>NW_023601543.1:33629560-33692831 GCF_014898055.3 Talpa occidentalis
TATATATTTTTTTTATGAGTGGGTGAGAGGAATCCATTTTGAATATTTCCTTGGTCCACAGAATAAAAATAAAAGGTGAGGAATTCAAAATTATCTGACTGATCTGTTTAAGGAGAAAAAAAAAAGCCATTCTTTTTGTGCACCCATTAGAGTGACTTTGCAGCAGAAATTGGCTTTGTTTTCTGTTTTAGGACCATTACTGGAAAGCTCCTTTTCCCTTAAAATCTTGGGGTGGGGAGAAAGTGACCTGTTTTATCCATACGGGTCCCTTGAGCTAGTTCTGGGTACTTGGGAATTCTGTGACCAGGTTAACTTGATAGTGCTATCCTGACTTTCATAGCCTGACAGAAAGTTAAGAATCCGAGGGACCCTCCCAGTCTTAGGGCGACCTTGAATATCCCGTTCGCAAGAGTAGATTGATGAGATGAAAACTTAAGTTCAAAGATTTACCTTTTGGGATACGTGTGTTTTCACAGCAGCTTTGGGACTCACTAGAAACCTCTGATTTTGATAAATTACTTTATATGTTTTTGTTTACACATACACAAAAGCCGCAACATGGACTTAATGGGCTCTCAGTGGAAAAGTCTCCTGATGTTGCCTGAAATCAAAGATAGTGGCTTTTTTACCACGGACTACTTTGATTAGGAGGAAATATCTGAAAGCTCAGGGACTCATATATTTTTACGAGGTTCTGTTTTCAGAACCTCTCCAGGGCTTTGGAAAACCACGAAAGCCTTGGAATTTATGGAATCAGTTGAGTTTAGACAAAGCACAGTACCTAGAAAGATACAGGGGATCTTATGTGCTCTGCTTTTCTGAGGATGAACTATTTTAAATGTAAAATGTGTGAAAAATGTTAAAAGAGAGTGGTGACTAATGCTAGGTGATAAAAATCCATGCAAACCATGTTCAAAAAGCTCACAGCAATGTTTGAAAAGGGTTTTGTATATGGTTTCTTGAGGATCTATGTACATGTCTAAAAACTCCTAACCAGGAAATAATGAATCTGATTATCAGTTTTAATTTTACTATCAAATCCCCATTTCTTTGAATGCCAATTCAGTTTCAAGCCAACTTTGAGAATTTTCTCTATTCACTTTCTTTTTATCCAAGGCTTCTTTTACCCCTCTTTTTGTCATTCTTCGGTAGTTGTTAATTTTCTTGGTCAGACTGTTTACATGCAGGCTTCTTTTTCTCTCCCACTTCTACTTACCACAGATAAACCAAATGGAACACCAGAGGACACGGGGTGGTGAGCCTGGAGTTCTCCTTGCACAATTCAGCTTTGAAAAAAATGGGTGCCCCCTCAGGGAAAAGGATGATAGTATAATATATGGCACATTCTCCATTATGCTCTTCACTGAGGAATCTAGCATTAAATTTCTGTAGTTTTTCTCTTTTTTTCCCCCAGGACACCTGTAATATGTAGGTGTAGCCAAAGTTTATGTCAGAGTCCCAGATTACCTGCACAAGTTAGTTTGGAATTTTTTTTTTAAAGATTTATTTATTTATGCATACAAGAGCTGGGGTACAGGCCAGAGATGTGAGGGATGAGAGGACCCACCAGAGACAGAGTGGGGAACAGAACAGGCAGACTGACTGAAATACACTGCTGAGGGGAGCAGCGGGTGAGTCAGGAAAGGTCTGCTGCGCCATGTGGGTTGCTCCCTGGCAGGGGATCGAACTCATGTTGCAGAGGCTGTGGGCAGCTTCATAGGTTGTGTCTTAACCCCTTGCACCACCAGGGAGGCCCCATAATTTGGACATTTTTCTTCATGGACTTTCTTCCTGCTAGGTTCGTGTCCTTGCTATCTTCTCAGACCAAGGAAAGCCAGCCAGGGTTCTTTGCCCCTTTGCAATGCTCATTCCTCATGCCTGGCTTCTGTGCTGCTATCTGATATCCACTCCCACTGTGCTTTTGGAGCAATATGAAGCAGGGCACGAGGCTTGAAGAAAATAAAACAGGAAATGAAAATATCGAGGCATGGAAGCAGTGTAGAAAGGAAAATGAGTATTGGCTTATAAACCATTCACAGTGGTTTCCTTTCCCACCGATATTGTCCTGGGGGTTTGTGACACCTGGTTCTGTGCTTTGTATGTAACAAGTGCTGGTATGGATTATTCAATGAATAGGTGAACCATTAAAGAAAATATCAGCATCTTTCCATTGAAAAATAGCACTAAATTTCTCATTAAGCT
Organism: Talpa occidentalis; assembly: GCF_014898055.3. Lineage (NCBI taxonomy): Eukaryota > Metazoa > Chordata > Mammalia > Eulipotyphla > Talpidae > Talpa > Talpa occidentalis. Next base: position 33,631,763 of record NW_023601543.1, read on the forward strand.
AACAATTGCTAACCTTTAGAACCACTTGGGTGGCTTGTTAACTAGTCTCTGGCTCTATCCCTAGCGAATTACCAAGTTTTCATAGATTTCCAAAGTGATCTTGATAGAGGTAGTCCAGGCACCTCTCTGCGATCATCCTGATGTTCCTTAATATTGTTAACAGTACTCTTTTGACTGTCACTCCCTTCTCATTCTTGCTTTCAGACAGCATTCTATCCACATGTGTTGTCACCTACTGGAAGGTATCAACTTCCTTTCAGATAATTTTTTGGAAAAGACTTCTGATATTTTAAAGGGTAAATATAGGTCAGAATTTGAGTAATGTTCATTGACAACTATTTGCTGAGTAACTGTTGTGTGCAGTGTCTTTTATCAGGTGTTTTCAAACAAACCTGTCCTTTTGTTGTCCAGCAGAACAATAATAGAAACATCTGGATTTACAATGCCATTGCACACAAGTTCCCATAATTTATTGTCTCACAAAAAGTTCGTTTACAAGTCTTTCATCTTCCAAGAGGTAACACAGGTAATAAAGCAAGTAAAATCAGCATTTTTTTAATGCCTGGCACAAATTGTTATTTGTTTGGGGTGAGTAGCCATTTACCAGGATGTTTTACAATTTGCCACCTCTTGCTCACTGGGTCTTAAACTGCCTTACACAAATCCATTCATTAAGCCACTAAATGCCCTTATAGTATCAGACTAAGTGGTACTTAGTTTGTCCAATGGGCAAGATGATCTTTATACACTTTAACTATATTCCAAGGTTTGAGGGAGGGGGTTTATATCCCTTGCTTTTTCATGAGAAAATACATAAGTTTTCACAGTCACACCACCAGTTCCTCAGAACCTAGTCCTTCACTATTTTATTATTTCTCTCTTTTCTCCCTGAAAAACAAAATCTCTGAGGTGGTTTATAACATTCAGTTTTATATAAAGAGGATGTCTGTAATTTAAAAAGCAGATCCAAAACCAATTATGAAAAGTGAGATACAGATCCCTGGCATCCAAGGGGCTAACTCATTACAATTAAACATTATATTAACCTTGAAGCTTTTGAGAATCTGAGACAAAATGGTAAGTATATCAGGATATATACTTCTCATTTTATCAATAAAGGAAGGATACACATTTGACAGGAGGATTTTTTTTCCTGTTCCAGAATTTTAGGACGAATATACATAGTAGAGGCAATATTTGACCTAATTTATGAAGACATGGAAACATTCTTAAATACACATTTTCTTTATCCATAAAGGACTATGGGCATAATATTCAGCTGTAGCTCAGTGAGGACATTACTATACAGAGTATGTTAAATAACCACTTGTCAAGCATTTGTATGTACTAGGTGTTTTGTGTGCATTGTCTCACTGAATCCTCAAAATGCTCATGTGAAGGAGGTTTTTAGCAAATACATTTTATAGACAAGGAGATTGAGGCTCAAAGACATTAAATATCAGGCCCCGGGTGTTACAGAGGAAGTGGCAGATGATGGATTAGCACTTATTCTAATGACTCCAAGTTCAGTGCTCTTTCTACTACCGCCTGGAAATCTATATCCCAGAAAGAGAGTTTAAACCTAGAGCAGTGTTCTCAACTGGGGGTGATTAGACAATGTCTGGAGACATTTGGTTTGAACTTCTGGGAGGGACACTATTGGCATGTAGTGGGTAGAGGTCAGGGATGCTGCCAAACATCTTGTAATGTACAAGACAGCTCCTATCATCAAAGAATCTCACAGTCCAAGATGTCAATACTGCCAAGGTTGAGAAACCTTGTCCTAGGGATGTTAACTGCATTAGCCTTCGGCTATATCTTTCACCCTTATGTGTCTCAAGCAGTTTTGACAACTGCTGAAATGCAGTCCATTCAGGGTTGAAATCTCTGGCTTAAAGTGAGAATTTTGTGTTGTGGATTAGGGAAGTTTTCATATGCTCCATTTATAGAGATGCGGGTCGAAAATTAATATTTGTTATAAAACAGTAGGAGCTAATAATGTCCTCCAGGTAGGTCATTTCCTATTCCTTGAGGTGTAGGGGTGCTTGTGGGCAGGCAAAATTTTTTCTAAAAAGTGAATTTTGAATCTGGTTAATAGCTGTAGGATTACTCTTTACAGGAAACCCCAAATTCTGTACCATAATGCTAGAACTGGTGACATACTTGAAAACATGTATTTCCAGTTGGTCTTCTTTGCCACAAGAGAATTATAGAATGACTTGTTTTTGAATAGAACTGCATCCTGGTAGATCCACAGGACTGATTAGCTGTATGATAATTCAGTAGGAACTGGGTGAACTGGCCTGCTGAGTGATTTTAGTTTTAACACAATTGATGCTCAGTTATCCTTTCTGAAAATAATTAGCAAACAGGTCAATGCTTTACTCTCTGCTGATCTTCATTTTCTTATAATTATGGCTTTCCAGTTACTGCCCTTTTGATCTTTTCCTTTTCATATTCAGGGCAGCAAGCTTTCTACATCTAGGTTGGTCATATGTTAAAAATCTGCTGTGATTTCTTTTGACCAAGTGTGGTGAATGACAATGTAGCCACTGTGTCCGAGGCATAGCTCTTCATCATATGAACTGAATGTTCTTATCAAAGCCTCAGAGAGCCAGGCCTGTGGATGTTCAAGGTGGAGCAGATCAAGTGAGTTTGCAGTGTCATCTCCACAGGGCTACCTTTTCAGAGGTACAGTAGGTCTGTTGGGATCTGTCCTCATTCATAAGCATGCCACTCTCCCATGTTGAGACAACACCACATTTTCTTGAGCATGCCTTTGCTGCTTCCTCACTGACTAGGGAATGGAGTCACCATTCACTAGGTATTTCAGATGCATAATTTATGGCCCACGGTGTAGCCCAGCTGCAGATTCTGTCAGGACATACAAAGTGTTAGAAAATAACAGGTGGAGCCTCAATGGATATACCTTATATATTATTCTCTATTTCCTGAGCAGTGGTGTGGGGTTTTTGGATGCCATGCTCAGTGCATGGAATTGATTTACAGGTGCTAGAAAAATTTACCCGCAGACTCTTGAGCTGAAAGTTTCCGTGTTCTTACCATAACTACATCTAAAGTTTCAGGAGTGCTCACTCTCTGCTTCTCACTTTTACCTTTCCTTCCCAGAACCAGAACTTCCCTTCTCAGCTCCTGCCTCTCCTCTTCTCTGAATTTATCCCTCTGCCTTTTCAGTTAAAACTAACCTGAGTTCTCTGCTCCTGATATAATCCTTTCTACATAAATTGCACTACCTCTATTTCTGCCATTTTCATTTCTCCCGTCAATTAATAGACATCTTTGGAGAGACAGTATACATAGAGGTTCAGGCGTTGGAGCGAAACTGCCTGGGATTGGTCCTAAGTGAGCTATTACATTTTATCAGTTATGTGACCTTGAGCAAATTATTTAACTTCCATGTGCCTTTGGGTTTTGTTGTTGCTGTTGGTAAATGGGACTATCAATAGTACCTTTGTCATATAGACTTGTGATGATTAAAAATGTTAAATCATGTCAAGCATTTAGAACAGTGCCTCGTGTATAGTAATCTCTCAGTAAACATTAGCTATTGTTTATTTCACTTTGATTGGTAGCTTCCTGATGCATCGATGGTAAGTGATGGAAAGTATTAGCTGCATCAGCATCCAGTGGTGGGAGTCTCTCTGCAATGTTAAGTTCCATTGTATTTAAACAGAAACATCTCTTCCTTCTATGCTGTTGGGAAATCCAGTCACTGTTGGTGTCAATGACATCATCCTGATTCTGGAAGATTTTAAAAATCAGATCAATCACAGTTGTAAATAGTCATTCTTTCTTCAACCCAGCAGCTCCACCTTCAAGGACTTAGAGGGCAACAGCCTGAAGGATAGTGGGCATGAGGAGAGTGACCAGACTGACAGTGAGCATGATGTCCAGCGGAGCCTGTATTGTGATACTGCCGTCAATGATGTGCTGAACACCAGTGTGACCTCCATGGGATCCCAGATGCCTGACCATGGTAAGAGCTGGCTGGATGTAAGTTGCAACCATAGACTCCAAAGAACCCAGAATATTTGTAGGCACACTGCACAACTTGACTAACGAGTATGTCACTAAGGTGTTCACTTAGCTCAAACCTCAGCTCATCTCACCTGTGGGGTTTTGGGATGCTTCACCCTTGACCAGATGCACCCTCTCTGAGTGCATCCCTGAGGATTGCATAACATTTAGCTATTTTAAAAGCTTACTGCATACACATATGACAGACATTCTCTACACTAATAACTGCTCTGAGTACATAGGAAATGAGCAGATGTCTTCTACCAGGAATAAATGTCTCTTTTTGCTTTAGTACATGAATTCAACTGATCAATCAAGTTGCATAGGACATAATTAATGAGACCAAAGAGATGGATTTTATTTCTGTATCAGGCGGGTTAACTCTACCCAGAGAGGCCACAATCTGACGACAGATTGTACACCCTTTGCTGAGGATAGATAGTACCAACCTTCCCCCTTGGTTTATGGGGTTGCTATGTCAAACCCCTCCAGCTGCCACACAAATGTATACCACTGGTCACAGGAGATAACAAGAACAAGAAAACATGGCCGACTCAATACAACATTTTGTGACTGAGAAATACCTCAGAGCACATGCCAGGGGTGGTGTCCTCCTGTAAAAAGAAGAGTGTTCTTGTGAACTCAACCACATGTGCTTCAGTGAGAGCAACTGTTTAAACCATGCTAGCCATAAAGACATTATCTATGAAGATATTACCAGAGTTCATACAAGGCAGAGTGTTCAGATGGACTTGGGCACAAATGTTGTTTTCAATGTTTTACTGATGCAAACACGATAGGCCAACAGCCTGTCTTTTTCAGTTAAGAAGTATTAATTCAGTTTGGTGTTTAGGCTCAGCGAAGCTTCAGAATGCTTGGCTGTGTCTTGAGAGAAGCTAGACGCAAGCTCAGCTGGAAGTCCCACTGCTAAGACTTAAAGATGAGAAAACAAAATATGGTGATTATGTGCTGGTCTTTAGCTGTTTCATTTCACTGTAAACATCGTTAAATGCTTTTGTTTTGCTCTTATAAATGAATTCAAAGGGAAAAAATGTGAAGGCTACAAAAGAAAATGCTTTCCGTAGGAAGAAAAATTTAGTCACTGTACATTCTATTAAACTGTCTAATTCATCCCCTCCCCAGCAGAACCAAGTGTCAAAGACTATAATATATAGAGATCACTACCCATTGTGCACTGCTGCCTTCCCTAATTGGTGCATGGTGATAGCCACAGAGGTAATATACTTTCTGGACAACCTTATTTAGACTAAAGATGAAAAAAAATTAAACATTTATATAACTGAATCAGAGACAATTTAATTCTGAGAGGATTAGTAGTGTGTCACAGGATACAGACTGATATGTATCATTTACTAGTTTTGTGTCTTAAAGAAATGCTTTTTCATTTATATCAGAAAAGGTTTTAGTTAGATGCGCTCTAAAATGTAATGACTCCCGGAAAGAAAATAGTCATAATTGATTCTAACTTTATGCTTGGCTAGAACAACATATGTTTTAATTTTTTTGTCACATTTCTCTAGGAAAATGGTATCAGTGGACTGCAACTAGTTTTTCTGAGGGCTGTTAATTACAAATAGAATGTATGTGTATGTGCCTCTCCAGCTATCTATCTGATTGTATAATAATGATAGCATTCTAAAGCAAATGTATGGCATTATCCCAGGGCTCTCCTCCTTATAAGACAATGACTACTTACACACGTGTACACACACACAGATTTCCACTGCTCTGTTTGACAGCACTTTCACATTTTCTCAGTATTTTTTTTTTTTTAAGATTTATTTTTATTTTATTTATACAAGAGCTGTGGTACAGGCCAGATGTGTGGGAGGGTGAGAGGATTCACCAGAGACAGAGCGGGGAACAGAACAGGCAGACTGACTGAAATACACTGCTGAGGGGAGCAGTGGGTAAGACAGGAGAGGTCTGCTCACCATGTGGGTTGCTCCGAGGCCAGCATGGATTGAACCGGCGCTGCAGAGGCTGCGGACAGCTTCACAGCGCTGCGCTCAACCGCCTGCGCCACCAGGGGGGCCCATTTTCTCAATATTTCAATCTGCAAATATTTATCTCATTTTTGTCATAATTCTAAGCAGTGGCTAAACCTGGACCTCACCCTTAGGTGTGCTCTTTTCAATTTTGACTCATTAAAGTTTAGATACAAAGTATCTAAAAGTATCTTATGGTATCCCAGTACTTCTGAAGCTTTCCATAATGATACTTAATTGTTCTATCCCAAATCAACTCCAGGCTAGCCACACATATTGTGTGAACCCAAATTCACTTGGGTTCATTACTGCTACCTCAAATAACAGCAACTATTTTGAGACCATTTTATAGTATTACAGTATCTCCAACCTGGGTTCACATAATAAATGTGTCTCATTTTATCCTAAGGCACAGTGCTTGAAAGGCAGTCAAATGAATTGACTGTGCATGCCAGAGCTTGTATCCATTCTCACTGGAATGGTTCAAGTTGTACATTTTCCAGGACAAAAAGTTATGGTTGCTTCAGAAGACTACCAATTTACAAAGGTGAGCAGGGAAAATGGAATCTCCCTAGGATTCAGACCTGCATTAAAATTCTCAAAGTTTCCTTGAGGAAAAAAAAGAGTCCTAGCTCTCTTTGGTTATTTGACCTGGTGAACTCAAATCCACATGCCTTGACATCCTGGGTGTTCCAGAGCTGAGGTTTGAGTGCATTACTCTGTAGAGGAGCAGATTATAGTGGACTTGTGACATTGACTTTGGTCTGACAGCATTTCTTCTGGTCCTGTTAGAACCACTCTAAAGTTGGACCAAACCTGTCCAATAGGGTGTACTTACACCTTTGTTTTAATGAGTTTAGTCACTTTGGATTTTATGTCTGTAGCTCTCTGATTTTTCTAGTTTGGATATTAGTATAGCACTTTCTTTGCACATATATAAACACTTGGTTGATGAGGAATCTCAGGATTTTCACAATGAATATAGTTTTATGCATCTGTTAATTTTTTCCTTTGAGCAGGAACAGGCTGTTGCCAGTTCTTGAGAAAAAGTACATACTTTCTTTGTTCCTTGCTTTCTGAGACACACCTAGACTAGACTCTGTGCTTGTTCCCACTGCCAAACGTTTCTTTTGGCTTTGTTCTTACTACTTTGCTACAGCAGAATGTTCAATGTGAATGTAAGAGGTGCTTCCTGACACTCAGAGTCAAGGCCTAATTCCCTAAATTTTCATTAACACTTCTCTGAGATAGGAACGCACAATCACATATTCAACCAAGAAAGGATGGTTTTTGAAGAATTTTGTCCTTAACGAGTCTAGCCACTGGACTTTGGATTGTCTTTTGATGGCCCCAAAAGACAATGGAATGGCAGGAATCTGTGTTTTCTGGCTTATTAGCAGCCTCTGCCTGCTTAAGACCAGGTCAGTGAGTCGATGCTAGCCCAGGGATAACTTCAGCTGTGCAACATAACCAAGCACTGAACTGAATTTCCTGGTCACCAGGTGACTGAATTAGAAATTCATTTATCATCTTCATTGCCCTTGAGATAATGCTCAGCTTGTCCCCAGTACTGCTGCTCTTATCATCGCTTCCCAGAAAAGAAGTTGATGGAGAAGTCTATATCCTGTACTTGGTACTGGCATATAGACCTCTTGGGAATATGCTATGTCTCTATGGCTCTCAGAGTACTTTGAGAACAAGTCAGTGTTAGTCAGCAGGTTTTACCACCTGAATGGTTCCTGGGGTGATTTGTTATTGAGCTTGTTAGTCGTGCTCAACTCTTTCAACCCATGCCTCTCTGAATTTGAGTTGTTTTGTAAAACTACCATCTACAAAGGGACAGAAATTTCACCATCTTTTGCAATTTCTACAGACAGTATATAAGAATAGTGACAGAGAAGCAGCGTTGTCAGAGATGCCAGAGGCTCTTGGGTATGATGCACAGTTGAAGGGATCACTGGGCTAGAATCTCTATCAGGGTTATTTCTGGGTTGAGTAGTGCTGGGGTTAATAAGCCTCTGTCACCCCTTTGCTTCTCTGCGGGATCATCTGTGATGATCATCTGTGATGAGTTGGGTATCTCATCATGTTTATTTAAATATCTAGTCCTGTTATAAAATTGGGATTTATGGGGATCATGTCCTAGAATTGTGCATTCTGTTTCCAAGCCCAACTAATTTGTTTCAAATCACACTCAATCTCTTTTACCTTATGATTTTAATTATTGATTATAAGTTCATCAGCTGAAAAGATGACTGTAATTGCTCTAATATGTACCCAATTGGAATGCACAACAACACTGAATTGGTTTCCCTCCCATGCTAATTTATACCAAAATGGAAGCAACATACAGAAATTTGTAATAACATCTATCTGCTTCTCACATCCAAATGCACCCAAATGCAATGCTATGATTGCTTTATTTCTGGAAGTGTAGGTTCTTCTGCATTTTACTAAACTTGTTTATTCGCTAGTTTCATCACCTGAGTATCATCTAACACGTTTGTTGTGTAAAACATGGATTTGAAGAAGTTGATCTGTGCCTAATGCAACTGCTGTTACAAATTAGCCATGAAAATGTTCTGTAGGCTGCACACTATATATATTCTAGTTTCAACCACCGGTGTATTAAGATGTTTACACTTTAAACACTCAACCAACAATGCATAATTTCATTTCCTCTAGCCTTTTAATGAAATTATGATTCGGTGACTGAACATCCCTTCCTTATCTTACCTATCCCCCTGACTCACTTCTCACCTCACTAAATTTCCAAACACTCATTTCAATTAGTCTCTTGGCAAAATAGGTAGTTCTCAATGGAGAATATTTTGTGACAGTGCAAAGCAGTGTGCTGCTGGGCTCCAGAAATGGTAGCATGGACCAGATGTTCATAGAGTAATTGAAAATTCCATTTTATCAGAATAGCATTTGCTGTCAAAAAGTTTTATCTTTACTTCAACAAAGAGGTTGATTAGATCCCCCTGGACCTGAATTAGCATCTTTGAGGCTAGATATACTGTTTTGCAATTCATGTGGTTATTTCTCCCCTGGTTTTGCTCATATAGAATCTTTTAAAAATGTCTTCAGCCTCTTGCAAATATACCAGGTGAAATGTTTAATTACTTGAATACAGAAATGTATATGTATATAGTGTATCTAATTTTGTGACTTAGCTTTTTTTTTTTTTCCCATCCTGCCACTAGTATACAACATTCTAGTACCAGGCAGGAACAATCCATGCACAGATATGTATCATTCATTTGTTCCACACTATTTTTGTGTGCCTACTATGCATCTGGCTCTGGGATTTGAATGTACCAAGTATTGCTGTTATTGACTGTGAAAGTTGCTATCTTTTTAATACTGCTTATCTGGGCTTTACTGAGTTGACAAAAATCCAGTCAATGATGAAATGGATTTTTTTCTGATGTTAGAAATCATGATAAGAATAGTGCCCGGGACTATTAAAAACCTTATTAATATTGTGCCAGGAAAGCAAAAGAAACAATATAAGAAGAATGTTATAATCAAGATCTTATTTAAATAAGAGTATCATGAAAAATTCTCACTTGACATTCTACTTCCAACAACGTCAGATTGGTAAACATTTTCTCTTTAAATACATGTGCCCTGAGGTTGAATTTACTGCTCACTTTTAGTTACTGTCACTGTCATATGGCAGGTTTAATCTCTGACATGTTTGGTTACCTTGCTGATTTAGAGGCACTCAGTGGTACTCAAAGGCCAGTCTTCCTTTGATGCCCAGGAACTTTATCCACTCTCAGTCTCAGCAGTGGTTGGGCAGGTGGGAAGAGAGGTGACAGGTGGATGCCTTTGTTTATTTCAACTACATTGCGGCGCCAGATAATTGGACTTCTTCCAAAGCATTATTTACATTTTATTGGCAAGACAGTCACTGGAATAAAAAGTTATTCTTAACTAATGGAAACATCCATTCTGCTAGCTGTTGTTTACTAGCATTATTGTGGCAAGCGCTCTTTGGTCAGAAAATTCTTTTAGGACAGTTCTGTTCATCTACTTTGAAGCATGGACACATCCTTTCTTTGTTGTAAAATTAACATGTTTTCCTAATCCAATTGGAACTTTTGGTTGTCTTATATTCAGTGTCTATTTTAAAATTTATTGTTATTAATTACCTGTGGTAAGGGATTCATTATTCATCAAGAGAATAAATGCCAGGGGCTTTTTGACTGGTTAATAGTATGAATTTCTATATTTCTAAGCACTTAGAGAGCATTGGAGGATGGCAGCTATATAAAGGGAGCACACTGAACAATTAAGATTTTCATTCTCTAGGAGTTTATGGCCCAATCGCATAAATGGTCCAGTATGGAATAGACTACATAGAATCAGTGAAGACATTAATTAAGATTATTTGAGCTAGAAAGCAAAATGCATTTCAGAGGATACTTTAGTCTAATGGGATCCCCTGGGGGAAGAGTGGGAAGCAGGCCCCAACACACTATGCTAGATAAAATTCTGCTCTATTTGGGTGATGTACTAGGTGAATGTTCTCCAGTTGCTTTGTAATAAGGCCAGTTTTGTGGGCCATGACAAGTAGGGACACTGCCAGCAGGATAACAGATGAGAAGCAAAGTGAGTAGTTTTATGGGATTAGATCATACAGACTGCTTTACTTTCTCAAAAAGTACGTCATTATCTTCTTTGGGTCTTTCAATTCATTTAGCACCATTTCTTTCCTGTCATAAGATAGTTAAAAACCATAATACTAAATAAACTCCATCAGGATGGGAAAACACGAATCTAAACTTGGTATTCACAGGTTTATGCAGTATTTGTGTCTGTTCATTTTTTCCTTTAACCCCTTTAGTATGAAATAAATGTGGGGAATTAGGTCCAGTCATAGTTTAAAATAATTTCAAGAACAGGCAAATGATGTGTTATCGCTTTATTGTATGAGAAAGTACTTGGGAGAGGGTTCCTTTCTTACCATGGATGCTCTTTGTCATCAAAGGTCAGGCCTTTGCTTCAGGTAGTTTTGGTCTCTCTCTTCACCAGATGGCTCATTTCCTGTTCACTTTGGGTCAAGGAAAGTTAATTTGACACATCCATTTCGAAAATGTGACTTTTTAATAAGAAAGTCCTTTCAATTTCTCTTCCTACAAGGCTTACCCCCAATAAATCTACAGTTATGGAAAAAATCACCAAGCCCCAGATTGAAAAAGGTTCCAGCTGGCTTTTAAGACTATCAGAAAAGTTGCTTCTAAAGGGTTATTTGCACTTCAACATAGGTAGACCAAACTGTATCTTTTGCAACTGGTCAGAATGAAGCCCCATAAGTCAATTATTCTGCCATGGAGAGCGGGAGGAATGGGAGAGAGAGAGAGAGTCTAGAGTTCTTTTGGAGCAAATCCAAAATCCTTTGGGGCAGGATATTTGTGTGCAGGTGTATTGTGGGGCTTTCATTTTTATGGTGAACATGGTATTTCATTAAGAAATATGCAGGGATCATGCTCAGCGAAATAAGCCAGAAAGAAAAAGAAAAATACCGGATGGTCTCACTCACAGCTGGAATTTAGAAAACCTAAATAAGGGACCAGGAAAAAGACTAATTAATACAAAGTAAAAATCAAAATCAACAAGCAGCTATAAACCAGAGGCACACTACGGGGGCGGGGGCAGGGAGAGGAAGGATTAGAGTCAAAATAAGGGGGTGTGCAATTGTATGGGGAATATAACCAAAATGAAAATGCATACATTGTGCAAATATGAAAAATGATGTAATAATTATATGAAATAAAATATTAAAAAAAAGAAATATGCAGGTCAAAGATACATTGTGTAGTTGAACATATATGGGAACTGCTGTGTAGCAGAGGTGATTTGAAAGACTTTGAATCCAGAAGGGGCCAAAAGAGTTTATCAGAAAATGACCTCTTTTGTAGCTGAATTCATTCAAACTTTTGACTCCTTGAGGTGGCCTCTTGAGGGACACTTTGTCTTTTGAGGGTCCCCAGTAATCAAAAATCATAGTTCATTATTCTTCACAGCAGTTTACACAACAAACTTGCAAGCTGTTAAATCTGAAATAATAGATAACACCAGTTTATCATTAGTTCTTTTAACCTTAGTGCTATCCACTTTAATGGCAAATGAGACTCTTTCGTTTCCTGTGTTAGCTTAACAAGAACATTTTCAATCTGTCTGAACTTAGAACCTTTAAAACAATTTCAGCTCCTCTATCCTGTTAGCTAAGCTTTAGGTTCTTTCTAATTCATGGTCTGGTAGCTAGATTCCAATTCATGCAGGAGTACAACTGTTACCTGCTTTGAATAAAAGCATAACTTATGTTGCTTGTTTTTTAAATAGAAATCTGTAAACAATCACTGCTGTAATCACCTGGAGAAACTTGGGTAGACTTGGTTGATTACAGCAAGGCAGCTTCCCAGTCATGAACTTGCAAATTAAAATCCAGTGCCAGCGACATATTTTTCAGATTCTGTGTAGCCATTATCTCTACCTCTAAGCTCATATTTCTATCTTTAGCATGGGTAATCATAGATGTTTGGCAACTTGCTTTCTACCCTCCTCTTTCAGTCTGTTTGGCATTTTCAACCTGTGCGAATGATAGAATCTTTCCTTTTTAATATGAAAGAGAGAGCAACAATGTGGGTTCCAAGATATTTAGACTGGGTCAGATTGTTTTTAATTGTTAATGAGGCTGTCAGTTGCTCTAATCTGGGAGGTGAACCAAAAGAATGCTTTTGATTTAATTTAATTTAAAAATCAACTTATTGGAAAAAATGCCTCCAGCTTATAAGAGTTAGGTTGCTTGCTATTGGTGAACCAAAACAAGTTAGATATAGATGACCTATTATTCAGAGGCAAACATGAACAGTTTAAGAATATAGAGAAATATCACAAAGGATCAGTCAAAACCAAGCCAATGGTAAACGCAACATTGTTTACGTTTGTAAACAATGGCCTATAAAACAGGCCACCAAGGGAAGAGGGTGGTAGGGTAGGAGTGGGGGAGTGAAGGGGCCTAATGGAATATGGTGGAGGATTGTGGGGGCACTGGTGGGGGGCAGGGTGTGAACGTGTACATGTGTAGAGGTTTGAACCTGTAACTCCGAGCATATACAAAGTCGTAAACCATCTTGGCCACATAATTTGGGAAACATAATTTCATAAACATAAATTGGGAAAAATGTAAACTTGGGGAATTGCTATTATCATTACTAGTTAGAAAATTGAGTCCTTTTAATTCAAGAAGTGAATTTAGACTTGTTGCCTATCTGTACATTTTATTTTTCCTGAGGAGACTAAAATTTAAAGACTTATTAATGTCAGAACACAAATTGATGTCAAAATGCAGACCCAAGCCCAAAGTGCACTGCCCATCAAACTGTTTGTACATTTTGGTAGGTGAGTGATTATCTGTTAAGTTTGCATTTTCTTTGCTTGATTTTCCTTAGTGGCAAAATGAGAATTCAGCATAACAGTGTCTATGCATAAAGTGGATTTTACAGACCTGAAGCCAGACCTTTGTTTGTATCAACTGTCAACTTATAAGGTTTCATTATGCCTCTCGGAGCTTCACCAAACACTTTGATTTATAATTGATGTCAACTAAAGTTGAACGCAAAGAAAACTCTCCTGCTTTGACTGCCGGAAACATTACCTTACTGTTGGGCCCTAGTTAGCTGTAGGGTAGGTGTATTGAATCACACTAGCCTTCTGCTAACACAGCAAGTGAGCACTTCCTGAATTCAGCTGATAATCAATCTATGCAACTAATGAGTCTGCAAACAGCCTGAGCTGCTGGAGCTGGCACTAGGAAATCACCATTCCAAACTAACCATCTCTTATTAACCTTTTGGTGTTTCCCTTGTGATAATGCTAATTAGAGACCCATACAATTTTCTGGTCTGCATCTTTGGTTTAAAATACAATTTTAAAAGAAACACAATCCACTTAAAGTTTTCAGTTAGTATGGTGTTTCTCCTCATGAAGGAAAATGACCGACTTGCCATTTAAGTAAAGTTTGGGTGATTAATCTGTAATATTCTGATAATTCAAATGCCAGGAAAAGTTGCTGCTGTAGTTGGTATCATTTATAATGCTCTCCAAATCCCAGTGGTACTGAAGTGGGCAGCAGACGTTTCTATCAGTGTTATGTGTCGATGGTCTGAAGGTATCCATCCCCAGGCTGTAACAGTGTCTACAGATTGCCTATCTGCCTTCTGCTTTGGACTAAATGCCTCTTGTTTGCCTAAGGAGGTTAGAGCTGTATTTTCCTTCCTTTCTATAGTATGATGAGTCAAGGAATGAACTTTGTTACTTTGGCAGGGGGTCATCTATGTTTAAGAGCTGTTTCATTCAAAATGATAGGTTATCAAGGGAGCCCGCCCAACATGCTGTTACATTTGCATGTTGAAGATGAAGGAGAAGCAGCTCTTGAGCTGTAGTCCCCTTTACCCTTCCTCTTTAATATAGGTACCACTTCCAGAAGTCAGTGTGTCATTCAACAAATAACATTGTGAGATAAGTACTCAAAGCATGTCGGACCCATGTGTTTATTCTGTGCTTTTGTTTATCCGTCTATAGCGCTGTTTAGTGCCTCATTTCTCTCTCATTTGCCCTAAATAAAAATTACCTACAATAAATGACTTATATGATGCTAGGGAACAGAAACCCTAGATGAGGAATTGGCTGTCTATTAAATCAGTGAGGTTTGCAAAGCTAGACATTGTTTTATTTGATTTAGAAAAGGGATACTTCTTTCAAGAGTCTAATATTAATCATCTGGGATCCTCTAGAGATTAAAATATCTATACTAGAAATGTAGGCACAGAACCTAATTGTCTACTTGCATTATTTCTTAGAGCCTCTTTGGAATCTTAATTCTCTGCTGCCATCAGTATAGAACGTAAATTCCTGCAAAGTCCCCAAAATCATTGTGATAGGGATTTCATGTTATACCACATCACTTGTCCCTTACAGCAACCCCAAAAGAAGGGAGATAAGCATAAAATTCTAAAAAAAAGTCATCAGAGGAGAGACAGCCATTTAAACTGAGGATCAGAGTCCAAAACTCAGCTGAGAAAGTTAGAGTTATGTGTTAAGAGACAAAAGAATTGACACAAATATCTGTGCTGAAGCCACAGGTTACCAAAACATGACGGGGTATAATCCAGACTTCCTTTAATATGTACAGTCTAGCTAATCCTCACAGGTAAACCTGAGAATTCTAATTTGTATTTGGAGTCTGCTAAACAGTGTCCCATCAATTCAGACTAATATGAGCAAGTTCTATTTGTCAGTATACCTGCTTCTACCCTATTCCATTCTCTGCAAGATTGACATCACTAATCTTGTCTGTAAATCCAAAGGCAAGCAGAGCATCATAGTGATTAAGAGAACAGATTTTGAAAGAAGACAAATCTAAGTTCTGTGCTTGTCTTTGCTACTTAATAGCTATTGACCTAAGTTACTTTTTTTTTTTTCCCCCACCCTCAATGTTATCGTTTGTGAAATGGGAGGAAAACAGAAATTACTCATCAGGGTGGTTGTGAGATGATGCAGGTAAAGCACATAGTGTTCTTTCTGGCACACAATAAGTGTCCCCCACCCTCCACAAAAAGAGAAAGTGCTCTTTTTATTATGGAGATTCAGTCAGTGAAAAAAAAGCCAGTGTTCCTGATTTCAGGGGTGCCACCCCCCCCAAAGCATCTCATCTGCTTGCTTCTGTCTTTGATCCCTTTTAACAGAGGGTCAGGCATTTCATTTTGCAATTATAGCTCAAACATCAAGCAGCCCTTGAGAATAGGAAATGCATTTATTCAAATTCACTCTAGGTTGTAAAAAGGTGCTATTAGATTAGTTCTAACTTTGGAATTTGGATGAGAGATGGTTTCTAGAATATTGATCCCGAAGAGTCTCAGAGGGGAAAAACACATAAAGGAGTCCCAAGGGTGACAGCCTCCCAAGTTTGCCAGAGCTCTCAATGTCCAAAGGAACATGGGATAATTATTATTTGATCTATACACTCTGAAGTGTCTGGATACTGATAAACTGCCTTCACCCACAAATTCTTTTTCTCAATTAGCCCAGACTCTGCTTTGAGAGATGACAGGATGGCCACCAAAGGTTCTTATGGAACTTGGAAGAGAGGTCCATGTTAATCTACATTACAAAATGCGCATATTCTTGAGCACTGGTGATAAGGCAAATAATACTTTTGTTCTTGTCTGGTGACATTGACACTTTACTTTCGCTGTATAAAAATGTGTCTGCCCCACCCCCAGAGTTCCTATCTTTCTTTCCTGCTCTCTCTCTCTTGTCTCACTGCTCAATGGCTAATGGGTGGCAGACATCATTTTGATGCTTTTTTTGGTTCCTACCTCATGCCCAGACTTTCATTAAAAAATAAATGAGGAGATACATTTTTCATTTCTGGTTTTTCCTCTTAAAAAGTCACCCAGCAGAGGATCCTTTTTATTCTTTTTTCTGCCAATGGACTGAAAAATGCCCAGCTCCTACCTGAAAGGTCATATCTCCTTGTCATATGAATGAGCTCACAGGAGGTCCATGGGGACAGTGGCATCTGAGTAATGATGGGAATTTATGTGCCTTTGGATTTCTGCCTCGTTTTGTAGTGGAAAAAAATGAATTTGTTAATGATAGGAAAAAAAAAACTCCCCCAAAGCCCCTTATAAAATCCTCTCTCTATAAATGCCAGGAGAGAGCCACTCAGATATACAATTGGTAAATGAAATTTTTTTTCCTTCTGCCTTGCAGAGAGAGGATTGTTTTATATTAATGTAAGTCAGGTGGTGCATCTTCACTAGTTATAGTGAATTTACTTCACTGATTATACTGAATTTAGCTGACAGGCTGTGGTTTTGTGGCATAAAATGCTTTGGCTTGTCAGGACCTCATGACATGTTTCTGCTTGCCAACCCCCAAATGGGGCAACAAGGGTGGCGGAGAGGGTCGAGAGGAGGAGAGGAAGCAGGGAGGACACAGACACACAGGACTATATAGAATTAGGGATATGCAAAAGGAACTTCTAACACAGGGCTGAGCATGAACACAATATCCCTTGTTTAATGTAACTGGAAGTGCATAATTTTTGCCTTTCTAAAAATCTACATCCCAGTACTATATGCAAAATGCTAAAAAGATAATTATAGCCCTAAAGTAATTTAATGCCAAGTGGCCTAGGGGAAACTAAGAATTATAGTTTTCACTCTATTATTTATTCATCACACAGCCCTGGATAAGTCACTAACCTCTCAAAATCTCCATTCTATATTTGTAGATAAGCTGATGAACAAGGATGCGAGAGTGTAAGCAGGATCAATAACCAAAGTGATATTTCTGTATCTGTGATGCCTTTTCTTACAGAAAGTGATCTTTATACATATAGAATCCCTTTAGTACAGTATATTGTGATTCAGATAACTGTTCTTTTTATTCCCTGTGCTCTTTTCCTCCTTGGTGTATGATCCTGAGCACTTTACTCTCAGCACAGCCTAGTTCAGCAAATGAATCACTGACTCCAGAATCAGGGAATTTCAATTCTCCTCAGATGCCACAAATTAAGAAACATTTGACTACAACTTACTTGTCCTCTCCAGTCTTTGGGTTCCTCATTTACAGACTGGAGGATACTGGTAGTGCTGGGGGGGAAAGGATGTCCTGAACAAACTCCACAAATAAGTTTTATGGACCCCGCCCCCAGCCCAGACCAGAGGCCCAAGACACCAGGGACTACAAATCCCATCATGTCATCACCACCGAAGGGAGGATTGCTGGGAACTGAGGATTGCTGGGAACTGAGGGTGGCGTTAAGCAGCCAGGCTTGGTAGATAACCAGACATGTGGGCCTTGGAGTTGCTTTTTTTTGGCCAGCTTTTCGCGTGCTACTGGGGTTCCAGCACAGCAGAACTAGTAGGATGCATTTACCAATTTCTCTCTCTCTTTCTCCCAAAGTACTCCTTTCCTTGTTTCCCCTTTTTGTAAATAAACCCTTCATTAACCTTTTTGTGTGTGCCTGCAGTTGAGTCTCATTATAAGTCCCTATAAGGGTGCAGGTGAGGACCCTCAGGCCAACCCATTTCACATTGGGGTTGCCCTGTAACAGTAGTACTGAACTTATAGGTTGGTTGGAAGGATTAAATGAGACCATGTATGTAAATCATTTAGAGAATGGCCTGTTCTATAATAGATGCTCAAAGAACTAGACTGGTAAGTTGAAGTTGATGTACTTATTCTCCTTGATTTACTGTCCCTCTTTTTCATTTAGCCATGTCTGTAGAATCTTAAGCAAATTTTAGGTCCCATAAGAAGCTTTTCTTGACTAATACTTAGTTGGCTCTGCTTTCTCCTTGACTCTTCACCTCTTTAACCTACACACATATGGCTCCATACCTATGCACACATTTTGTATCACCTTAATTTGCCTTTTGCCTGTTTTTTTTTTGAAATGTAAAGTGAAGGCGTTGGTAATTGTTAAGACCCTTCAACTTCTAATTGTCTTTTATTATGCATTTTGGGTTCTGAGCACAATCTTTTCAGCACAATTTTGGGTTCTGAGCACAATCTTTTCCTGAGCACAAAGCCATTTGCCAGTGGATCTGTAATGAGTGCCATACTCCAGTTAACAGATGGTATGGTGTGCTTGCTTTGAGGGGTAATTGCTCTTTCATCTTAATTTCCTCCCTTTGGCATTCCTTACTTGGAAGCTACTCAGTGGCAATGTCAAGAAGCATGGGGTGAAAATCAAACTGAAGTAGCAGGTCACTTGTCTATTCTAGAAAAAAAAAATTACAGCTGAAATCTAAGAGCTAATGAAGTTCCACCAAGGGGGAGGGGCTTTCACTCTAATATTAGAGGCCAAAGAAGTGTAATTTCAAAGTGGACTTCCGACCACTTTTTGTTAGCAAGGTTGCTCTTCCTAATGGATAATGCTCTTCATTATCCTTAAACAAAAGTTTCAGATACCTCCTTCTCCTTGGCTAACATGTGAGGACTTTCACAGTTAGTCTGTTCTTAAAATCCAACACTCCAAGCCAAATCTTGAGTCCTTTTTTCTATGCAGTTAGTTGTAAACTGTTGACTTTACTAAAGATTTTCTCCCCTCCCTCTTCTTCCTTTCCCTCTCTCTGCTCACACACTTCTCCCCATAATACTTTCTTTTTAACTGAAGTAACATTGCATTATGACAGTAATATTGTAGATTTCAGGTGTCCATCATTGAAAAGCAACGTGTGTATTTATGACGTTAAGTTCACCACTAAAGGTTCAATTCTGTCCTTCATCCTACCCGTCCCTACCCCCTTTCCTTCTGGTAATCACTGATCTTTCAGTACAAAAGTCTATTTCTGTTTTATTTAGTTCATTTATCTGTTTCTTTTTCAGTTCTTTCTTCAACCCTCCCCTTTTAAGTCAGCCTGGTTTTATCCTATTTCCTTGTAGGTACAACTTCTCTTTTATCATATTTTTACCCAAAATGAGGTATTTTCAATAGCTTTAGTTTTTTTTTTTTTTAAATGTAGTAGTTCCATGTTCCCTTATGGAAGATTTTTGTGGCTTCTTTTCATTTCCTGCAGTTTCCTTTTTCACTCCTTTCCCCCCTCCTCCCATATAGCCCCTAGCACACTGTTACGAATGGAGGAGACCCTCAGCGAACAAATGTTGATCACGTTGAACACCACCAAACAACAGAGACCTCCACTGATGTTTGATCCCCAGGGCAGTTCTCATCAATTCCATTTTAGAGATGCTAGAGGTGAAATGATTTACTGTAAGACAGAGCAAGGATCAGAAGAGAGTTTGGGTTTCTGGGATTTATTATGTGACTCCAGGGCATTGTTCTGTTTTCCTATTTGAGATCTCAAAGGTGGACTCACAGGAAGTTTTCATTCTTCCCATGAAAGGGCTGCCTCCTCCAGTTTTGAAGAGATGTTGCTTAGGTAAACTGCAGCAGGATACAGCAGTGAAGCTAGAAAGATCAGGGTGTCAGAAGCACTACTGTAAGATGGAAGGAAACAACTGGTGAGCCTAACTAGCCCAGGGGGCATCTTTCATAGCACCTGAGTTTGCCTACAGCCTTGGCATCTGTACAGATATTGGCCTTTCACTTTGTTTCTTACATTTCACTCATTGAGTTGGCCTGCTGGGTTATCTGTGTCACTGGCAGTTCCGTTGGTCGCAATACTTCAATTGAATCACAGTTTGAATCTTCTTGAAGTTTCCTTCCCTCTAACCTTGCTGGTTTCTTGCTCACGTTGGTGTTTAAAACTTTTCTTTAAAAAAAAAAGCCTGATAAAATTCTAGTCTTTAGCTTCCATTCTCCCTGTCATTTCGTATGATCTAGGTTATTTTGGATCAGATGTTTTCATTAAAATACATGTCATAATTTTTGTCAGTTAGCTACATTTTTGGCTTATTGGATTGCAGATTTGCTGAAAACCAGTCATTCTTGACTGGCTTGTTCTTTGTGGGGTTGTGTGGCCATTTCAGTAGTGGTCATTTCTCAAAGATGATTTAAAAAATATCTTCAGCATTGTCAAAAAACCGTTTCATTACCCAATAATTATTGAGGCCTTTCCTGATGTTTCTTCTTATTGGGGATTTTGTTGCATAGGGGAAAAGTCCTCATTCAGACATCTGTTTTCAATTCCTTGATCCGTCACGAAGTCCACATGTGATTGTGAGATACTCACGTCCTCATCTTTACACGAAGATTTTGAACTGGAATAATTTCCAAGGGCCCATTGTTGCTGATACTCTTTTTTTGTTGATTTACTATGAAAAGATTGTTAGGGAAAGAGACAAAGTGTTTTGGCTGGATTCTCCTCTGTGTTTTTTTTGAGGATTTATTTATTTATACAAGTACTGGGTACAGTCAGAAGCGCGGGAGGGTGAGAGAATCCACCAGAGCCAGAGTGGGGAGCAAAACAGGCAGACCGATGAAACACACCACTGAGGGGAGCAGCGGGCCAGGCAGGAGATGTCTGAATGGCATGTGGGACCCTCGCCGGCGGCTGGGGATCGAACCCGTGCTGCAGAGCCTGCGGGCAGCCTCGCAGCCCAGTGCTCAACCGCTGAGCTACCGGGAAGGCCCTTCCTCTGTATTTCTAAAGAACAAGGTACAATGGGAAACCTGACTCTTAATCATGGGGATTTGGGGTCTAACAATCCTTCCATCATGGCAAGGGAAATTAGGGTGAGGCATTGGTGAAGCTGGCTTGTGTTAAACATTCTGAGTTTCTTCCTCTTCTTCGAGTTTGTTTTCCATGTGTTAGCTTAACTCTGCTTTCAAGTGTATGTATTTTCATGGAAATGGTCCTCCTTCCCTTTTACACCAATTCGTGCTTTCATCTTCCTTCGCCCTTACTGAATCATCCATTTCTGAATAGTTTGCAATTTTCAACTTAATTAGGTCTTTCCCCTAAGTGAAGAACACAGCTGTTCCCTCTCTGATGCTTTGGCAGCTGCTCTGCCTTTCCCAAAATGGAACGATTAGCTCTTTTCCTTCTATTTCTTTGTTGGCCATTAGTTCAGGACTACTGGCCCATCTCCTGTGTGATGGAACACCCAAATCCCATGGCCAGAGTTGTTCCAATTTGCCTTTGGTGCCTTTCAATCTTCTGGGGCTAAAATCATATGAAATGGGGGATTTAGCAATCTTTCAGAGCTCCATTTGCCTCATTATCTCCGGTGATTCCATTGTTCAGCCTTTTGAGACGCTGATTCATGAATGAGGAGAACCGAGCTGGATGTCCCTGATGTGGTTTTGGTGGAGAAATAGAGGATAAGAAGATTCTGAATGTACTTTGTCCCCAAACTAAATGGCCCTCATCTGTCCATTTCAGATTCGCCACATCAATTCCTAAGAAACCCTCTTGATGGTTAGTCTTTCACTTTACGCTCATGTACCTGTATTTTAGAAAGCAATTGCTGCTTTTCCGTAGGTGCTTTTACTTTATCATTCCCTCTGGCCTTTCATTTTATGATTACTCACTTCCATTGTTAATTGTTCGGTTTTGCGCTTATCATTGCTCGTCCATCTAAGCTATCAAGTCAGCTTTTCCACTCCACTCGAGATCCCTTCTCACATAATGCTCCTTGTTAATCAACCAAAAGCTTGCTGTATTGTCGGTTTAGTGCTGCCGTTCCAAATGTGTGTGGTGCAGCCTGTTTTTGCTTCCCCGCCCCAAGTGCCTCATTCAATTTAATTCCTCATACTTAGCATATTAGGCATCTTGTCAATATTTCCTTTCTGAGGTCTATTTTTTAAATTTGAATGCATTCTGCATGTGTGGTTTTTCCTCCCCTTAAGTGATGAGATCTACTGCAGCAGAGAGTCAGAATTAACTCTGTGCCTAAGAGGGGAAAAAAGCACAGAGGGGAGCATTGCTCACATTCTCGGATCAAATATGCAAGGGTGAGCCCTTGGCAAAATTGTGTCTACAGGGCCACTTTGCCTCTCTGCCTACCCCTTCTCTTCCATTTGGGAGCCCAGGCATCCAGTACTCCCTGCAGGATTTTTTAGTTTCCTCATCACCATTAGCCTTTCTACATGGGGCCCTGCATTCCCAGGTGCTATTGTTATTATTTTTCCTTGTTTCCTATTTCCAGCATCTAAATTTATCTGTTCCATTCCCCTAACATCCTAATTATTCCAACGGGACCTGTTAAAATAATGGTCTTCCTTCCCAAATAGCATTTAATATCTTAACGTGATGATAACGCAAAGGAATCATTAAATGGTTGGCAGCCTGGTGAGAGTGATATCTATAACATGGCATCTTACCTTCCTTTCTATTTCACCAGTGGTTATCTACACTGTTTAATGATAACGCCAGCTAGGACTCCATCTATCCCAAAGAATTAGAGCTTCCTGATGGATAACCGTTGCTAACGTGGACTGAGTTCTTAATTTGTGCTAGGTCCTCTTTCACTTGGCTTATGTGCATTTCCAGTTTCAGCTGTCCCAGCAACCCCACGAGGTCACTGCTGTTATTCCTGCCTCATAGACAGGGAAGAAAACAAAGCACAGAAAATAACCTTAAATAACTTCCATAGGCTAGGCTGATAGGGTTGGGCCTAGAAAAGGTAGTCCTTGTTCTGGAGCCTACAGGCTTAACACCAATGCCCTATACCACTGCCCTGGGGAAAAGGCTGGAGCCTTTTTCAAATCATCCTTCAGTGAGAGGTGCTGCCTTCAAATGCACTGCAGGGCAAGAAGCAGATTAAGCCTTGAATTACTTCAGTAGATTGATTTATGATATATGCCTCATTCTTTCTGGAGAGGAGTTGCCTTTGGACACAGTGCTGCAGCGGAATCATTTCCATTTGCTTTTCTGCACCCCCAAAATTAGCAGTGTTAGAACTTTTTTCATTAGTCCCTAGGCTTTAGGTCATCAGCGGGGATGATGGCCAAATGCCTACAACAAAACTTACACTCTGTCTTCCCTACTAGTGGAGCTGATAGGACTGTAGGGTGAGCTTTCCTAGGCCTTGGTGAGCAGCAACATACAAATTTAGGTGTGGGGGGGGTCCTTAGAAGGGGAGAGCCGACTGACCCATACTCTTAAGGACCAGAATGGTGACACACCCTTGCTCACTGAGGTGGTGCCAGTCCCTTCACTCTAAGTACTTTCTCAATGTAGTCATACAAGGAGCTGCTTCCTGAGGTAGATGGTTGTCTTTCCTGCTATTACTGCTTTTCCTTCTGGATGGAGCATTTATTGGCTGCTGCTTACTAACTAATAGATTCACACCTGTGGGCTGCCACAATCATGATAATAAATAATCTGTTCAGGAGGGGGAGCTTTCTCTCTTTTCCCAGTAGTCATTACCCCAACACTGGGAATTTAATACATTCATTTATTCTTCTTTAGATAAACAGGATTAAACCCAGAATGAATTAGGGAGCAGCCTTAGTCTGTGATTTGCTTGATTTTCAGGGTCTGCACAGTTCCAGCTGTGTAAACATGATTGAAGAACTTAGGGATTGTCTAATGGAGGAGGATTGCAATGTGGGAGAGGCCCACCAGGGCTGAGCTGGAGCCAGACATTCCTCCACCCACTCCAGTCCACACCCTGCAAGGTTGGCTTGCTCAGCTCCTAGAGTCAGAAGTGAAGATGGGGCATCTGGTGTTACTTATGCTGTTTTATAGCTTATCAGTAGGGGATGAGAGCCAGGCAAAGTTTAGGAAAATCTAAAGTCTTATCCTCAGAGATGTTCCAGTTATGGTGCTAAGGAAACAAAGAAATGGAGGACCCCGAACAAAATAAGGAAGCCTAAAATATGAAATATGACAATAAAAATCTATGAAAATCATAGCTTTGTTTGTATTCACTTTGATTCTCTCTATGGTCACTGAAAGCAGGTGCAGAGAAATATTTTTTGGAAAGGACCAATTTGTTCTGATATCAGCTTTGCTCTTGGGATTTATTTAAATAATGACTAGCTTGAGAATGCAAAAGATATTTAATATATGAGCGCTGTTATTGTGGAAGGAAATGTGGTTTTTCCATAATACATATATTATGGATCATCCAATTCCTCCATCCTCACCCTCCACCCACGATTATGCACAAAGTTGATTCTGCTCAGTTCTGTAGAATCTAGGAGCTAGTGATAGTTACATTCTTTTAAAGAGGCTCATCCATATGCATATTCCTGAACTCCAAGGTATGGGCTTTCTGCTGAAATAGCAGATATCCGTGCCTTGGATTCTCCAGGTTGTTTTTGGACAGGGATCAGTGATAGTTAATACAGGGACAGTGGCTTTCTTCTGGATGTAAGGATGTTGTCTTGATCACGGAAGAAAATAAAGTACTGTCTTTTAAATGCACTGGAACTCTATTACATTTAGGGAAAACAGTCACAATCATTCCTGATGCATTTGGTTATTGAAAAACTAATTTTCCTGAGCAGTTTGCTTTAGAGCATTGTCTCTGGGAAAGAAGAAAAGCTAGTTTGGTAGAGCATGAGTTTGAATAGAAAGGGGAGGAAAATTCAGTAAATTGCCATTTGATTAAATATTGGGATATCAGGGAAAGAAGACTTTCTAGAAAGTTCTAGGCAGTGATGTATGCACATGCATTATTTTGTTCACTGGCTGTGGGAGTTTGAAGTGGCAGAAGTAGGCCTCCAGACTAGCAGCAGGGCATATGGCAGTCCCTACATCTTTCATTATATTAAACTGGGAAGGGGGCAGTCTTGTCAGTACTGTCCATGTGGTGCCCATAGAACTTGAGACTGGGATGCTTATTAGTGCCATGCTATATACTGTAATTGTAGCATGTGCAGATCATCCCATAACACTTAGCTCCTGGATGCTGGTCTGAATCATTAGGAACAAGCATTATGAGTGCCATAATAGCACTGGAATTCCTGCAACTAAAAAGGTAACAAATTTGGCTTGTACTTCATCGACAATCACTTACACTTAAGTGATTGATACTTGATTGGAATCTGTAGACTGCTGGGCTTGTGCCATGGGACTTCTAAGCAATTTTGATGGGTGGAACAGACAGGGAGGCTGTAGATTTTGGCAAGCTGTAGTTCCCATTAGTCAGGCTGACTGTATCTGACACTGGAGAGTCCAATTCACCAAGATGAAGCTTACTTCTCTAGGCTTTGGCTGATGGCCCAATGATATTAGCATGAGGAACAGGAGAGGACCAGTTTACATTACATTGTGTTTCCAATGAGCAAATTGTTGAGTGGTTTACTGAATACCCTGTTGATTTTTGGGGGCAGACATAAAATTCATGGCAACTTTTTTAGAATTTGAGGGAACTGTAGGTTTTTAAATCAGTAACTGTTAACTATTGACTTTCCTAATAGGGAAATGTGGACTCTCTTATAGGGTGGCAGACTGTGTTTGTAGCTGTTTAGTTAATATTTCTCTCCTGCAGGTTTTCTTGCAAGGGGTGCTGGCAACATACCCTGCTAAGGCATTTCCAGACACAGCTGTTTCTAATATTCGGAGGGGTCCCCACAGAAACATTGGGCTTACTCTGAAAGTTCTCTGGTACAAAGGAGGAAGTGTCCCAGAGAACAGGCCTTTTCCATGTGGGCGGACTTTCTGTCAGAGACTTGGCTAATGTTATTCTCTCTGATTGTCTCCTTGTACCTTCCCTGGAGGTGGGAGTTTCTAAGGCAGAAAGATTTGATGTGATGAGAAACAGCTACAAAGCTGAAGGGAGAGAGACAGTCTGAACAGAATCATAAGATAAGAGGATATTTGGGGCATGGCAGAAATGAGTTGAATATTATGGAATGGAGATAAGGGAGAAGAGATGAGAATAGAGGAATGAGAATTAATTAATGAGAACAGTTGTTATTTATAGGTGGGAGTTAAAAGGTCCACTGAACGCCAGGGAATCTGTCCTTTATGTAATGCCTGTGAATATGTGGAAACTTTGTAAAGGCAATTCCATCTCAAATGCACTGGGGGAGCTGACAACCAGCAGTTTGTGAATTATTCTATCTAATGCACAATCTATTATTCCCCTGCTCTGGACAATCTTTGGGGTGTGGTCCAGAGAAAATAAGTAGAGCAGATGGAAGACTTCCTCTGGGGAGAGTTCAAGAGCTCCCTTAAACAAAGGCAAGATGTGAGCTTCCCCTTTTATTCTTTAAACAATCTTTCTGAGAACTACCTTGGAAATTCTCTGACTTAGAGTTTCCAACTAATTTCTGAAACTTTTATGTACTCTGACCAGTTTTATTTTTTAAAATATAAATGGGTTCGAGCTTAAAAAAAAAAATCATCAGGACAGTTTGTGACTAGCTGGGTGGTGCAGAGGATAGCAAGCTCTTGTATCATTCTTTATTCCCTTAGTAAACACAGATGACCAGGAGGGAAGGCAGATCAGGAAAAAAGACTATTATTTTCAAACACTGTGTTCAGATGTTTCTTTTTATTAGCCATCACACAAGGAATTAGATTCATTTCAAACAGTTCATTTTCCCACTCTTGTCTCTGTAAAATCATTACTCATGAATGGTTTCTTTGTTGAAATACCGCTGACCTCCCATACTGGAAGGGATAAGAGGGTGTTAAAATATAAACTTTTCAGTTTGTATAAAGTGTGGAAGAAAGGGGACATCATTTTCCCCAGGAGCAATGTCCTTTTTCGTTCATGTCCAATAAGCATCTTATGCAAGAAGCTTTGTCAGCATAACAGCTCCATGTGTGTATGTATATGTGTGCACATATGATTAACAGCTCCATGTGTGTATGTATATGTGTGCACATATGATTAACAGCAAGACACCAGCAGTTTTTAAAATAAAATTCTGCAACATGCCCACACTCCTTTTTCCAGCCCTTTTCTGCCCCCTGCCCCCCAACCCGGGAACACTAGGATAGGTAGAGGAGGCTTGTCCTGCCTTAATATATGAGCAGATGATGATCTTTAGTTCTTCAGCTAGGCACTGTTTTCATTTTACCAAAGCTGATTATTTTATCTGTAGTTTTAATAACAAGCCAGCTTATTTGCTGTTCACTACCTGATAGAAGCAAATAAAAAAGATTGCAAAGTGGAATTAAGAGGATAAGAAAGCTCTAGGGCCAAAGAAGACTTTTGCTTTAATTAATAATTTCAATTTACTTGTAGAATATTTTAATGCTAGAGTCCAACATCCTGTATTAAAGGAGCCTGCACCCCCCCCCACCTCGCTGTAACTGCCAAATTGGAATCTCAGAGAACAGAAATCATGCAAGCTTGAATGAAGCTTCGAATTCTCTACTCCCAGTGCTGTCTTGTTTTCTGTACATAGAACTACGCTCCTCAGGGCTTCTCCAGCCACAGCCTGGCATTCCTTCATTAGCCACATGTTTCATAGACCCATGAAAGATTGGCATTTTAACCAACAAGGGGCTATTGCAATAAAGTTGGAGTTTCGGGCATGTGATATTTTGGAAAAACAGGTAATTCCCAGGGTGTGAAGCTACATGATCTGCTGGACAGAACATTTAAATTTACCAGGCTTGTTTTTAACTAAACTTTTGATTTGTTTAGTAAATTTTCCCCCAGTTTTAGTGAGGTATAATTGATAGATAATGCTCCATTTTTAAAATTTGTGAATGGGATGTGTACTTAGTATGCTGACGTGGTGGTGGTAGTGAGCTTGTGTGTTTGTGCACAAGTGTCTGTGATTTTTTTTTTTGTGCATAATCCTGTCTTACTATGCATCAGCTCTTCACTAGATTTTTCTAGAACTGTTGCAGAGGGCCTTAAGTCAGGTAATCTCCTATATTCAGAGCTCAAGTCAAGTTAGAAAAAGCCGTGGCCCAAAGAAAGCCTACAAATTCCTTGATGTTTCAGATAGAACAGCCATTCTTTCAAAGAGGAGTTTGGTAAGCTGAAGATTAGGGGGCCACACTGGAACTGGACCTGCTGTGAACTAAAGGTGTAAAGGATTTTCTCTTCCTATTAACAGCAATGGGACAAGCATAAGGGGGCCTTCAAATTCTCACGCTTCCTCAGAGGATAGATTAATTGGCATTGCTTCTGAATTTGTCTAATTGCTTTTATGGCAACACCCTAAAAAATACAGCGTGCTTTCTCCTGCTAATATGATTAAGTGGACAACTGGAAAAATAATTCTAAGTAATTTTAAGGAAATGAGCAAAAGAATAAAACTGAGCATTGTTCATGAAAAATGGATAATGACAAGTAAACATGGAAGGTGGCATTTGATCCCTTCAATTTTGGTATTTATTATTCATAGTTATTATTCATAAATTCTAGCACAAATGTTAGACCTGTATCCCAGTAGACATTTGCATTTTATTTTAAGTTGATTTCTACCTGCTTTTGCAAACAAGGATTTAATAGTTTGGTTTGCTCCCCCCCTCTCCACCCCCCTCCCCGTTCATCTCTTGCTATAGATTGTCTTTTTCTTACACCAGCTTCTGTCCCTTTCATACTCTTTATCTCCATCATCCATCTCACTCCCCCACCCAAGATTCATTCTCGTTCCTTCTCTCTCCACCCCCTTCTCTTTAATGTTTCAGAAAAAAAGATTTCTAACATGGAAAAGTGATATTTGAATAGATTCCCCTAAGGCAATCAATTTACTTTTAATTTGTCTGGAACTAAGCTTTTCTTTGTTGCAACGAGGAAGGATTGAGACTGTTGTAAAATTTATTAGCTTCCAGGAAGATATTTGAAATGAATTTTTTTTAATGATTGTGCTGTTTGCTGTACCCAGAAGCGGTGTCATCGCAATTACAGTATTCCAGATGGTTGCTGAAGTTACACTGAAACATCAAGATAATGCCAGACTTTTCTATGAGGCTTTTGTTGATAACAAATAGTCCAACCTAGGCATCTATTAACAACCTAGGTAGTTAATAAATATCAATCCCTTTGACACCACCTAGCTGATGACATGACACACTATCCTTTTGTATCATTGTCAAAGGCAGTGATTTGTTTACTGACTGAGCACTGTATTTTTCAAATGTGAAAGAAGCGATTGGAGAATTACTAATGTTGTTCTTAGCTTCTTTACCAAAGTAGTATGAACATTATGGCAGTCAGAATCTTGAAAGAACTTAGAAGTTACAGTTGCAATATTTTTCATGGATTTATATATGGCATTGTCTGTTCAACAAAACTGAATGTCCTGGGACTTGACTGAAGGAAGTGTCAGTTCCTGTTAGGAGGAACACCAGCTGCTGGGTGCCTTTTCTCCCTCCGACATTAAATTTTCATTAAAAAAGGGAAGATTTTTCTCCTGGTTAACACACCCTGTCTCTTCTTTCAGTACCAGCCTTATTTGTGTTCTCTCCAATGCCCAGAAGCTCATGACCAGCATAAAAGTAGCTTTTTTTCCCCCTCAAGCAGATGATGTGTTAGCAGTTTTCTTATTTTCCAGGAAAGAGTGGAACCAGGTTGGTATTAACTTCAGGTTCAGCACTACTCGTCAGCATCATCTGAAGGCTCTGTTTTCTAGCTGCATAACTACCTGTGGAAGTGTGAAATGGTCTGACTGTTTTTAATCTACACAAAGTCAAACGACTGGTTTGAACTCTTCCCAGCAGTTGACGAGGTGTTGTAGATGTCCAGCAGATAGCGCCTGATGGACTGAATTCTGTGCACATCTTAGAATGAAATTTTTGCAAATGGCCTCGCTTTGCTTGGAGTTGTAGTCTCTGTGTTCCTCCTATTGGAGAATGGTTCATTGGCCTTATAGGATACCCCGTATTTTACTTGTAAAAATCCTTTTTTACATGGCTTTAACGCACCCAGATGAAAGTCCAGCGTTTGTCAGATCATTTTCTCCAGCATAGAAGGCAAAGTACAGAAATTCCAGTCTAGTCAATCTCTGCTTATCTCCGTCACTGTCAACACCTCTTATTTGTTAGTCTCCAGTTTCCAGGCAGCCTTCTGCTTCATTTCCTTGCTCCCCATGCATCAGCACAAATGATTTATGCTTATACACATCTTGAAATCTCTCCTTTATGGATTGAATTGAATTGCGCCTCAAGTACAAAAATGAAAACCCCAGGAACTATTGTGATTGCCCAAATTGCAACTTAGATCGTATGATTATACATGCCACACTATCATCTATCATAAATATTAAATTCTCAAGTACTTATACTTCAATATGTTTTAACTTTGTCTCTTTGACCAGCTCGGCACTAAAGATTCCATTGAAGATAATTCAATTGCTTTAGATTCTGAAAGGAGCATCTTTTTAATCTATGTTCACATTGCACTGGAGTAAGTGGATTTCAGGTGCATAGACTGTGAATTAGGGTAGAAGCCTTTGTGTCATTTGACTTCACAGAGGCCAAGTACTGGTGGCACTTGTTAACTCATGCTGATCCATCAAATGGTCTAGGAGAAGATTGGGATTCATCAGTCTTTCCAGCCATCCTTTCTGTCTCATGGTAAAACCACACTTTTCAAAATTCCTGTCGTTTCACAAGTTAGCCAGCCTGAAATTCATACCAAATTGTGCTAATCCAGGTTGACTTTTCTCCCTGCTTGTCTTCCCTATTTAGGCAACATTACTTTGCTCTCTCACCCCTAGGCCTTCCCGAGGAAGCTCCGCAGACATTTTCTCTCCTTTCTTAGCCCATCAAAACTCTCCTATCTTGGATTCCCTTTTCCCAAGGCTTTGGTCTGTGACAAAAGAAAAATTGATGATCTCATTTTGATAGTGAATACTCTTATTGTAGCAGGGACCTTTAATGTCAATATCCAGATGATGGAAAAACATGGGGATTTCTCTTCATGTTATAAGAACTTTTGGATAACTCTTCTTTGGCATCTGTCAGATAATACCACATAGATGTTTTGAATGCCAATCACTGTTCTGGCATCCTACCCCTTCTGCTTGTTGTCTGTCAGGCCATAGCACTGTAGAAAAGGCAGCTAACAAGCAGGCGCCTAGGGAACTAGACAACAAAAAGCCTTCGGGAGGAACTAAAATGGTAGAAAATTCTGGAAGAAAGAGGAGGGAGTGAGAAAGAGACAAGTAGCTGTTTGTAGTATAATTTTTGATTTAGTTTTTGTCACACTAGAGTACCCACAGGATAACTTGGTATGATGGGTTCATGAGTCTCTAGAAACGTCTCAACTTTCACTAATGTATCCTTGAATATTTTACAGAGAGCATATCTAAACACCCCAAAGAGAAGCCCAGTCCTTCCTTAAAATGTCAGTTGGGGGCCTCCCCGGTGGCACAGCGGTTGAGCGCTGGGCTGTGAAGCTGCCTGCATCCTCTGCAGCGCTGGTTCGATCCCTGGCCACCGGCGCCTGCTGTTCCCCTCAGCAGTGTATTTGGTCAGTCTGCCTGTTCTGTTCCCCGCTCTGGCTCTGGTGAATCCTCTCACCCTCCTGTGCTACTGACTGTACCCAGTGCTTGTATAAATAAATAAATAAATCGTTAAAAAAATGTCAGTTGGGTCAAAACCAAGATCGAATGTCTAAAACCTACATAGTGCCTCTTGCTCTCCCTCCCTCCCTCTCTTCCTCCTTCCCTTCCTCCTTTCCTTCTTCCCTCCAGCCCTCCCCCCTCCTTCCTTCCTTTCCTCACACCCTTTGCGCTTCCTCCTTCCTTTTCCAAGTAAGCCCATTGCCACTGTTTGCCTTATTAAGTTATAAAAATAGGATGGATGTTTTTTCCCTGACTCAACAAGCCTTAAAATACTTTTAAGAACTCTTTCCAGGATAATTCTTTAGTGATTTCCTGGCTGATTTGACCTGAAGCATTCGTTTTACCATGTGTATCTTAATTTGTTTTGCCAGAAAAAGTCAGCATCTACAGTCGTCTAAAAACCTCACCATAGATCTCATTTTGGCCTTATATTTTATAGAAGTTAATAACAATTTTGTCTGATGCCAAGAAATCTTGATATTGGAACAACACATTCCTTTCATAGTATAGATGTTCCTGCTTATGGTATTGTTAACTGATCATAGTATAGGCCCCATTAACTATTGTTAGGATTGAAAACTCCAAAGTACATGGCAAATGTATTTTCAACCGGACATCAAATCATAAGAAACCTCTTTAGACTCTGCATATATTGTGTAGGGAACTACTCATAGGCTAAAATGCCACTTGACTTTAATATTTCTCAAGTACTACATTTATTTTATTGCCACTGAAAAGGCTTAGTTTTCTTTTTTGATTTCCATAGTGTTCCCATTAAATGGAATAGGTATTTCCACTATTAGGTGTTCTATCCATGGCTCAGTCTCTGGTTTATTGGTCAATAGTATTTGTTCTGTTGTCCTCACTCTTTCCTGCACCTTTTTCATTCAATGAAATTAAACTGTTACTGACTCTGTGGTGGACCCTTTGCTAGGTTCCCTGGGTATGGGAGGGAACAAGACAGAAATAGTGCTTTGCTCACTTAGAGTTTACAAGCAAGTGCAAAATAATTACATTAAACAGATAATTACAAGTATGGTGAGTGCTATAAAAGGGATCTACCTCAGATCTACCTCGGTGCTAGAAAAGGGACCAGGGAAGGACTCAGAGAATTTATTTATTTATTTATTTATTTATTTATTTATTTATTTATTTATTTATTTATTTATTTATTTATATAAGCACTGGGTACAGTCAGAAGCGCAGGAAGGTGAGAGAATTCACCAGAGCCAGAGTGGAGAACAGAACAGGCAGACCGATGAAGTGCACGGCTGAGGGGAGCAGCGGGTGGCAGGAGAGGTCTGCGCGCCATGTGGGACCCTCGCCGGAGGCCGGGGATCGAATAGGCGCTGCAGAGGCTGCGGGCAGCCTCCCAGCCCAGCACCCAACCGCTGTGCCACCAGGGGAGGTCCGACTTACAGAATTTAAATTTAAGTTGTGACTTCAGGGATAATGTTACCAGTTATGAGAAATGTTCAACTGCTGGTAATAAAGATTCCCTCTCCTGCGAAAGAAAGTAAATCAGTGGCTTAACAAATGGGAGGCTTATTTTTCCTCTTACGTAAAAGGTCTAGTGAGGTGGGTCTACAATCTCTTCACTATCCAAGAGTCCTTATATTTTTCTCTTCTGTTACCCATAGTACATGACTTCCACCCTCAGAGTTGCCTCATGGTGGCAAGATGAATGCTCTACATCCAGCCATTATGTTTTTATTTCATAAAAGGACAACGTAGGAAGGGATGAGAACAAATGAGTCTCCCATCTAAGTTACCTCTCCCCTTTTAAGGCATTTTCTTGATGTTCCGTTCCCATAACATTAAGCTAATCTTAGTTAAATGGCCGTCTCTACTCAGAGGCTAGGGCATGTAGTTCTTTTTGCTGGAACATTGGCAAGCCTAACAGACATGGGGTTCTGTTTCTAAATATCATAGATATGAATATTTGTTCAGCAGTTCATTATGTCTGCTCCGATGAATAGGAGTTAGGTAGGTCAAGAGGGATCCTTCTCGGCGGGTTTCTTGATTAGGTGTGTGTGTCCAATTTTAATAGCACTTAACCTCTTATAATCACTTCCATTATGGCTCACAAAAACTGGCCCTGCTTTGGTCATAGATTATTTTGTTCATGGGGTGATGAAGATTAAGCTAAGTGGATGTATATGAGTACAATCCAGGACGTTTTTCTGATTTACTCATCACTTTCTTGTAGGTTATGTTACTACTGCTACTTAGAAGTAACTAACTACTTGAGCTGTTTGGAACTGGAACTCACTTTAACTTTCCCTTTCTGCCTCATTGATTGCAGATCACTTCTGAAGTGCTAACACATTGCTCCTGTAGCTGTTACCTTGAACTATTTTGGGGTTGGCGTTTTTGCCTCTGATCATTGGGTTCTTTGAGTTAATACCACCAAAGTCTGAATAACAGCAGAGAATGGCCAGCATTGTCAAACACATCCATTGTGGCCGGACATCTATACAAACCCAACAGAGCCTCTGAGCTCTTCTATTCTAGCAGGACTTTGAATGTTTTAGCAAAGCCTGAGATGGTGTTTTCATCATTTTCTTTTTTAACTTTGGTTGTGACTGTGGGTAGGCTCTTTCTAGTGTGGAAGCACATTGTTTGCCCACATCTGAAGAGAGAACAGTTCCACGTCCCAAGGAGGGTAGTAATTGCTGCACAAAGTTTTGCTGTTATCTGCACAAAATAACACATTCTGATCTTTTTCTGTTTGAATTACTTCCTTATCCATCATGGCTTAGTCATTGCTGCCTCTTAGGCCTCCTGTGCACTCGCAAAACTGATGCTTTTATTTAAGATTTAAATTTTTTTCTGGAGGGATTTGGGATTCTCTCACAAAGGTTTCCGATGATAAATTGTGACCAAATAAGTACTTACTACAGTCACAATGTAGAATGAGGAAGCTTCTCTTTTTGTATTTCTTGTCTAAAGTTATCTGATCTGTTTCAAACTAGGAAGTCTATGGCCTCGAGATTTGTCTCCCTCTTCCAGTTATTTCCTTCCCTCCTGCCTTCCCTCCTTCCTTTTCCTTCCTTTCCTTTTCCTTCCTTCCTTTCCTTCCTTCCTTCCTTCTTTCCTTTCCTTCCTTCCTTCCTTCCTCCTTCCCCCCTCCCTCCCTCCTTCCCTTCCTCTCTCCCTCCCTCCCTCCCTTCCTCCCTCCCTCCCTTTCTTCCTTTTTTTTTTTTGGGGAAAATTCAAGGGCCAAGTTGAGAAGCAGGGAAGACCTAGTAGCAGATTCATCATTCACCCTTAATCATGTGTACATTTGAATTAAAATTGCCTCCCTTTGTTCATCTGTAGATGATTAGGTGTTTGCATTTCCACAAGTATGTGTTGATTTTAGAATCTTAAATTTTGCTTTGCTTTGCTCATGTCAATACTATCACAGAAAGATGTAGGAAAGCATAGAGTCACAAACAGGCCCAGAAGAGAATGCTAGACAGGGAATTAGGGAATTGTTAGCCTACCTCTATTTCAGCTGGAACCAGCATCTTGACAGTTTATTTGTGATGAGACAAAATAGTTCCTCTTTGGTGTCATACCCCACTCCCAGGCACAGTACTGCATGATGGCAGCCATATGATCCCTACCCATCCCATGCAATTCCAGAAGTAGTCTCTCTGCTTGCTTTATATCTATGCTATTCTTAAGGGGCCTTGTATTGTGACTTTCTCACTTTTAATATACACTAAACTGAATTTTTGAATTTTGAAAAGTAATTCATCTGCAGGATATTAATTTCCCCCCTCCCCTCCCCCCTGCAGGACATTTATGAATGTGGGTTACCCTGTGCTGGGAAGACATTCTTCCCGCCTATCTGTATTCACCATGTTTTCTTTTATATTTCATGTGTCTATGAACACTAAAGCTAGGTTAGATTTTGTTTTAATTGTATTGACACAAATGCTAGCGACTATAGTTTGATACCAAAAGTGATAAGCCACAAGTCACTGCCCTTGGTAGGGATTGGAGGAAATAAAGATACCAGATCTAAAGCAGGGGTGAGACGTTAGTAGTTAATGATTGTCTTAGATTCAAGTCTTCACTTGCATGAGGTAAGAACAATGCACATACTAAGTTCACATAATTAATCTAAGAAAATTGCATATTATTCTAGCTCGTCTAGGATGGAGGTAGGCGTAGTGAGATTGGTGAGTAGACAGACTGACGGCATTGCTGAGGGCACTGAGTTTACCTTTTTCTTTCCCAGATAGTGATTTATTCGTTTAGGCCATGGAAAGCTGACATCAGAACTGTTTTTGCAGAGAAGCTTCTGAGAAGACTGAGTTTCTGCCTCTGGTCTTCCTAAATTCACAACATCTTAGAGGTGTTTGTCGCTAGGATTTCTACCATCCCTCTGTGTGTACTGGGGATCCAAGCACACATTTGAGGCGGTCCAGTGTTGGGAAGGGGCATTTGTACATGGATTCAGGGTGACACATGGGTGGCACTCTCTTACTGAATTGTGCTGAAGAAAAATCTTATCTCTAGATTTGAAGACATCCATTTGATACTAAAAACTAAAAAGGAATGAGAGCTTTATGCTCAGCACTTTGGGAAGATTCTACTAGGTTGTATGTATTTCACTCTGTCCTGTTTTAGGAATGTAAGCAAGTGACCTGTAATTTCAGTCTGAAGGTCAGCAAGGATTTTCTCTTCATAATTTGTCAAATGTCCTTGGTTCGAGGGCTCATGGCAAAGGCCTCTATGCCTTTGTGCCGAGAATGAGGGACACAAAGAACAGGTATCCCATAGCGTTCTGGACAATTCTTTGCTGACTTTCAGGGGACTCTTACAGAGACTTGTAGAAATGGAATTATTGAACTGTTATCCCATTTATACCTCCTTTCCTTCTACCCTTAAGCAAAGCCTCACAGTAATTATTTAGAGTGAGTGCTTGAGAATTTATGAGATAAGCCTCAGAGGTGATGGAAAAGAAACATCTTCTTGGGAGATGCTGGAGATGTGAATTCGGTTCTACTGCAGGCATCCTGGGATCTCCTGGGGAAAGTACTTGATTTGGATAAAACTGACTGTGGGTGGATCTGCTGGAGACTTTTCCACTCATAATGTTTAGGTCCATGCAAAGTGTTTCCCAAGTATGTCCTAACATATTTCTTTTACTTTCGAACTCATTGTCTCCCAGGAACATATGTAAGTTGAATGATGATAAACTCTCAGATGGCAGCACTGAAAGTTTGCAGGACAAAGGCAAAGAGAGAACTTTGATGAATCCTTTGCAGAGCTAGGTGTGCCACCCTCTTGTGGAATTGCTGGAGTTTATAGAAGCATTGTCCCACCCACGTCGAGGGCACTTGCACTGCTGGTGATGCTGCTTCTCATTTGTTATTTGTTCCAACTCTGCCGAATTTTGAGTGTTTTATTCTCCAGCACTAAGAGGGAGCTTTAAATGGCCATCTTAAAGATAAATTGGCAAATCCAGTATGCTGAAAGGGTATTACCTTTTGTTTGCCTTTTAAGTATTGAAATTTGAACTCAGCCTGGGTTAGCCCACAGATAATTTCACTGCCTCCAGTGCCTTTTTTTCTAAATGATGAAGTATATGCTCAATTCAGCCATTATTTCTTGAGCCCCTTCCCATGTATCTCTTCATCAAAATAACTGATGAATGAGACAGAGCAATGCCATGCTTTGCTATGCTACTTACTCTTTAAACAATTAAGAAACAAGTAGACATGCGAGTGTATAAGAAGGTGTGTTACATACAGACAAGTGTCAGGCAAGACCCTGAATTGCAGACTTCTTCCCCTTGCAGAAAAGCAATCACAGCATATATTTTTGACTATTTTTTTGGTGTATACCTTTTCAGTCTTTGCAGTCTCTCGTCTCCCAACCTTCTCTGATCTTGCCCCAAGGTTTTCTGTAAATGTTAAGGTGCCCATATTTTGATGCATTGTGGAGTGTGCTAAATGTGATGAAAGTTTTCATTAAGTTATCCTCATGCAAGAATGTAACATAAATACAAATGGATATGGAAAACTAGGACTATAAAGGAGAGATTAACAGTTTTTCAGTGGATGGGCAGAAGTTAACCCTGGATCCACGCTTTGGTGAAGCCCATGTCAAAAGCCTGTCTGAGAACCTTGACACTTAGTGAACCTGATGTGAAAAGAGGAAAACATGAGTTTTAACTACTGAGATTGTTCATGACTGGGTTAAAGTGATCCATGGAAGATCTGTTCCTTTTAAGATATATGACCCTAATAAAACTGCAGATGATGAAGATAAGTAGAAACAGCCAGTTTGGTATCATTAAGTGATATTGAGCCTATGAGTGATGTGTGCTTGGGGCCAATTGAAGCTTATAGCTCAGCTGGATGGAAGAGATCTCAGTATATTCTTTCCGATGGGACATCAAGTCATGTAAATGGCTTAATGAGTTGGCTGGTGAGACTGGTGGTCAAAATGATGCGATGTAATTAGTTTTCCAAAGAAAGCATGATACCAGTCTATATACTTCAGCACTGTATGTCAGCGATGGGTAGGGTGGAAACGTGGTTGGCACTGCTGTTGCTCAAAGATATGGCCAAGACTTCTCAGATATCCTGACTAGTGGATTCCCTGATTTGTCTCCACTCCCTCTTCTGCTGGATTCAGTTTCAAATGTAGTTGAGTTTTACCAGGAATTGTCAATAAAATTACTGACTCTTATACCTTGACACTCAGGATAAACTTAAAAATCTATTTTTTTTTTACCACAAAATATTTTGCTTTTGATTGTTAAATTTGTCAATAGTGGGAGCAGTGACAAAAATGATAATTACAAAGGGGGGAGTGGGTGAGGTTTTGGGGGGAGATACTACCGCCTTTTAAAAATCCAGTTCTTCACACTTGTCCCAAAAGGCAAGATAGGACTCGCTAAAAGTGCCATTTCCCAGAAGGGCCCGTAGGTACCTAAGAAACCAGAACACTGGGGAATAGCAATGATTCCTGGGAAAAGCTGATGAAATTGATATTTTGTTTTCCCCAAACAGATCAGAATGAAGGATTTCATTGCAGGGAAGAATGCCGGATTCTTGGCCACTCTGACAGGTGCTGGATGCCTCGGAACCCCATGCCCACCCGCTCCAAGTCCCCTGAGCACGTGCGGAACATCATCGCACTGTCCATTGAAGCTACTGCTGCTGATGTTGAGGCTTATGACGACTGCGGCCCCACCAAGCGGACTTTCGCGACCTTTGGGAAAGATGTCAGCGACCACCCAGCTGAGGAGAGGCCCACCCTGAAAGGCAGGCGGACTGTTGATGTGACCATCTGCAGCCCCAAGGTCAACAGCGCGATCCGGGAGGCGGGCAATGGCTGTGAGGCGATTAGCCCTGTCACCTCCCCCCTGCACCTCAAGAGCCCTATGCCCACCAAGCCTTCTGTGTCTTACACCGTTGCCCTGGCGCCTCCGGCCCGCGATCCGGAGCAGTATGTCAACAATGCCAACAATGGGCCTTCTCGTCCCTCTGAAGCTGAGCCCCGTGGAGCCGACAGCGAGAAAGTGGTGCATGAGGTCAACCCCATTCTGAAGGAGGGTCGTGACAAAGAATCTCCTGGTGTGAAGCGTCTGAAGGATATAGTTCTCTAAACCTGAAGGGAGACATACCATGCTGGTTAGCTAAGAAGAAGCAGGAGCTGATCATTTTAATGGCTCACCAATGGTTGGTTCTTGAGTGGCTGTATTTCAGAGCTTTCCCTAAATGTATTGTTTATAAATGACTATCATTCTGTGACAATCCCTCTCGTTTCAACAGGCAGCAGGGGTGTTCAGTTGGAGCAAATTAGCTTTGGCTTGAGTTGTTCATGGGGCCTTGATGTTGGGGAAACAGAGACAAATTCAGTTGTGAAAAGTATTATGTATTAAGTGTTTGAATTTATATATTTTTCTATGTCAGAATTATAATATAAATTACCATTGTTTGTGGAGGATTACATTTAAAAAAAAGCAAAAAAAAAAAAAAAACCACAAAAACAAACAAACAAACAAAAAAATACCCCAAGCTCTGGGCACCTTTAATAAGCTCGCCACTGTTTTTGTAGCGTAGAGAAGTTAACGGTCATTTATTGTGTACTATTCATTGATTCAGTGATGTGAAATCGAGCCCCCAAAAGGTTGTTTCTGAAGCTCAAGTACTTTCCAATGCCGCTACTTTGCTGTGGACACCCCTGCTTTAAGAACCCTTTTGCTAGCTGTGCTATTATTGTATTTGATATTGCAAATTGCTGTGTGTGGTGATGGCAAAAGGCTTTTAGAGGTTGGTGTTTTTCTTTCTTAAAAAAAAATAAAATTACAGACAAAAACAAAGTGCAAACAACTGAGACGGCGATTGAACGAGCAACACCACACCACAGGTTGAGTACTTGGAGGATAGTCATGTGTGGAGGAACCCACGCACTGGTTGCTCACCACCTTACAAAGTATTTTTCCTGCCTTTCAGTCTTCTGCCCAGATCCATGATAGATCATCGCAGAAAGTCATTTTTGGATATTCTGCTATCTAATTTGCAGTTGTCAGAAATACTGTGCTGAAAATTTTATGAGATCCATTTTTCTAAATTTCAGGCCCTGAACAGGAAAGTTGCTCCTGAAGTTATCAGTTCCGGGCTCCGAAATTCCCTGTCTCCAATCATCTAACACTCAAAAAGACTGAATCTATTTTGAGATCTAAATTAGCATCTTTTCAGACACAGACTTCCTGATTCAGTGTTTCCCAATCACAATTAGAATTAGACTGCAAAGCACGTCATGGGCTGGAATTGAGAGCTCCATGTTGCTCTGCATCGTAGGCTTCTAAATGGGGATGGAGTAAACAGTACAAAGTGTACATTTAGGAAAAGACAGGAAACAGGTAAGAGCGTCAATCCAATCATCGTGCCTTCTAAATGGAGACACTTGGACACTTGAAATCGTCTTTTTATGACTAATGCTTTTTAAAATTAAAAATGTGAACAGGAAACTATTAAAATAAAAATCCTTTTGATTTAACTAACTCTTTGCTGTAGGCTAGGAATACACCTTTTTTATTAACAAGTTTGTTACTCACGTTCTTTTTTGTTTGACATTCCTCCGACTCCTTCCTTTATGAACTGTCTGTTAATATTCACTAGCCAACATAGTATTCGTGCAGCCTAAGAGTTCATTATTGAAAAGTAAACAGCTATGTCACCATCGCTCTGCCTTTTTCTTAAAAAGAGTTGTTTCTAGAGAAACAAGTTTTATAGTTCTGTTCTCATTTGTTTCATTTTTTTGAAATGGAATTGTACCCAGAAAGAAGGCTTAGAGGATAGAGCACTACTAGAATGCAAAAGAGGATTTATTTTCTTAAGTTTAGGTTAGATGTCAGCTATCTTATATGTTTTAGTTATTTTTGCCTAAGTTCCTGGTTTTATACATAACTGAGAATATTTTCTTTTACGGGTGGGGGGAGGATTTTGAGGGATGGGGGTGGGTAAGGCAGTGGGGAATGGGGTTAGGTAGGGGAAGAACATTTCTGAAAAAAGAACCTATAGTGAAGCTACAAATTCATCCTTATTTCTTATTCAGTGCTGAATACTACCTCATGCAAAATATTAGTGTGGCTGCAATTTTCCCTCTGAAACTGACACAATTAGGGATCAATTACCATAACATCTTTATTTTGGCTCATTTCATTTTCTCTCCCACACTCGTTTTCCCCCTTCAATTCATTTCCTTTTAGTAATAGAGTTGGAATTAGGTATTTATTTCTCTTTGCAAGTGACTATTTGATTAACACAGTCAAAATTAATTTTTTTCTCTTTTAGTTATAATGGCTGCCTGTAGAATTTAGACTGTTCCTCACCAGATCCATCTTGATATTAGATTGTTAGCTACCACCTCAAGGTCACTTTCAAGTCAGATTTGACAGCTTTTGTGCAGGTGTATTTCTTAGTATGCTCAGTGGGAATAAGAGAGCTGAAAAGATTGCGGCAAGTGGGAACATTAAATATTATGCGGCTGTTGAGCCCGAGAGGCCACTGGCTGCCATGTCTCTTAGCAGTCACGTTTCAAATGGTTGGAGTAGCATTGATTTTGCTTTTCTCTTGATTTTTTATTTTTCTCCAATATTTTTTCAGAATTCAGTTTCAAGACATAGACCAATCCTTTTTCCCTATGAAAATACTTTATTCTCAGTGGGCAGTCAGAGCTTTTTTGACTTCCAAACCCTTTATTGAGCATGTTCAGAGAATTCCCCTCATTAAGAAAATATCTTTTTTTTCTCTACACCTGTCTGATGTATACATCCTCCCAGAAGCGCAAGTGCATCCTAGGAGGGCTTTGTAAGCTGGTTTTATAGGCAGGCTGTGCCTGAAAATAGGGATTTTTCTGCAAGGATCCTGAATTTCCCTTTGGCTCATGTTTCCCCTGCCCCTCCTTTTCAGTGTGTCTGATGAAAAGCCACAAAGGCCAGAGGGTCAAATATTCTTTATTTTCCTTCTCTAAATGTATTACACATTTAAACAGGAGGGAGAAATTTTAGTTCCTAGATCCTAGGGAGTTCTAGTCCATTTGTTCTCATGTCCCTTTGGGGGAGGAGTTGGTATTGAGGCCTGACTCGCTCTGCTAATAACTGCTTTGGGCACGTCCTTGGGCAGGTGACCTTCTTCATGCAATGTAAAGTGTTTAGTTTGCACTGACTGATTGCTTTTCTCCAAATATGGGAACATACTATCTGTAAGGAATAGGAAGAAGGGAGCCATGCTATGTGGACTTTCTTTTCTCTCTTTGGACTAACCCTTGAATCTGTTCAGAATGAAATGTACCATTCCTTTGATCCTCTTAAAGCCAATAGGGTAAGTTACGGCCCTCGATTTAGGTAACGGGCCAAGGGATCCTGCATTTGCTGAAGGGCAGTGGTACTCAAAGTATAGTCCCTAGACCAACAGCAACATCATTGGTTTCAACATCATTGAACTTTTTGATAGGATGATTCTCTGCCCCCACCTGGAAGAACTGAAACAGAAACTCTGGTGATGGGGCCTAGCATTAGGGATCCCTTTGGGTCAGATGCCCACTAAAGGGTGAGGGCTTGTGAAAGCACGGGTTGATTGACCTTGATTCCAGTAGGTTTGGGGTAGGGGAGAGGTTGAATTTTTGCCCAGGTATTCCTGATGCAGCAGGTCTAGGGACCACACTTTGTGTCACTGCTGCAGTTAACCTGCCTAATAGAACTAATTGCACCTGAGGTGCCCATTCAAACTAATTCGCTGACATGGTGACCCACTGATCACTAATCAGGTGTTATGTAGGAGATACAACTTAGGATTCTGAAAATTGGAACCACTCAGAGTATCATCCCGATAGTGTCAACTTCAGCACACAACTGATTGTATGAAGGGAATTCAGTTGAACTTCTCATGAGCACGATCATATCGTCACAATACAGAACAAAAGTGGTCCACTTGAAGCAGCAAGGACAAAGGGCAGTTTAGGGAGAGGCAGGGGTGCAGGGGATAGCTCAGTTGGGCATCCAGGGTGGGAAAGGGATTATTATTGTACATAATAACATTTCTGGCTGGAATTCCAGTTCCCATGATGGGGATCATTTGGATGTTGAATGTTCCCCAAAGCATCCTGTCAAGTCTGGTCCATTTGGCTCTTTACCTAGGGTAGTAAGACCCTAACTGACTTTGAAAAAACTGGCTTAAATGAGCTTAAGAAGTCCATTGTATACAGTCCTAGTGTTTGCCTTCTTGGTAAAATTACATTTAAGGATGTCATTTCATGAGTCAAATTGTATCTGCTGACACTGAAGTGTATTGAGATGTTGTTCTTTAGTTTAAGTATGTAACAAAGTAATATTCAAAGGGGGTGTGTGGGGGTGGGGCTGGG
The DNA here is from genome assembly GCF_014898055.3 of Talpa occidentalis. NCBI lineage: Eukaryota > Metazoa > Chordata > Mammalia > Eulipotyphla > Talpidae > Talpa > Talpa occidentalis. The sequence goes on from NW_023601543.1 coordinate 33,675,608, forward strand.
ACGGGTGGCTTTATATTGATAATGAAATATTCCAGAGCAAAACACATTGTCCTAATGAAGTTGTTGCAGCTCTCTTTGTTTTCTTGTGAGGCTGGAATTGGCCCGTGGGTCACTTGTTGTGCAAAAGTGAATTAATTTCAAATAGAACTCATATTGCTTTTGTAAAACTAAGAAAATCCACCACCTTGTCTGAAATATATATCGTAAGGTGCTCTTGGTGACGAACAACCCACAAAAACCTGATCTTGATTGGAAAGCACTGTAGGTCATTAGGGAAAACTGATGATGCTGATTGTTGCTCCAGCTGTGTTGGCAATTAAAGATGACCTTGTTACTAACTGCAAGTTGCTGTCAACCTTAGCAAACCAACCAACTAACACCCTATCAGCAATGGTTAAGTAGATTTTTACTGGCACTGGCTGGCGTTCAGCTGAGGAAGGCTAGGATACAGACTTTAATGACCAAGAGCCAGACTAGCTCAAGCTAGAAATTCAGCAACAAATACCTCCTTGTGCTATTTGAATGCTAAGGTATTAGTTGCAAGAGGCTTACGCCTTCGCTCCTCTAGTGAGGGGAATGAGCCTGATGACACTATTACTGTTTACCTGTCAAACCAGGGTGGAAATTCAGAGGGATGCAAGTACAGTATGTCTCATTAAGCAGTCTCTGTTGCTGATTATATGAAGATGAAATTGTTGTATATGCTGATCTGTATGTTATGTACATTTTCACAGTGATTGAATCATTGTAAAAAGAAAAAAGACAAAAAAGAATCACCACTGTCTATTTTATGAAGATGATAAAGCAGCTTTATTAAATTATTACAGTTCTGTTTTAAATGGTGTTATCTGCCACATTGTTTCCTTTTATCTGGTGGTTCTCTGTTTCCCCTTAAATGTGTTTTCTCTGCTTCAAAAATTTAATGCATTTTAGTATTAAAGGCTATTATGGAAAAATTATTAAGTGTTTGATGAAGTGTGTCTCAGAGACCATTGGTCGGCTTAGCGGTGGGCCTGATAAGCCGAGGATGGAAGCAGCCTTCGGTGGGGTCACTGATGTTCAGGCCCAAGGGGTCCTCTTGCCTTTTTCCATGTCACACAATCTCCAGTTCTCTAAGCGAGAGGGTGCTCTTTCTTCAGCCAGGCTCCTCTCCTCTCCTGAGTACCTCCGCTTTGCCCCACCCCAGTCAATATCTGAGCAGGGAGACCCATTTATACCCAGCCTGGTAAAGATTTTCCTCGGTGGCACTTGTTAAACAAGAACATTAAAACCATTCTTTAAAATAAATCATTTTGGGCCAACGTCACAGTGGGACTTATCTGAATTAATTTTTAAAGAGGTGAGAAATAGTAGAGGCTGACAGCAGGGGAAAAGAGTTTAAAACAAAGACGACCTGCCTGTCCCTTTGATGCCTTCAGGTTTGAAAGCAGAGCAACAGGAGTGCCTCTGACTTTCCACATAACAAGGCTGCAGTGAAAGCCTTGACAAGCTTTCTTTATCTAAACTATTATTCTCTGGGACTTACCACTTGGGCTCTAAGTAGTCACTTGGGCTGGTTGCAACTGGCAGGGAAAAAAAAAGAGTAGAGAAAAAAATGGGACACGGGAACATTTCTAAATCGTACCTTTAGTGGTTAAAGGCTAAATTGCTTCAGCATGACCTATTCTCTCTGGACAATTAAAAGTGATTTCAAGGAAATCCACTGTTTCTGTGGATTGCCATTTTCCTGTTATCTCTACCCACCTGTATTAAATAGAGATTGCATCTTATTCTCCAGAATTAACCCTAAAGCCATAGCAATTGTCAGCTATTTGGCTGTGCAGTTTAACAGGTGTCACATCAGAACGCCAGTGCAGACGTGCCGGGACACGCAAAGTCACATATATGGACATGTACATATGATCACTCAGACTCACAGATGATCATAATGATATACTGGATGGAGGCTGGTCTGTCACTGGCTTGGAGGCCATTAAGTCATAGGAGGCCACTATGACTGCATCTGAGTTAGCCCTACCAAAAGGGCAAAGAAAGTAAGTTTCTTTGATCCTCTTCTACCTATGTTTTTCTTCTTCTTTTTTTTTTTTTTTTTGGTCCCCGAGGGAATGGCAACTTCTTAAGATCCTTCTGGGAATAAGCAGAGAAAACAAATTCTCCCATGATGAAGGGCATTCACATATGCAACACAGGTTTATCCAAAGTCATGAACAACTGTGGTAACTTCCTAAAGTGAGTGAATGAGCAGATGAGTGGTATAACCTCAAATCCATTGAAATTTACAAAACAAATTTTTAAAATCACCCACTTCCTTTGGGTAACAAAATGCTTGTGACTCACCTCATACATGTCACTGTTTTGCTGTGGGGGGTGTCAAGAAACCGTGGGGGGAATTGATACCTGAGAGGGAAGTTTTTGATAGGTGACAGTGGCTCCAGGAACAAAGACATGACTAACCATTTTCATTATTTTGGTTTTGGGGTATAGATCTGCCTTGGGTGCATTTTGATCACTTTTCCTGCTTGTAAGGAAATAGAACCCTAATCCCTAAGAGAAAATTCTCCAGGATGGGAACAGAGTGGTATTCTCATAAAGCTTAGGTCTTAACCTTTCTCCAACGCTTACGTACTTGCGCATATGTGACAGCTCCATCCATGTACCTTTTTTAAAAAGACTTATTTATGTATACAAGAACTGGGGTACAGGCCAGGGGTGTGGGGGGTGAGAGAATTCACCAGAGACAGAGTGGGGGACAGAACAGGCAGATCGACTGAAATACACTGCTGAGGGGAGCAGTGGGCAAGTCAGGAGAGGTCTGCTGCGCCATGTGGGTAGCTCCTTGGCTGGGGGATCGAATTCGTGCTGCAGTGGCTGTGGACAGCTTCATAGGTTGCATCTTAACCCCTTGTGCCACCAGGGAGGCCCCATGTACCTTTTTTTTTTTTTTTTTTGATGTAGAGAAGGTGAGTGGGACGTGGACGTGACACAGGATTCTTTTGATTACATGCAGTCCCCCACCCTATTTCTTCAAGATCAGTGCAGCACATGGAGTTCATAGAGCTTGGGGGAGGGTTCTGGGGGTGGGGGAGACACTTGATGTTCCTGCCCTACTTTCCTTCTCCCTGTGTTTTTGTGTCTTGACTCTCCACCAAATGTCCCAAGATTTAATCTCCCTTCTGCAGTATGTCACCTCTTCCCAATCGGTTCTCTCTCCTCTCTTGAAAGTATCTCCCCCTACTTTCCACTCCACTGTAAATTGTCTCAAACTTGTCTGTATCCCATTCCATCTGCAGTTTTCTCTCATACAGTTTAATGAAGCCAAACTTTATGGAGCAACTACTATGCATCAGACACGTAACCAACATCATCTCTTATCCTCACAGCAACCTGATGTGGTAGATGGTGATGTTTCCATTAGCGCTCAAATAAATTGAGGTTTAACGAGCTCGGGGGGACATGCCTAGGATCACATAGATTAGTAAGTAGCCGAACTAGATTCAAAACCATGTGTGTCTATTTAGAACTTATTATTCTTTTCAACTACTCTTAAGGGACAGGTAATCAAGTTGATAAGTTCTTCCTGACTGGCGTATTAACAATGAATGCTAATGTCTTAAGGCATTTATCCATCTGGAAAACAGATTGACATTTTAGCTGAGATCTTTGAGAACTCAGTGTCATGGTCCAAAGAAGTGATAATATAGCGGTGGGATTTTCAGGCTAGGGGCCTTTTGATCAGTCTCATAGGCATCTGTACTACCCCTTATATGTCCAGTGCCTGGCTTTCAAGTTACATTAGTCATGCACGACAGGAATGTGGCTCCTTTTAGAGTCTGTGCACTCTAGCTAGTCAACAGCCCTTGAAATGAAGGTCTGGTAACCCTATATTCATCTGTCCCTCCAGGTTTCGAGCAATCTGTCAAGGATGTATTCATGTGTATTACAGGTCAGCACAGCTGGAGTCAATCCCAATATATGTTCACACAGGCCTCAGTGACTTTTCTAGACTCCGAAAGTTGGTTGAGGGTGAGGTGGGTTAAGGGCTAAGTAGGGTGTAGTAGGTGTGGTGGTGGTATGAGTGTCTATGTCTGGAAGGCTTAGATAAAAAAGAAATTGAAGCCTTGGTAACTGCCGGGAAATATATCAAGGAGTCAAGAAATTAACTGGGGGAAGTGACTGAATCAGTTGTGAGCACTTGGCCACCAGAGGCCTAGGAATTGGTTTCCATGCCTGACTCATAGTTCAGGTAGAGTTGAAGAGGTGTTGATAGGCCCCCAAAGACCCTTTATCTGGTCTTTTTCTGTTAGTGGGGGCCCTGACATGGAGCAAAACTAGAAAGTGAGGTCAGATAAAGAAAAATGGGAAGGGAAGAGAGGAATGATCCCAATTACATGCATAAAGTCTCTGAAAACAAACATGCCAGCTTCCCCATAGGATGCAGCTATCCATAGGTTTCCGCCACTATTTCAAAGCAGACCATTCCTATTTTGTATGAGTTGATACATTATTTTGTAGGGGGAGGTCTGGGAATGCTCAAAATTTTTCCATATACTTTAATGGTTATAGCATTCCTAGGCTCCAAAAATACTAAATGATCATACCAAAAAAGAACATTTTACTGTCAGATAGTAGGGGGAATCTGTAGAGAGTTTAAAGAGCAATCCACCTAAAAAATTCTTGTTGAAGTATTCTTGTCCATTTTGCCTCAGTAGTCTAGTACTTTATCTAGAATATACTTCTCAGGGTTTGGGATGTCAGAATTGAGTTACACGCAATGCTAAGCACTGAGATGCTTTGCCCACACTATTGTAGCATTATTTTTTTTTCCCTTTTAGCAGATGAATATAAAGTGTCAGAGACCAAGACAGAGGTATTTTATGTTCCCAAATTAACGCACTGGAGCCTTTCCCAAAATGTCTGATAAGTGTCCCTCTTTTTCATTGCCATCATTGTGGTCCTGGCCACAGCATCCCTCATCTGGATGACTGAAAGAGTCTCCTAATTGCCTCATCTCATCCACCCTGTGTATCTTTATCACATTCTTCACACTGCAGCCAGAAAAATCTTGCTCAAATACAATGCTGGTTATATCACAACTGTGCTTAAAAGCTGTCATTGGGTTCTCCTAAGATGAAGTCCAAACTCCTTTATTTGAACTACAGGAGGGTTTCTTAATTTTTTTTTGTTTGTTTGTTTACTTCCCATGGTAAGAAATGCATTTATAGTCAAATGCTCTACCACTGAGTTATAACCCCAAGAAATGCATTTTGCATCACGACTGAGTATTACACCACATAACTAAAGCAAACATTTCACAAACAATGCTCATCTGTGTTACCTGCAATACTCCCTAAGGTTTTCTTTTCAATTCTGTATGCCAGTGGTCAAAAAACTTTGTCTGTGAAGGATCACTTGGTAAATACTTTAGGTTTTGTGGATCATATGATCTCTGTTACAACTACCAAATTTTTCCACTGCGGTGGAGTACTGAAAAACTTTTGTTTACATTTCCTGGTACTTCATGTATCCCCCAGATAAAGACCCCACCCCTCTGGCCTCATAGTAAGCACTCTAAATAGAGACATTTCAGTGTTCACACAATATCGTACTCACAGTTCCAGATTGTGAGTGACTCCATACTAACATTCTCTTTATAGATCATATATCTTGTTTTTACATTTCTTTCCTTTGAGGCACAAATGAAGTATTTATCTAACCTCAATTAGCAGGCAATGAACTAGAAAAGAATTTTCATGATCACTAAAGAGGAAAAAACCACAAATGAATCACAAAACAAGCTCTAGCTCTTTTTTTTTCTTTCTCAATATATATAATGCTCACATGCACGTATGTAAGTAAATATGTAAATTATATGACAAGTAAAGCACAATTCAACATAAATTCAATCTCCTTCCCAATTTTACAAAATGAATCTTTGCAAATAATTCTCAGTGGAAAAAGAGATACACTTGCTTTATAGCACACTAGTCTGCATTTTCAGATTATGTCACCTACACACTTTCCAGATTTTGAGGAAGAATGCTGAAGCTTAAATCTTAGTCGTATAGTTATTTGTCGTATAGTTATAGTTGTCTATTTATAATGTTTCCTACATTTTCTCCCTGACTCCTCTCATCCTAATGTTTACCACCATGTCTGAGAAGTTGGGCCAGTTATTTTCCTTTAGCCTGACTCTATTTCTTCTACCTTCAAGCATTATTCCATTTCTGAGCTTTACAAAACATCTCCTATTCTGAACCTTGTGTGCTGTATCTCTATTCCTGCAGCCCTGGATCCTGTGCACATGCATGAGCTGTGAGGGGCCTTGGGACAGCGTCACTGTGGAGTGCTTGCTAAGTACCAGACTGAAGAATGGCTCAACAGTGGGTCAGACATTAGGGAGGATAATGCTTGCTATTATCTAGGTATGAAGTGTGAGCACCTGAATTCGGGCAGTGGTGGTAGTAATGGAAAGAAAATTTGACTGAACTTATATAATTTGAGGCATTAGGGCGAGAATTGAGAAGAGAGTTGGTAAATTGAAAAATTTATAAGTGCCTGGTTGGAGGAAGATGATCACTTTCTATCTCTCAGCCTACAGTCCCACTAACACACATATACACAGCTATCATTGTGATTTCTGATTCACTACTTCATTCAACAAATATTAATGATTTACTACGTGCTAAGCACACAGATAGATTTTGGGAATATAGTAGGGAACAAAATAGACAAAAATCTTTGCCCTCATGGAGTTTATATTCTTTGGGGGAAGATAGAAAATGAATAAGATAAATGAGCACAATATATATATTATGTCAGACTGTGATATACATATGCTAAGGAGAGGAAAATAATCAACTAGGGTAAGAGGATAGTAAATGTCTTAGGAATTACCTAAACTTTAGCTAGGCATCCAGGGATGACCTCACTAAGAAGGTAATTTTTAAGTAAAGACCTAAAGAAACTAAATTGGTAGCCATATAGGTATTTGACCCAGAGATAGGAAACATCGGAAGGGTTGTGATGAGGAATAATCTGACTTAGAATTTAATTTAGGGCCTCCCCTGTGGCGCAGCGGTTGAGCGCTGGGTTGCGAAGCTGCCCGCGGCCTCTGCAGCGCCTGTTTGCTCCCAGGCCACCGGGAGAGGGTCCCACATGGCGCGCAGACCTCTCCTGCCACCCGCTGCTCCCCTCTGCAGTGTGCTTTGTCACTCTGCCTGTTCTACTCTCCGCTCTGGTTCTGGTGAACTTTCTCACCCTCCCGCGCCTCTGACTGTACCCAGTGCTTGTATAAATAAATAAATAAATAAAAAGAATTTAATTTAACGCTGTGACTCTGACCTACGAACAGCACAAGGTCAAGGGCAGATGCAGGACGAGCAATTAGGAAGCTATTGAAACAACCTAGACTAGAAAAGATGGTGGCTTGAAGCAGAGTAATGATGGTGAAGAGGGTGAAAAATGACCCAATCTGGATCCATTCTTCACTGCTTCTCTGTAGCCCCAAATGTGGATATCAATATCAATAGAATAGAAAGACTGGAAAGTGGCAAGAACAGTTGTAAATTGCTGGGGAGGCATGAGATCCTGGTGGGCAGGTAAGATAGAATAGGCAATAGAGAGGGGGGAGGAAAGATAATTGTGAGAAATGAGGATAGGGCCATGCGGGAGAGCAAAGGCAGGGAATTAAAATGTGTTTGAAATCACTTTTAGTACTAGGTGTTTCTGGTTCTATATGCTGGAAGATAACCATGCCTTTCACAGTGTCTATCTCCTTGTAAGGTAACATGACTTGCAGCATTTTGAAATCATGAACTTGCTCTTTTTTTTTTAAAAAAAAGATGTATTTATTTATGCATACAAGAGCTGGGCTACAGGACAAAGGTGCAGGGGAGGGGTGAGAAGATTCACCAGAGACAGAGTGGGGAACAGAGCAGGCAGACTGACTGAAATACACTGCTGAGGGGAGCAGTGGGCGAGACAGGAGAGGTCTCCTGCGCCATGTGGGTTGCTCCCTGGCCGGTAGGGGATGAAACTTGGGCTGCAGTGGCTGCGGATTGCTTCATAGTGCTGTGCTTAACCCCTTGTGCCAACAGGGAGGCCCAACTTGCTCTTTTTTGATGTATAGATTATGGAGATATTTGTTATTCTCCAAGCTAAATAAAGTAAAAGAAATTCTAACTGGCCCTGGGAAAATAATTAATGGTTCAGAACAGCCCCACCCATTTTTTTAAAGCAGTAGCCTGCATGAGTGCATTATAAGACAAAATTCCTTTCTCCTTTCTGCTGTCCAATCAAGTATGTGATGCCACTTCTGGGATTCAGGAACATCTAGAAAACTTAGAATTCCTTCCTGTTGCAGAGGCTGGAAGCAGACTGAGTAGTATCTGGAAGTTGTTTGGGCCATGAGGTTTTGAACTTTATTAAGAAAGACTTCAAACATATGTATTAGTTGAGGAAATAGTGCAGTGACTGTGATGTACCCATTGTATAGTTTATATAATTGTTAATACTCTTGGGCTTTTTATTTCATAGAGAATGAAAGGGAAGCAGAAACCTGGGTTAGACTCCTTTTTGAATTTCTGACATTTTCATTTCCTTCCAACCAGAGGACTCAGAGTATAGTCTTGTCTAGAAATAGCAGGCATCTCCAGGTTTTGCAGACCGAAGAACATCTGGGGGCAGACAGAGAGCAATGAAAACTTAAAATTTGAAGAGTTCTATTAAAGAAAATTACAAATCCTGAGCTACCAGTAGAGCACAACCCTCCAGAGGTTATGGAGTTGGCATATTATGAGTAATCTCTTTCTCCTTGAAATTTTCAGTTCAGTTTATTCATTATATTTCAGATTTTCCCTCTTTTTTTGATGAAACAGTAATACACTGTTGTGTTTCAAAAGATTTATTTATTTACTTGTACAAGCACTGGGTATAGTCAGAAGCACGGGTGGGTGGGAGAATTCACCAGAGCCAGAGCAGGGAGCAGAACAGGTAGACGATGAAGTACCCTGCTGAGGGGAGCAGCGGGTGGCAGGAGAGGTCTGTCGCACCATGTGGCTGGGGGCCGTCCTCGCCTGGTGGCCTGGGATCTAACCAGTGCTGCAGAGGCTGTGGGCAGCATCACAACCCAGCACTCAACCGCTGCGCCACCATGGAGGCCCTACACTGTTGTATTTCAGCATTAAAATCCACGGTGAAATTAATATACTTTGCCAATACTTGCTTTTTACTCACTTTTTTTGGGTAATGCATTAACTTTTTAAATTCAAGCTCTATGTTCCTTGAAAGATGTCAGATCTTTACAGTTTACCATAGGGTTTCCTCATAGAATAAATGTCAAGTTTAATGTTGCACCATCTTCACTGTCTTATTCCTAAACCTTGATTGCATAGGAGACAAAAAATTTGTGTGTGTGTGTACGTGCACATACATGCACGCACACATGGTACTTTAGAAGTTTCTTGGATGAGGTGAATGAGAAAGCAGAGTACCTGCAAATGTTTCCAATATTTTGGTCAATATTTTTTGCAAATAAGGAACTCACTTGATAAATACTGGTATAAATTAGCTTAGAAAATAGCTACTTTTGATGGTAGGGGAGAAGATGGTGTACAAAAGGGTCCTTGAATTGCTGCTTCCCTTAGGAATACCAAGGATAAGCATCCAGAAGGACCACCCGTTTCTAGAGTGGAGCTGAGTAAGTGAGAAGCAGTGTCTCAGCAAGGAGGAGAATCAGAAACCAGTTCACTGGGAGAGCAATCAGCCTTTCCCTCAACAGTCCCCCCCACCCCCAGGCTCTCCCACTTGGCTGGGAAGAAAAAAGCATAATTCACTGTGAAAGCATAGCCTATTCCATAGTTTAACAAGGGACACTCAGGGATCAGAGACTTGGTTTGGCATGGAGAAAGCCACAAAGTCATTCCCAGTGTGGTCTCTGGGCTCCCAGGAGTGTCTGTGACATCCTGGGGAATCAGGGAAGATACTAACTCCTCTCCCCCAACCTGCATGACCTCCAGCCTGCCATTGCATGGAGGCTGCAGGAGGTCATGGAGAAGCTGGTCTGCTTAGTCATTTGTTTACAGTTGCCAAGGCATGTCATGCAATTTTAATTTTTGACAGTGGACTTCTAGACATCACACTTACCAGAGACCAGGGCCATGCCCACTGCTTCTCCATCTACACATGATCTCTGGTCTCTACTCACAAAGAAACTACAAGCATGGGTGCATATGTGGCCCCATTGTAGGCGAAGGCACAGCAAAGCCAGGCATATCATGTGCATAGACTTTTCATCAGGGGGCTCTGGACCTCAGGCTTTGGAAAAACTGAGTGAATGCCTACTTCTCCCTCCTCTGGGATATGTGGACATGTGTCCACAGTTTGTAGTCAGAAACTACAAGTAACTGCATAAAACAGAGCCTGTGAATAAAAGAACTTCCATTTTGCTGGTAGCCAGAATGGGGTGTCAGGAGTGGTACCTGCCTCCTCCCCAATATGCTCTCTGTGGCTTTCTCTAAAGCTTCTAATTTACTACTGTTGGATAGAATTCCAGGGGAGAAGATCTAATACAGCAAAGTGGGCAGGAAAAAAACACAGTACAAGGTAACTTTAAACCTCAAAGGAATATGAGAAAAGGAAAGAACAATTTTTCAGAACCCAGCTACAAAAATATGAAATATCTCATCTTTCTATAGGACAGAGTTAAAAATTTCCATGATAAAGAAATTCAAGAAATGGAAGAAAATGCAACAAATTCAGGTGAAAAAGGATGACATGAGAAATAAAATTAATGAACAGAAATTAGAAATTAAAAATTTAAACAGGAAAATAATGGCATTGCAGGATGCAAAAAGATGAATAGAGGAGCTAAAATTCAGCTGAAAGTTATGGAAGCAGACTTAAACAAATGGAGGACCAAATTAGTGACTTTGAAGATCTTAATACATAAGGGATCCAGGTAGAAGAAGTACAAAAAATATGAAGAAGAAAAATTAAGAAGCACTCTGAGATTTATCTGACTCCATTGGGAGAGAAAACCTAAGGACAATGGTGACTATCCTGGAAGGGGAAGAGAGAGAGAGAGAGAGAGAGAGAGAGAGAGAGAGAGAGAGAGAGAGAGAGAGAGAGAGAGAGAGAGAGAGAGAGAGAGACTTTATTCAATTAAGTAATATTGGAAATTCCCCAAATTCCCCAAATAAGGAAATAAATATGCAAGTTCATAAAGCTAAAAACAATAAAACCTAGGCACATATCCATAAAATCACCAAGAATTCAAGTGAAAGAAGATTGAAGCTGGCTAGGGGGCTAAAGCAGAAAACAGATAAAGCAAATCCCATAAGACTGTCATCAAACTTCTCAGAGGTAACCCTATGGGCAAGGAGAGACTGAAATAATATATTCAAAATACTCAATGAGAAAAGTTTTCAGCCAAGAATACTATATCATACAAAACTCTCATCCAGATATGAGGGACAAATAAAAGTCTTCTCAGATAAACAGAAGCTGAGGGGGTTTGCCAATACCAGACATGTCCTACAAGAAATATTGAAAGGAACTCTCCCACCTAAATCAAAGAGGAAACTCCACACACAAAAAAAATACCCAAGTTATTAGAATCAGAAAACTAAAAACAAAATAATAACAAATCCTCATATGTCAATAATCATCTTAAACGTAAACAGACTGAATCCATTAATCAAAAGGCATATAGTGGACAGTTGGATCAAAAACCAAAACCAAATTTTCTATTAATTCCAGGAAACTTACCTGAGCTCCAAAGATAAGCATAGATTCAAACTAAAAAGTTGGAAAGCCATCTTATAAACAAATGGGGCTCAGAAAAAGGCAAGGGCTGCCATACTTACATAAGAAAAAATAGACTTCCAGCTAAAAAAGGTAACAAGAGACAGATGTGGATACTATTTAATGATTAAGGGATCAATATCAGGAAGACACAACATTCATCAAAATATATGTATTAAATGAAGAAGCATCAAAATACATAAGGTAATTACTATCAAATATAAAAAAAGACATTGAGAGCAACTTAATAATCATTGGGGACTTCAGCACTCCCCTTTCACCAATAGACAGATTAAATAGAAAACAAACCAGAAAATGTTAGATGTAAATGAGGAACTAGACCAAATGGACTTAATGGGTATTTATAGAACACTGCCCCCCCAAAAAAATGCTCAATACATATTCATTTCAAGTGTACACAGAATATTCTTCAAGATAGGCCACATGCTAGGTTACAAAACAAATATCAATAAATTCATGAAGATTAAAATCATATCAAGTATCTTTTCTGATGACAGTGGTATCAAACTAGAAGTCAACTACAAAAAGAAAGTAGGAAAAACATCTAATATATGGAGATTGAACAACCCACCACTGAATGAACATTGGATAAATGAGGAAATCAAAGAACTTAATACATGCAGATGAATGAAATGACATGATCTACCAGAACCTATGCATTGCAGCAAAAAGTGAATTAAGAGGAAAGTATATAGAAATTTAAGCCTACATGAAAAAGACCAGAAACAAGTGTTGGTGAGGTTGTGGGGAGAAAGGAACCTTCGTGCAATGTTCATGGGAATGTAGATTGGTCCAACCCCCATGGAAACAGTATGGAGGTTCCTCAAAATATTAAAAATAGACCTACCATATAACCCAGCAATTCCACTCCTAGGTATCTACTGGAATAATACAAAAATCACTAGTTCAAAAGGTACATGTATTCCTATGTTTATTGAAGCCCTATTGACAATAGGTGAGTTACGGAAACGTACTAAGTGCTCAAGGACAGGTGAACAGATGAGTGGATCAGACAAAAGTGGTAGACACACACACACACACACACACACACACACACACAGAGGAATACTACTCATCTATTTAGAAAAAAGATGTTCTTGCTTTTTGTATGTCTGTTTTCAGCTCCTTCTTCATGCTTGGGAAATTCTCTTTGACTCTCTCCTTGAATAATTTCGCTGTTCCTATGTCTCTCTCCTCTCCTTCTGGGATTCCTATAACTCTTATATTTCCTTTCCTCATGGAGTCAGGTAATTCCCGAAGTCTTCATTCTTTTTCCTTCGTACTTCTCTTTCCTTTTCTGTTTTGGTTCTTTTTATTTCTGTGTCTTCGAGAGTACTTATTAGTTCTTCCATTTCATCTATTCTGCTCTCCCCAGAGTTCTTCAGCTCCTCCATTAATCCTTTGATCTCCTGCATTTCTTTCACCTCCCTCTTTAGGGACTCAATTTCATTCTTCTGATCATTGATTATTTTTCCCATATCATTTTTTACTTCTTTCAGTTTTTTAATCGTGGTGATTTAAAATTCTCTATTTAGAAGGCTCAGAAGATCTTCCAAGTCACTGTTGTTGCAGTCTGGTGGTTGATTTTCTTTTTGTGGTGTGTCCTTTCCCTGAGGACTTGTTTGATTGCTTGCTTGTGGTTTTTCTTCTCCCTGCTGCTTGTTTTCTGATTTGTCCTATGCATTGGGACACTGTGTCACTTGTACTGGCTGGCATCTCTTTGGTGAACTTCTTCTGGGATGTCGGAAGCTCTGACTGTGGGGACAGCCTTTTTGTCAGTTCCACACAGTTTTGGTGAAGTCCAGACTTGAAGTTCCCTGTCTTAAAGGTGGCATGTCTGGGAGGCACTCCCCTGTGCCCTAGGTCTGCCCTGGTGGTGGCTGGATCTCCCTCTGGGCTCCAACTGGAGGCGAGTTGCAAGGCCTGGCTTGTGAGGGGTATCAGCTCACCTATGACTCTACATTATCTACAGGATAATGCTAAGTGAAATAAGTCAGCAAGAAAAAGACTACTGGATGATTTCACTTATATGTGGAATAAAGGACAGCCTTTTCTCATTTCCACACAGTTTTGGTGAGGTCTGGATGCAAAATTCCCTGTTTTAAATATGGCATGTCTGGGTCCGCACTCCCCCTCACCCTCGGTCCATTTACACAATGGAATATTACTCAGCAATCAAAAAAGATAAACTCATGCAATTTGCAGCAACAAGGATGGAGCTGGAAGGGATCATGCTCAGCGAAATAGGACAGAAAGAAAAAGAAAAATACTGGATGGTTTCACTCATAGCAGGAATCTAGAATACCTAAATAAGGGACCAGGAAAAAGACTAATTATAATAAAGTAAAAATCAAATAACCAAGATGAAAATGCATACATTGTGCAAAAATGAAAAATAATGTAAGAAATATATAAAAGGAAAAAAGAAAAATGATGAATTCTTGCTATTTGCTACAACATGAATGGAACTCTACAGGATAATGCTAAGTGAAATAAGTCAGTAGGAAAAAGACTACTGGGTAGTTTCACTTATATGTGGAATATAGAGATACATAACAAAGGGTCAGTCAAAAACCAAACAAGTAATATACTCTTGACATCTGAATTCAAAACTGAGACAAACATAAGGGGAGAGCAGGGGGTAGGAGTGAGAGAGGGGTGGGGACCAGATGGAATATAGTAGAAAATTAACTGGGATAGTGTGAAAATGTGTGTGAAAATATACATTTTTAGAAGTTTAAAACTTTAGCCCTAAAGCAGATACAATGATGTAAAAACACTTTACCTCAATAAACATAATTTGGAAAAAAATAAGCAAAAGTATTATTTTGAATCCTCCGAACACAGTTGAATCCACAGAACACAGTTGAATAAGAAGTTTATTGTGTGAGTAAGGGGATACAGTGTGGGGAGCCAAAGTACTATGAACATTTACTACACTAAATTTTTACCTCAAACCTTGAAAGAAGAAAATAGCATTGCTAGTTTAACACAGAGTGAGGTCACATCAGGGAGGGTCAGGCTCATTAGCAACAGACTGGCCCTGAGGGTATGGAGGAGTGGGTCAAGCTCCAGAACCTGCAGGGAGGTGGAGCTTGCGTTGAACACATAGTAGTTACTAAGGTCACAAGTGGCTTGCTCTCATCCTAGATAGTGTCCACAGTATCCAGGAGTCCCAAACAAAAGGCCACTCCTCCAAGATGGCGCTTTCCTGCCAACAAGGCCCTGGAGCTCATGTCATCCAGAGGCGGAGGGCCAGGATGCAACTCACGGTGGCAGCTGGAGGCGCTCACAGGTGGGGCTGCTGAGATGATGCTGCAGCTTCGCACAGCAACAGTCTGAAGGTCAGGATGAACAGCACCAGATGCTGGTCCAGACAACAGCGGCAGTGCCGCACACTCAGATAAACAGCTCTTGGCGACACCCAATCCAGGGCTATCAGTGCCCTTTCCAGGTGGTGGTAGCGACAAGGCAGATGCAGCCTCCTGGTCCCTGCAAAACTCTTCAGCTACTCTCTCTTTGGAGGTCAGCTGCTGGAACTTCTTTCTTCTTTTGGAGGTGAGGTACAGTGTGGGAAGAGTCCAGCGTGAGGGGATCTCAAGATGTCAGACCTCCCCATCTGGCTCCTGTTTGCCCTTACAGTCTCTCTTTTTTAAAAAGATTTATTTATTTATCCATACAAGAACTGGGGTACAGGCAGAGGCACGGGAGTGTGTGTGATAGGATTCACCAGAGACAGAGTGGGGAACAGAACAGGCAGACTGACTGAAATACATTGCTGAGGGGAGCAGCGGGTGAGTCAGGAGAGATCTACTGCGCCATGTGGTTCAGCTCTCTGGCCGGGGATCGAACTTGTGCTGCAGTGGCCGTGGATAGCCTCATTGTTGCGTCTGAACCCCTTGCGCCACCAGAGAGGCCCTTAACATTCTCTTTTAAGAGTCCCCCCACTCTACCTATACCTCCTGATTGGACCATTTAACCTGGCAGGCGCCTGAAGAAGGGGTTGCCCACAGGCAGCATCTTTTGGCATGGTAGGGTAAAACGCTAAGTTTTTCTAATGGCTCCCGCTGCTTAGGTGGCAATCAGGAAAACGCCAGTCTTGCTTAGCAGTCCACACTGCTGGGCCCTGGTATCACAAGAAGTGTGATCAAAACAGCAGCCTTGGTCAGAAGGCAGTGAGCACAAGAAAGCCTCCCTTCCCAGGACACCATAAGAAAGAGAACTGCACACTGGGGAAGTGATAGGGGGAAAGGATGTCCTGAGCAAACTCCGTACAGGCTTTGTGGACTCCACCCCACGACACTGGGAACGACAAATCCCATGATCACCAAAGGGAAGGTTGCGAGGACCTGAGGGTGGAGTTAAGTAACTAGGCTCTCCGTTTGGGTATTTAACAGGCCATGTGGCCAGGGGTCGCTTGCTTGGCCACGAGACATGCTAGGTTTTCACCAGCTAGGAGGGTCATTGGGATTCCAGGTCAGCGGAACGGGTAGGATGCATTTACAAACTTATCTTCCTCTTTTTCCTCCCTGAGTTATTCATTTCCCATTTCCCCTTCCCTTGTAAATAAACCTTTTGTGTATGTCTGCAGTTTAACATTCATAAGTCCCCTTTAAGCACAGGGGTGAGGACCCACAGTCAGGCAACCCTATTTTATATTGGGGTTTGCCCTGTAACAAAACCTCAAGGAATAGATACCCATTTCTGGGTTGCCACTTGGTAATGGTAGCTCTCTTCAGTGAGGCCTTCCCTCGTTGCCCTACTAAAGTTTCAGTAACCCCTAGATATTTACTGTCTTCTTCCTTGCTTGACCTCCTTTCTTTAGCATTTATCACAATCTGACATACAGATGCTGCCTAGTAATATGAGACATGTAAGAAAGCTTTGCAGGGACCAAGGGACTTAGATTTTTTTCATCTGACAATGCAAACCCACTTAAAAGGAGGCGGAATCCAAAACATTTCACAGAAGTAGATCTGATATCTACCTTGGCCCTATTTGACCTGTACAGATACAGCTGGCCTTATGGGGAGCAACTTTCCACATGGCACCTTCTGATTGCACATTATACAGTGACTGAGCTTAAATAATATTAGCCGCCATTTATTGAGTATTTAGTATGTTCCAGGTACCATTAAAGTGAAATATATAAGTATGTGTATATATATGTATAAAATCTTTGTTTAAAAATAACAGTATTTATTAATTTTTTATAAATATATGTGCTTATATATACTATGTATATATTTCCACACACATACATTCTCATTTATGTGCTAATATGATAGCAAAATAGTTACTATTATCATCATTCCCATTTGCAGATTAGGAAATTGAAACTTGGAGAGTCTTTACTTGATTCATATTCAAATAGTTAGCAAGCTCAGAAACGGGGCAAAAA
>NW_023601543.1:33692931-33710261 GCF_014898055.3 Talpa occidentalis
TTTTTTTTATTTTTTTTAATAAATTTTATTGTTATATTCCCCATACAATTGCAGCCCCCATTCTGACCCCAATCCCTCCCCTCCACCCCCGCCCCCCTAAAAGTGTCTCTGGTTCATAGTTTTTTTTTGATTTTGATTTTCACTTTCTTGTAGTATTCATTTTCCTGGTCCCTTATTTAAGTTTTCTAGATTCCTGCTATGAGTGAGACCATCCGGTATTTTTCTTTTTCTTTTTGGCTTATTTCGCTGAGCATGATCCCTTCCAGCGCCATCATGTTGCTGCAAATTGACTGTGTTTCTCTTTTGAATGCTGAGTAATATTCCTGGTATATATGTACCACATCTTCTTGATCCAGTCATCTATTTTTGGGCATTTGGGCTGTTTCCAAAGCTTAGCTATTGTAAATAGTGCTGCTATAACATAGGGGCAGGTGTTCTTTGGAATGTGTTTCTGTGTCCTTTGGGTAAATACCTAGGAGTGGAATTGCTGGATCAAGGAAGCTCTATGTTAGTAGGTCCAGAAATCTCCATACAGCTTTCCACAGTGGTTGGACCAGTTTGCACTCCCACCAACAGTGCAGAAGAGTTCCTTTTCTCCACACCCTCGCCAGCATTTGTTGTGCTAGTTTTTTAATATGTGCCATTCTCACTGGTGTAAGATGGTATTCATGGTAGTTTGATTTGCATTTCCCTGATGGCAAGTGATGTTGAACATTTTTTCATATGCCTGTTGGCCATTTGCATTTCCTCTTCAGAGAAGTTTCTTTTAAGCTCTTCGCCCATTTTTTGACTGGATATTTTCTTTGTTGTTGTTGAGTCCTCATCAGCTCTTTGCAGATTTTTGTGATCAGTCCTTTATCATTAGTGTTGGGTGCAAAAATGTTCTCCCAGTTGGTGGGGTTTTCTCTTTGTTTTTGTTCATTCTTTAGGTAAATATCTAGGAGTAAGATTGCTGGATCACATGGAGGATCTATTTTTAGTATTTTGAGAAACTTCTCTGCTGTTTCCCATAGGGCTGAACCAGCTTATTTCCCACTAACATTATGTAAGGGTTCCTTTTTGTTCACATGCTGTTAATTCTTGTTTTGTTTTGTTTTTTTTTCTGGTATTTTGGTATGGGAGGAGTCATGTTTCTATGCTGTAAACTATACTACAAATCTGTAGTAGTTAAAACAGTCTTGTATTGGAACAAAAAAACACGAACCAATGGAATAGAACTGAGAGCCCACAAATTAATTTCCACTTACAGGACAGTCAATTTATGACAAAGGAGGCAGGAATATGCAATGGAGAAAGGAAAATGTCTTCAACAAATGGTGCTGGGAATACTTGATAGTCCTGTGCAGAAGAATGAAACCAGACTATGTCACACCATACACAAAATTTAACTCAAAATCATTAAAAATTTGGATGTAAGACCTGAAACCATAAAATGCATTGTAGAAAACACAGGCAAAATAGTCCTCATAATTGACTTCAAGGATATCTTTGGGGACTGGAATCTGATTGCAAGGGAAACCAAAGCAAAATTAAATAAATGGGACTACATCAAACTAAAAAGCTTCTGCACAGTGAAAGAAACTATCATTAAAATAAAAAGACATTGGGCCTCCATGGTGGCACAAGGAGTTATGCACAGCACTGTGAAGCTGTCCGCTGCCTCTGCAGCACAAGTTCGACCCCCGCTGGTCAGGGAACTACCCACATGGCGCAGCAGACCTCTCCTGTCTCGCCCGCTGCTCCCCTCAGCAGTGTATTTCAGTCTCTTGTTCTGTTCCTCATTCTGACTCTGGTGAATCCTCTAACCCTCGCACCTTTGGCCTGTACCCCAATTCTTGTATGCATAAATAAATAAATATTTAAAAAATATGTGAAACCTACTAAATGGGAGAAGATTATTTGCACAGTGATAATCTGACAAAGGGCTAATATCCAAGGTCTACAAAGAACTCATACATCTTAACAAGATGAGAACAAATAATCAAAAAATTGATAGAAGACCTGGGCCTTTCTGGTGGCGCAAGGGGTTAAGCACCACACTATGAAGCAATCCGCAGCCTTTGCAGCACGAGTTTGATCCCCGGCCGGCCACAGAGCAACCCACATGGCAAAGCAGACCTCTCCTGACTTGCCCACTGCTCCCCTCAGCTGTGTATTTCAGTCAGTCTACCTGTTCTGTTCTCCACTCTATCTCTGGTGAATCCTCTCACCTCCCACATCTCTGGCCTGTACGCCAGCTCTTGTATGCATAAATAAATAAATCTTTTTAGAAAATTGGTAGAAGACCTAAATAGATACTTCTCCAAGAAGACACACAGATGGCCAATAGGCACATGAAAAAATGCTCATCATCACTTATCATCAGGGCAATGAAAATCAAAACCATAATGAGATACCACTTTGCGCTTGCCTTTGAATTGGACTTCCTGGTTGTTAACTTTCAACTTCCTTTCACTTCTAGTGCTAGACTTTCTTATGAGTCCCTGGCTTGCAACTCCAGTTGTTTATTTGAAATTTCCACTTGGGTGTTGCACAGGTTATCTCAACTCTAAGTGACCAATATCGAACTCCTGGATCATCAGCACTCCACCTACTATGTGCCTCTCCTAGTTTTTGTCATCTTACCATCATTCATCCAGTTACTCAAGCAAAATATCTTCATACAGTTGACATCTCTGTGATGATTTGATGAATGTCTCCTCAGAAAGCATCATCTTTCTCCTCTCCCACCAAGATTAAATATGCTTTGGTTCTAGACCATTACAGATAGATTACTGTGGGAATTCAGAGAAGGGGCTGGGGTGGGAGAACTGTGAAAGGTACATGGAGGAAGAATATCTTGATTTGATTTTGAAGTATCAGCATTTTGGTATGTAAAGGAATAAGACATTTTTCAAAAGGGAGGTCACTGAGGGAAAAATGCAAAGGTAGAGAAACACTGAGTTGTTTGGGAACATGACCAATAGGCTGATGTGTGAAGGGGTAGAATGGGAAGTAAATTGGAAAGGTAGGCTACAGTCCATTTGTGGAGAGAAAGAATGTCTAAAATTGCTCTAGGAAATATGAATCTGCTTGGTAAAAGCATGCAATATGAACTCTTCACTAAAACTGTTAAACTATAAATGAAAGCTACATAGACAGAGTATGAAATTAAAATCTGTTCCATTAAGTTATGACCAATTTCCTTGTGAGATGAGTGTGGCTGGATTTTAGAGAATTTCACAGAAATATGCTACTTTTGACAATGTTAATATTTCTTGTAAAATTCTTCACATCCTCAACATTCTCTCGGATTTGCTGTGAAATTCTGCAAGTGCAATTATTCCCCATGTCATCTCATGAAAACACATGTTTCAGGCTCATCTGTTCTGTGGGCACTCTAATCTTCCCTACATTCCAAGGAAAAATTAACCCTGGCCTAAGACAGGACTTTTTAGTGAAAAACTTCCACTGGCCTCAGGATCAGGGAATAATTAGTGTACAATGTAGAACAATGTGAGAAATTATTCAATTTTAGGGAGAACAATTATTGAAGAGAAAATGGATCCGTTTTCCCAGATCCTCTCTTGAACACATTTGTGCTGGCTGCTTTCTTTTGTGAATTGGAGGCCACCCAGAAAGTTGCTGTTTTTAGCAGTGATTATTTCACCAGACTCATTTACATCTCTATTTTATTTTTACAGAAATGCTTTTACACTTTGGGTGGGCTCCACCAGGACCGGGGATGTTCCTGAGACTCCTGAGCTTGGACATGTTGTATATGAGTGCAAGGAAGGAATGTCTCTCTCACTTCTCATTTAAGAAGACTGAAGAGCTGTCTTGTAATAGGTGAAGAGTTGTTATTTAAGAAAGGCAGTAGACATTTCTTGGAGCTTCAGAGGACTGTTGGGAAGCAGTTATGGAGAGGCTGACTTTGGTTTGGCATAGGAGCTATATTACAATCAGAGCTGCTCACAAAAGGTGGACTGCTTAGTTAAGTAATGACCTTTGTCATTTGACAAAGGAAATGTTTGAATAGAAGTCCAATGGCAAACTGTTAGGTATGTGATAGAGAGAATTCCTGTGTTGTTGGTAGGGGGTTAGTTAACCACGAAGATCCCTTTCTAAGTTCTCATCTGTGAATCCCACTGCCTGTATACTGAATTCTGACCTTGTTTTATGACCCAGGTTGAATCTCATTTTCCAAATAAGGCCTCAACAGCACTTTTCTGTTCTCCACACTTGAGGTGTCAACTATTTATGGTCTTATGTTTTTAGCCCATGCTGTCAAAACAGCTCTTCTCATATATACAGATCACAGAGAAACCCTGTATTTCTTATGGGTGATAATGTACAACAGCCATCTTTCCTGAATTTTACCCTAAACTTATTCCTCATACTCATCCATTTGGCTATCCAGGATGGTATGAAATTTGGAGAAGATATAAGGATATCTATTTCATACATGATTTTGCACTTACCTTATCCTATCTTAGGCATCCGTGAACAAAATAGTGAATAAAACCAAACAGATAGAATTCCCTACCCTTGTAGAGTTTACATACATGTAAATTACTAACACATAGGGACTTCTCCATGTATGTTAACTTCTTTCTTTTCAGATCTCTTTAACTTAGTATAACATTAAATAAATAACATTTATTGAACACCTACTATGTGCTGTCTTCTTACACATATGATCTTGTTTAATCCTTGAAACAAATCCCAGAATAAATCTTCTCACTTATGATTTTATATCAGAAAAACTGAAGGTCACAAGATTTAACTATAAGCAGCACAAGTATAATTTGAAAATAGATGTGCCTAATTTCAGACTGACACTAATTATGTTGCTTCCAAGAAGCATAATGTTTCTTGGCTATTCTGTGGTAACTGAAGATCATCTTTTCTAAAACAAAATTATGGTCTCTAAAGGCATGAATCTCATACTTTAGGACAATCACATAAGAAGCTTGATAAAAATGAAGATGCCAGAATTCAGATGAGTCCAGGGATGTGCATTTTAAAATGTATCTACCTCCGAGTAGTTTTTTTAAAAGATTTGTTTATTTATGCATACAAGAACTGGGGTGCAGGCCAGAGGTGTGGAGGGTGAGAGGATTCACCAGAGACAGAGTGGGAAGAAGAACAGGTGGATTGACTGAAATACACTGCTGAGGGGAGCAGTGGGTGAGACAGGAGAGGGCTGCTGTGCCCTGTGGGCCAGTTCCCTCCCTGGCCGGCATTGAACTCATGCTGCAGTAGCTGTGGATAGCTTCATGGTGCTGCGTCTTAACCCCTTCTGCCACCAGGGCGCCCCCCGACCTCCAAGTAGTTTTGATGTTCACAGATCATGGACCCTACTTTGAAGAGCCTAAGATTCTTCACAGATCTAACATTTTGTGCTTCTGTGAGACTTTGACTAATCCTAATTTTGCTATTTATAATGTATAAGAGCACTTCTGGGATTCATTATCAATCAGTGTGGTCATTATCATCAACTTCCACCCCACCCAACACCATCAGATAGAGTTGTCTTCATTTATAAGCCACCTGATTAATATATTGTTCTTTCTGGAAACACCTGTGGAAGAGGCGACCTTCCTTCAGCTGCTAGTGTTTTCTGGCTGCTTGACTGGTTAGCACATACAAAATCAACAAAAGCAACCAGTTCTAGGGCAAGCTTTATAAAGCTGTTAAGGTAGAATTAGTGACTTGTTTTTAGATCATATACCTTGAGACTAATCAGTGTTGTGGATTTGGACTATTTAGCTCTAGTGAAGGCCTGGTTTTTCCCACTCACTGAATTTACTTTTCCTTCCATGACCACTTTTTGAAAATTTCACCTTAGAAGACCCGCTGCTGACAAAAAAACTTTGTGCTTTAGGGTTTAACTGCTCAACCATTTTGTTTTGAGAGTAAGGCTGACTGGGCACTGGCAATGGGCAAAGCTGGGTTTCAATAGCTATATCTTGGAATTTACATACTCTTCCACTCAACTGTATTATTAGAACCTAGAATATTCCTCACATCATCTTAACATGGATATGAGTCCTCAATATACAATTGATTGATTGTTCACAATAATGATATCTAACATTTATCGATTATTTACCATGTGTCAGTCACTATCCTAAGTAGTCTACATGCTAATCACCTTGTTTAATTCTCCTAACAATTCCTGTAGGTACAGTTATGGTCTCCATTTTACAAATGAGGAAGCTAGCTGGAACATGGAGAGCTTAAGCAACTTATTCAAGTGAATATAACTAGGAAGCTATAGAGCCAGGATTTGGACCCAGTCTAACAACATAGCTTTCACTCTGTGCACCATATGATTTATGAAAATGAAAGGACAATACCTTAGGGAAGCTTGAACATTTGAGATTAAGGGTTTACAGGTTAAGCTGGAGGAGAAAGGAATTCAATCATATTTGAATTTCTTAAAAATACAATTTTTGCTAGCATATGTCTGTTTTCTTTCTTTTTTTATATTAATAAATCTTTTCTATATGTCTGTGCACTTGGTAAATAGCTAATGATAATAGCTGCCACCTGTATTCCTCAAAAAGAATTGAAAGTTAGAATGCAATTACAATTAATGTGCATGGGAATGAAAATTGTCAAATTAACACAGTATTACAGTGCACAATGTAACACAGCAACACTTTCAGCATAGAAATAAGCATGGACTAATTAGGCATCACTGCTCTCCATTGAAGTCTGTTGCCTCACAGCCTCTCTGTCCCTCAATTCTGTATGGGCAATATCTCTAGAAGCAGCCAGAAAACATAGAAGCTCAGTGCTTGCTTGGCTTAGCCTTTCCTCTTCCTCTCCTCTTTGCTTCCTTATACTAACGCAGTGAAGCCCCATTTCTTTTGGCAATTATTATTGTTACTATTACTCTTACTATAAAGCCATTTTCATTAAAAAAATAATTCCTGTTCATGTACGTAAAAATTCAAACTGTAAAGAAAAAGAAAAAATAAAAGTCCTTTATCCTGACCTCTGTTCTCCTCTACTCTGTAGCAGGCAGTGTTCACATACGTTTCTTATGTTTCCAGAAATTCTCTATGCGTGTACCATATTTATGTACATATATGAACCCATATAATGCTTTTAAAATGCTATTATCATAGTCTTTGTCAATATGATGGGTAGAAAAAAATTGTATCTATTTTGTATTCCTTTAATTATAAGTGAGGTTGAGGGCCTCCCTGGTGGTGCAAGGGATTAAGATGCGAGCTATGAAGCTGTCCACAGCCACTGCAGCATGAGTTCGTTCCCCAGCCAGGGAGCTACCCACATGGTGCAGCAGACCTCTCCTGTCTCACCCACTGCTTCCCTCAGCAGTGTATTTCGTCAGTCTGCCTGTTCTGTTCTACACTATGCCTCTGGTGAATCCTCTCACCCTCCACACCTCTGGCCTACATCCCAGCTCTTGTATGAATAAATCTTTAAAAGAATAAGTGAGGTTGAATATTTGTATCTTTATTGGTGATTTACATTTCTTATTTTTTGAATGGCTCCTTTTCTATTTGTTTCTTTTCTTATTGGATTTTAGTAGCTCTTTGAATATGAGGGAAATGAGCCCTTTTTTCCTGTCAAATAGACGGCAAATATTTATTCCTACTTTGTCATTTGCCTTCTGCTATTTTAATGGGTAACTTTTGCCATATACGAGGTTTTATGTTTTATGTAGCTAAAGTTTATCAAATATTCCTCTAACATATTCCAGGTTTTATATCTTCATTTGAAAAGTCTTTCCCTTTTCAGTATGATTTAAAAATTTTCTTCATGATTTTCACACTTTTAAAAGTGGAAATTTAAATTTTTATTTTAAAAGTAGTATTGAAGGATTTAATGTGAACTAGTTACCATGAAGTTTCTTAAAATATTAGATAAAATATAACAAGTATTTTATGGTAGTTCATAAAGACAGACATATAGACCAGTGGGATAGAATAGTGAGTCCAGAAATAAAATCATACATATGTGGTCAACTAATCTTTGACAGGGGTGTCAAGAATGCATAGTGGGGAAAGATAGTCTCTTTAACAAATGGCGTTTGGAAAACTGGACATATACATGCAAAAAAAATAGAAGGAAAAGAAATTAGGCTCAACTTAAATTGGATTAAGTTCCATTTAAAATTGGATTTAAGGGCCTCCCCGGTGGCGCAGCGGTTGAGCGCTGGGTTGCGAAGCTGCCCGCGGCCTCTGCGGCGCCGGTTCGATCCCCGGCTGCTCCCCAGCCACCAGAGGAGGGTCCCACATGGCGCGCAGACCTCTCCTGCCGCCCGCTGCTCCCCTCAGCAGTGTATTTCGGTCCTTCTGCCTGCTCTGCTCCCCGCTCTGGCTCTGGTGAATTCTCTCGCTCTCCCGGCTTCTGACTGTACCCAGTGCATGTATAAACAAAAACAAACAAACAAACAAACAAATAAAACATGCCTCTATTTAAAAAATAAATAAATAAATAAAATTGGATTTAAAAGTCATAAGGTAAGATGGGGAACTGTAAAACTCCTGGAAGAAAACATAAGGGAAAGCTTCTTTTTTTATTTTTTAAGACTTATTTATTCATGCATACAAGAACCGGGGTACAGGCCAGATATGCGGGAGGGTGAGAGGATTCACCAGAGACATAGCGGGGAACAGAATAGGTAGACTGACTGAAATACACTGCTGAGGGGAGCAGCGGGCGAGAAAGGATTGGTCTGCCCCTCCATGTGGTTATTTCCTGGCTGGCTGGGATTGAATCTATGCTGCAGAGGCTGCGGACAGCGCTGCGCTTAACCCGCTGTGCCACTGGGGAGGCCCAAGGCAAAGCTTCTTGATATTGGTCTTATCAATGATTTCTTGACTATGACACTAAAAGCATAGAAAACAATAGCAAAAGTGGACAAGGGGACTACATCAAGCTAGAAAGCTTCTGTACAACAAAGGAAGTGATCAGAGTAAAAAGGCAACCTTCAAAATGGGAGAATGTATTTGCAAGTCCTATATGTCATATGGGGATAATATTCGAAATGTATAGGGAACATCTACAACTCAACAGTACAAAACAAAATAACTCAAATTAAAAATGGGAAAACTTGGGCCTCCCCTGGTGGCGCAGGTGGTTGAGCGCAGCGCTGTGAAGCTGTCCGCAGCCTCTGCAGCACTGATTGGTTCCTTTCTGGCCGGCGACGGTCCCACATAGTGCAGCAGACCTCTCCTGTCTTGCCTGCTGCTCCCCTCAGCAGTGTATTTCATCAGTCTGCCTGTTCTGTTCCCTGCTCTGTCCCTGGTGAATCCTCTCGCCCTCCCACGCATCTGGCCTGTGCCCCGGTTCTTGTATAAATAAATAAATAAATAAATCTTTTTAGAAAATGGGAAAACTTAATAGATTTGTCCATAAAGAAGACATATAAATGGTCAACAGATATATTTAAAGATATTCTCTATCACTAATCATCAGTGAAATACAAACCAAAGCCACAATCAAATATCATCTCACACCTGTTAGGATGTGCTCCCCTTCTCCCACTGGTAGCCTCAGTTTTATAGTGAGATTTCTAGGGTTTGTTTTTGATTTGTTGTTGTCTGATTCACTGTTTTGTTTCTTTATATTACACATATGAGTAAAACCATCCAGTATTTATCTTTCTCCTTTCAGTTTATTTTTTTAAAAAGATTTATTTATTTATGCACACAGGAATTGGGGTACAGGACAGAGGTGTGGGAGGTGAGAGGATCCACCAGAGACAGTGGCGAACAGAACAGGCAGATCAACTGAAATACACTGCTGAGGGGAGCAGCGGGCAAGTCAGGAGAGGTCTGCTGCACCACGTGGGTTACCTCCCTGGCCAGGGATCGAACTCATGCTGCAGTGGCTGTGGATAACTTCATAGGGCTGCATCTTAACCCCTTGTACCACCAGAGAGGCCCCTTCTTCTGTTTTGTTTTGATTAATATAATCACCTCCAGTTCCATCCATGTTGTTACAGATGGCAACAGTTCATCTCTTTTTACACATTATATTGTGTGTACATATATGTATATTTATGCTACATCTTTTTTTTAAAGTCAAACCTTTCTTTTTTTTAAGATTTTTAAAAATTTTTTTATTTTATTTATACAAGCACTGGGTACAGTCAGAAGCACAGGAGGGTGAGAGGATTCACCAGAGCCAGAGCAGGGAGCAGAACAGGCAGAAGGACCGAAATACACTGCTGAGGGGAGCAGCAGGCGACAGGAGAGGTCTGTGCGCCATGTGGGACCCTTGCCAGCGGCCGGGGATCAAACCAGCGCTGCAGAGATTGCGGGCAGCTTCGCAACCCAGCGCTCAACCACTGTGCCACCGGGGAGGCCCTATACTCTACATCTTAATCCACTTATCTGTTCATGGGCACCTAGTTTGCTTCTATAACTTGGTTATTGTAAATAATCCTGTTTTTATATTGGTTTTGTATCCTATAATATTGTTGAATTCTAGAAGCATATAAAAGCATTAAAAAATTCTTTAGGATTGTTTACATTAATGATTGCTTCAGCAGTGAAAACAAATTGGCAAAACAATATAGTTTCATTTATGTTAGCTAAAAACATGAAAGATATTACTGTTCATAGAATATACTGTATGGCTATGTGGCAAACATTTAAAAACATGTGCATAAATATTGAACACAAAGTTAATTATAATTGCTCAGAATTGGGGATATGAGGATGAGGGCAGTGGGATAAGGAAATGTATACATGGGACAGTGGCTAAAATTGGATACTGATCTCTCTCTCACTCTCCTTCCATCTATCTGTTACCTACATATATAATACCTTTGTGTCTCTATATCTACTATTAAAAGACTCATGTGATTTATTAGATTGATATCACCAGATAATTTAAGATAATCTCTCCATGTTAAATGGCTTAAGTTTAATCACATTTACAAAATTCCTTTTGCCATACAAGTTAATATATACACAAGTTTTAAGGTTTAAGAGGTGGACATTTTGGGGAGGCCATCATTCTGCCAACCACTATATATCTATATCTATCTATACATACATGTTCACACACATATAAACATAATTTATATGTGCATGTTATATATACATTTAAAAATGAAAATTCTTTCTTAAACACAATTTTGTGCCCTCTTCTTTACATTTAATGATAAATAATGAAAATTTTTATCACTGTAAATATTGTTTGAAAACTTTTTTAAAATATTTATTTATTTATTTATACAAGAACCGGGGTATAGGCCAGATGCACGGGAAGGTGAGAGGATTCATCAGAGACAGAGCAAGGAGCAGAACAGGCAGATGACAGAAATACACTGCTGAGGGGAGCAGCAGGCAAGACAGGAGCGGTCTGCCACGCCATGGGGACCCTCGCCGGCCAGCTGGGATAGAACCGGCGCTGTAGAGACTGCTGCGGACAGCTTCATAGCACTTCGCTCAACTGCCTGCGCCACCAGAGGAGGCCCGAAAACATACTATTAAATGATTACATAGTGCTCAAATACATGATTCCCTTATTTTGACATTGAGACTATTTTAGTAAATAATCTTGCAAGAATATCATATATATATATATATATATATATATCTTTGAGTCTTTAACTGTTTCTTTAGGAATTACTTGGTGAAATGTCTTACTCATTTTGAATGCTAATACTTATTTTCAAATCACTTTCCTGAAAGGATTTGCCAGTATGTACTCTCACTAATATGAATGGGAGTATCCATTTCCTCATTCCTTTATCAAGATATTACACTCATATTTACAAACAAGCAAAATCTTTCTAAGTGTTGTGTGTGAAGCTGTTAGTCTGCTTTTAGAGGTTTTCTCAGAGGTCATGCAGCTGTAGGTTGTCATTGGCATGGTGCGTGGACTCATGACAGCAGAACTACAGTTCCCAAAGGAAGGGGAGATTTTTTGACCTCAGAGGAATCATCTGATTCATATCAAGAGCTTTTTGTTAAATGTACCAGCCAGGTTTGGTTGGGGGAACAGTATGTCCTGAATGAACTCCACCCACTGGTGTTTTTTTTTTTTTAATAGAGGCATGGTTTTTTATTTATTTGATTGTTTTGTTTATACATGCACTGGGTACAGTCAGAAGCGCGGGAGGGTGAGAGAATTCACCAGAGCCAGAGCGGGGAGTAGAACAGGCAGAATGATGAAGTACACTGCTGAGGGGGAGCAGCGGGTGGCAGGAGAGGTCTGTGCGCCATGTGGGACCCTCCTCCGGTGGCCGGGGAGCAGCCGGGGATCGAACCAGCGCCGCAGAGGCCGCGGGCAGCTTCGCAACCCAGCGCTCAACCGCTGCGCCACCGGGGAGCCCCACCCACTGGTGTTTTATGGGCTCTAACCCCCACTTCCATGCTAAAGAGATCCCAGGTGCAGAGGAGTACAACTCCCATCATGCCTGAAATGGCCGTGACTCAACTTCCTTAAGGGGGTTGCTGGGAACTAAGGGTGGAGTTAAGTAGCCATGCTTGATATAAAACTGAACACCTGTGGGCCTGCAGAGGTCTTGGTTTCGCAGCCTTCTGTGTGTGCTTGGGTCCCAGCTCAGACAGCAATACTGGTAGGACCTATTGACACATGTAGGGGTAGGAATGGACACGGAGCTGGTTTTCTATGATCCAGCAGATTGGGTAAAGGAGGAGTCAGAGTCCTCAGTGGCTTTTGAAGGCTTTTATTGGGATTACCAGGTATATGGCAGGCAGGGGCACTGGGGGGCCGGGAGGCTGGCAGGCCTCCCAGCCCCCAGCAAGTCTTCACTCTGGGCTCTCCCGCCTTCTCTCACGTTCTCTCTGCTTCTCTGCTCTCCTGCTTCTACTGGTGTCCCGTGACGCCGCCCCTAAAAACTCAGTCTCTCAGCCCAGGTGTACCCACTTCAGGTGCTCGCCATCAGGCATGCATTCAGGACCACAGGGTTCCCTCATCTATCCTAATGGCGGGAGGGCAGAAAAGCCTGATACTTTTTACCTTACCCTACAACACATTAATCTCTTTTCTCTCTTTCTTTGCTCCCCTCCTTTTCATTTCCCTTGTATGCCTGCCCTTGGGTCTTGTCCTGAGTTGTTTTTAAGCAGGTAAGTGAGGACTTACACCTGGACCATTCCATTTCCCTTTGTAACAGGGTGGTCCCCAGGAAAGGGGGAGGTTCCCTGCCCCACCCAAGGGAGGGTGGAGCTGAGCAGGAAGAGAAGAAGCTGAAGAAGAGACTAAGGAAGGAAGCAGGATGGAGCCAGGAGACCTGGAGGAGGCGCATGGAGCCTAGAGACACGTAAAGAAACTGCGCTTGTCTTTTGGTCGTGGACTGGGTGACACAGATGTGGGTGAGACCCGTGGGGAGGTGACAATGGCAGCTTTTATCTTGATGTTGATTTTGCTCTTTTCCTTCCGGGCTTGTCCGGTTGTTTGTGACCCTTTTCTGTGGGTCCCCACTGGAAGATGCTTTAGACTTGTGGCAGGCTTTGGGGCCTTGTTCTGGGCCGATCCCATATGGATGGACTTTTACCCACGAGGGGACGGGTAACTTTGGGTGCTTCATTTAGAAACTAGACTCTTTGCCTTACCTGTATTGTTTCCTAGTTTTATTAAAGATCCTTCCCATTAGTCTCATGTGTTTTGTGTTGATGCGGCGGATGGCAGAACCCATTTAGTATAGGCAGGTTTGCGGGGTTTGGGCTGCCCCTCTCCCTGTCCTATAACACCTTCAGGGTTGCCCTGGAATATTTTACTACCTCTTTTTATTTCAATGAAGTGAATGACATTCGTAAACATAAAGGTATAACTTAATAAAGTTTTTGTGTTTGACAATTCTTCAATGAAGGATCATTCAGGTTTGGGCAGAGAAAAAGCTTTCTGCTTAGAAAATTGATTTGGACCTGTAGTACATGGGATGGCTTTTACTGAATTAAAAAAAAAGAAAAGAAAGGCGGCATATTGAAAAATGGGTATTCAGAAGGATGGGGTAATGAATATTTACTTAATATCTGCTTGTTAGTCAGGGTTTTAGTAGGAAACAGATGGCACACTCAAAGGGCAACTGAAGAGATTGATGGAGTACAGCTGATTCTTGAATGTTATTCCCTTCAACGTCATTTTGCTATAACGTTGGTGAGAGGGAAAAAAAAAAATCCCTGCCAATGTTGAAGGAAATGACATTATTTGAAGACCTGTTTCATTATGTTGTTTCTCTTAAAGTCGTAGTTTTTGAGAACCTATCAATGACTTTAAATGAGGACTTACAGTTATTTATAGAGGTGTAAAGAGAGTTGAAGGAACTAACAAAAGACAGTGAAATGCCCTGAGGCTAACACCAATAGGAAGTGTTTACCCTGCTAGACTTGCAGGGGGGAGGGGAGATAATGGTGCTACTGTAAATTGGAATGGGAAAAAAATGAGAGGGTCCCCTGATAGGAACTGCCAAATAAGGGCCTGGCAGAGGGAATGGGTGGAATTATCTGACCTTGCTCTCCTCCCACATTCTCCAGTCTCTCATTGTTTGGCTCCAACTGAAAGCCCAACGGTAAAATGACCCCAATTGATGCAGTCCACAGAGGTCCACCTCTTGAGAAGCAGGGTAGAACAAAGAGTGGAAAATGGAATTGGGAGCATAGATAGAGAATATCCACTAACACCTATATTCCAGGCATTTTATAAATGTTTTCAGATTTAAGCTTCACGATAGCTTTGTAAGTTATATTTTATCCACTCTCCCCTCATTTTATAGATGAGAAACCAGGCACTCAGAAAGGTTAATTGACTTGTCCAAGGTCACACAATTAAATGGCAAAGCAAGGATCCAAGCACAGATATGTCTAATACAAAATCCCATACCCTTAATCTATTATGAGATAGATACTCCCTTTCCATCTTTATTTACACCTTTATGTGTCACACTCAGCACCAGGTGCTGCAGAAATACAAGGATAAAAATTCCCTGCCTTCATGGGCCTCCCCTGGTGGTACAGTGGTTGCGCGCTGGGCTATGAGGCTGCCCGCAGCCTCTCCAGCGCTGGTTCGTTCCCCGGCTGCCGGCGAGGGTCCCACAATAAAATAAAATCTTAAAAAAAAAAAAAGTCCCTGCCTTCAAAAAACTTAAATTACTATTTCTTACATACACACTCACCAATAAAGGGCAACCCTCCCCCATAGTCCATTGGGTCCCCTCTCCTTTTTGCTCTGCACCCCTCAACCATCCCTTCCAGCAGCCTAAATTCTGACGTCAGTTTCTAGGATTTGTTTTGGCTTAATTATTTCTGTTCCTATATTTCTCTATATTCCACATGTGAGTTAAGTCATTCAGTATTTGTCTTTCTCCTTCTGACTTATTCAACACCCCTCCAGTTCCATTCATGATGTCACAAATGGTAAGATTTTTTTATCTTTGTTTCTAACTGAGCAGTACAATGTGATGCATACACATCACATCTTTATCCATTTGTCTCAGGCACATAGGTTGTTTCTCTAGCCTGGCTATTGTAAATAGTGCTACAATGAACATATGAGTACATATTATCACTTGAATTGGTGTTTTGATATAATGCAGATACTTAAAAGTAGAACTGCTGGATCATATGGTAGATCTATTTTTAATATTTTGCAAAACCTCCATACTGATTTCCATAGGGGCTGAACCAGTCTACATCCCCACCAACAGAGTGTGAATATTCCTTTCTGTTCACATTCTCACTGTTTGTTTATGTAGTGTTCAATGAAGCTGATTTCCCACTACAATAATAGAGTTGAGTAATAGTGACATAGACTGAATGGCAAACAAGGCTTAAATTATTTACTACTTGACTTTTCTCAGAAAAAGGTTGCTGATACTCCATTTAGAACCACAGTATCAGTCATTTGCAAATAATAAGTGCTTACTCTTGATAAACCAGCATTCAAGGAGCATTTCATCTGATGTTTTTTGAATTTTCTTTCATTTATTGAACCCCCTTTCAAGTGAAATATTTCCCTAATCTTCAAAAAGTAATACAGATTAAAACAGAGGTTCTCTGATTAGTATCATGATAGGGACAGGTGTCTAAGAGGTCACCAAGGCATTATTGCCTTTTATTGTGGTCTTCTCTCTTGCCATCTCTTGCAGCAGTTTTTGTCATACTAATAGCTCTATAAAGTGTCCATAGAACATCATTTGAAAATTACTGGTACATTTCATCCCTTTACTTTTATGGAGAAGGACAAAGATCCAAAGAAAATAAGTGATTTACCCAAGATGACCATACTCAGTGCTATGGCTGAGACTATCACCCAGGTATCTAGATGTGTTTATGGGCAGGGGTGTTTCTGATGTCCACGCAAATCAGATATATGAACAGGGCCCTTCTCTGTAGATGAAGATTCTTCTGATCAAGGTTAACATAGACTTCCAGTGGTGGAAATATGGTTACATGTTATCTATTTCAAAGCTTCTATTGTATAGAAGAGAAAATACAGGGTTAAACAAAACCTTCCCAAGTGAGTTACTGAAAAGTTACAAATTTGGTTTTCATTTCAGTGACATTTACCTTAAACCAGTCTGCCGCCTACTCTACTCAGGGTATGTTTATCTCTGTGGGCAAGTTGTCTGTTGAAATCCTCTTTCAAAATATAAATAGGCAGAAAAGTAAATATATTGGCATTCAGTTTATCAGAAATGAGCAAGAGTTTATCATCTTTAGTATCGCATCAGGTGACTTGGGGAGGAGTAAGAAGGCATATATTAAAAAGCTGCATGGAATTAGTCAGAAACTGGCCTTACATATAAATTTATGAACTATGAGTGTGTAAGCCTGTTCTTAATTTCTCAGTATTAACAATCCAGACTTTTAACTAGCCCTACCACACTCTCCTTTTG
This sequence comes from Talpa occidentalis, assembly GCF_014898055.3. Taxonomy (NCBI): domain Eukaryota; kingdom Metazoa; phylum Chordata; class Mammalia; order Eulipotyphla; family Talpidae; genus Talpa; species Talpa occidentalis. The sequence goes on from NW_023601543.1 coordinate 33,709,766, forward strand.
ATGTTTACATTCTGGGTATTTTTCTGGTGCTCCCATGTATGGTAAAGCATTGGTTGGAGAAAAGTTTGTAATAATTGGTTCAGCACATGTTTTGTTGCTACCTGTGGATGTATCCTTTATTAGTTTGGTCATTGAAGAAAGGGCCATTTGTGGGGGAGACGCATGCTCTAAGGGTAATTTAAAGATACGCCTTGCCAATAATCCTTTTTGCAGCACAGAAAAGAGATTGTTTACCAGACCTACGCATGCAGGTATACTTTTCTATATCTTCAGAGTTTTGTTGACTTTCACCAACATGATTTCTTGATGTTGGCAAACAGGAAAACTTCTCCCTGAGGCATCAAAGATAACCAACCCCAATTTTGATGTAACTGTTGAGATTCCCTGAATTCAGGGATTGTATTGCTTCCAGCTATTCAGGAATTAAGCCTTGAAATGCTGCCAAGTGACTGCTGATTGGTCATTATTGCCTTTTTGTGGCAATAATTAGTCACCT
>NW_023601543.1:33710361-33793231 GCF_014898055.3 Talpa occidentalis
AACTGATTATATTGCCTCTATCTCATTTTTGCTCAGGAATAGATATTGTGTTACTGACTGGTACCTATCTTTGGACTCTTATTTCGGGACAATTAATTTAGTGCAACTACATTCATTTTTTTCAGTTGAATAAAGTGAGATCCAGAAAGAAAAAGTGATTTGCTTCGGTACCTCTGATTAGTTAGTAGTAGGAGTGAGGCCAGAATATGATTCTTAGGAGTCTGGTCTATGATTCTCTGCAGTCCTGGCATAGAACATGAGGTGAGGAGGGTTTTTTAATATATGAGAGTCCATATATTATGACAATTTAAAAAAAAATGATCTTTTTCTTACAGCAGATGCTACCAAAAGCTATCTTAATAAATCTGTTTAGAGCAACTTATGTAAGTTTAGGGCTGTGCCTGTCTGTATAAAGAGATGAATGTGAGTTGAGACACACAGCTGGTTGCATTGATTTAATTTATTCTTTCATTATCCAGTTGACTTTCCAAAAGTAGCGGAGGGAGAAGTTAAATACAAAGAATGATTTCTTAAGTCAGAAGGTTGTGAACATTGTTTATATTATATTAATGTGTAAATATAAAACCTTGCTAGAGGCTTTAGCACTTTTTTTTAATCTACAATTGTTGGTGAGGCTCCCTCTACCCATCAACTTTAAGTATTTGTGTTACATTAGAGCCAGTCAGTGAATCCAATTGCTATGTAGAGCCTCAAATACACAAATTTACATTATGTAACAAGCATATTTGTGCCACCTTTATCTTGGAAAATCATGAAGAAGAGAAATTGAAGGGGCACATGTCCTCACTTTGTTATCAGTACTCACATCATAACCTGCAGATCACTGGGATCTTTGTGATGTCAGGTATCTAATTTTTCAAAGCTCACACTAGTTTATGTGGTAGCTATGTGTACTTGTCAGCAGATATGGATTTGAAGGTGATTGAGCCCAGAGAGCATGGAATGGGGCAGGCATTTCTGTTCAGTGTCATTTATTGTCTATGTGATAATATGTAAGGTTTCCAGAAAGTGTTCTGTGTCTCCAAATAATGGTAATCCTGTCCCTTGGAAGGTCATTGCTTTGGGATAAGAAGGCATTTTTTCCCTTTCAGTGGTTAGTTCCCAGGGAAGGGAGGGGAAAAAACACACTATAAGTTTTTAGCACTTTAACCTGGGAGACTTTTTGTTTTCCCAGCACTTTTATTTTATTTTTTTACATCAATGTTCATTTTTAGACAATATTTGCTTTCCCCCCCTCAGGTGTAGTCCCCATAGAATTTCCTTCCCCAATGCACTGTGCACCATCACCTCAGTCCCCTGTGCTCCTCCCTTCCTCCCTCTGATCCTTCTCCCTCCTCCTCCCCTGCAGTATCTCTGATATATAATTGTCCGGTTTTGCTTTGTTGTATTTTGTACTGTTATTTTTTTACACCGATGTCTTATTTGGTTCCCCTATATTCCTCCTATTAGTGAAACCATCCAGAATTTTTCTTTTTCCTTCTGACTTATCTCACTGAGCATAATTCTTTTTAGCTCCATACACATTGCTGCAAATGGCATGAGTTTATCTTTCTTGATTGCTGAATAATATTCCATTGTGTATATACACCACATCTTCTTGATCCAGTCATCTATGTTTGGGCATTTGGGTGGTTTAACCTGGGAGACTTTTTGATACTTTTCCAAGGAATAGTTGTTCAGAAGAGTGCCAAAACAAGTCACCAAAGTGAAGAGGAAGGGTGGGAGACCTAAGGGGGCTTTCTGAGGAGGGGAAGACTGTGGGATGCTATAATAGCTCTCTTCATGAGCGTAGGAAAGGAGGGATGAATTGGAGGGAGCCTGGCTGAGGATTATGAGGGAGGAGAATAGAGTTCTTAAAAGACAGGCTTCAGAGACTGTGTGGGGATCATCCATTTTCTATTACCAAATGGCTTCCATTGTCTCAACTTTCTCTTAGGAGGTTCCTTGTGCTCAGAGATACTTTATGTGTAGGGAAGGAAGAGGGCTTTATAGAAAGGGTCAAATAGCTTGAGCCACAGGATGGTGGGTTACATGCTCTTGGAGTGATGGTGAGATGGGTGTTGCAGGGAGTAATGTTGATATTTCTAGCAATAAAAATCAGCCAGAGAAGTAGTCAACCATTTATTCATAGACCAGTGGGTTTAAGGATGACTGGTGCTTTGTAATTTATGAAATGCTTTCATACCTTAGAGTTTATGATACACTACCTCATTTAGTCATTACTCCAAATGGCAGCCTAGACACACATTATTATTGTTATCTTAACAGATGAGAAAATGGAGTTTAATTTATTTCAAATGACTTCCCAAAGTCCAAAGGTGAATATCTGGTTGAACTGGCTCTAGAACTCAAGTATATTCAATCCAGTGTTTATGTAGTAAATGTTGCTGACAGTGCTTAATATTTTTCACAATTCAGGAATTCATTTATTTTCTAAACATTTGATGGTCACAATCCATCCTCACAAAGACTTATATAAGTACTATCTGAAGAAATGATTGTTAAATATTGTTAAATATCCTACCAGATGAACAGGATAAGCTAGATGATTTAGGAATTCAGAGACATGGAAACACATGGAATCATAGCATCTTTACAATGTAGAGGCATTATTCAGGCATCTACTCCAATAGCCAACTCCAAAAAAATTTTGACCTTTAATATCTCTTAGGGAGGGTGTCCACATTCTGCTGAAATATTTCCAGTGATGGTGGGGGCAGGGAAGGGTCTACCTGCTAGGCAGTCTGTTGCATTGTTAGATTGCCTCAATTATAATAACATTGTAATATTGTTTATAGGATTGCCTCTCTGTAATATTCAGATAGTTGTTGAAATTTATTTCCCCAAGAAGAGTGGTTCTCAACCATGTATGTGGGGTGGGAATGGTAGATTGTGTGTGTCTTTCTCAGTTGTGTGTCCTTCATCATTTCTTACTTGTTTCTTTCCCCTCTGCCTAGAGGTGTTGATATATTCCGTGACTCCAAATTTTCTGTTCTTAGTGCAAAGTTCCCTCAGTCCTGCAGCTACGTATAATATACTATATTTTTGTACTCTTGTACCATTCTAATTTATCTATTATGAGCTTAATTTAATTTGTAAATATTTCTCTTAAAAATGTCAAAAAAGACCACAGATATGGTTGGACTGGAAAAGGTACTGTGGGACCACAGCTTATTGTGAACTGGACAGAATACTTTTCCTAGTGTAACTTTAGATTGCTCTCACACCTTTATCAGTCACATCTCATATTGATCTTGAAACCACCTAAAATCCCCAGGTCTATTTCACACAAACTGCTGTCATAACTGGTCTCCTCTGTCCTGTTCTTGTGAAATTGATATTTTGAACCTGAATGCTGGACTTCGCATATATTTCAGTTAAATTGAATCATTTTGGTTTAAGCATTTTGTTCTGGCTTATTGAGATCATTATTGACTATTCCTCCTAAGCTTTGTGTAATACTCACATTTTATAGATTTATCTCCTGTATTTATTCAGGTTGGTATAAGCTTCTGTTTAGGGGGCTAGTGGGATTAGAGACGTCTTCATGAAGGATAGTAGATTTTATGTAAGGACCCAGGTAAGTACCCTCTTACACTCTAAAGACATGAACTTTTCCTGGTTGGAAGAAACCATCTAAAATGAGAGTGTGTTCATTCAGTGAATATTTAGTGAGTTTCCATCTTATAATCAACACCGTTCGATGTGTCGGGGATATAATAGTGGACATGACAGTTATAGGCACTGTCTTTTGCGAGCTTGCATTTTTGTTGGGTAACTGAAATCTAGCTTATAACTACTACACCAGAGTTCCAGAGGAGGTTAGTGAATTTCCAAATCATAAATTCACTCTTTCGGTAGCTTTCATATCTATGGAAATTTAAATACAGTTATATTTGAATTTAATTCAGCAAATATTTACTGGACACTGTTCTAGGTACTAGGATAAAATAGTGAAAAAGAAATAAATTGTGCGTTATTAGACCTATGGTTTAAAATGAATGATTAGGCCAACAAATAAGCAATTATAATACAATTTAATATTTTTCTGAGTACTCAGGCAGTTTTGTTTTTTTTTTTTTTTTTTTTGACAGAGTGACATTTTAGTAGAGAGATGGTGAAACAGGTGAAGTGGCCGGGTAAGAATATTTTAGGCAGAGGGAATAACTGATGTGAAGGCTTGAAGGGACGAAAGAACACAGAACATTGGAAAAATTGGAAGATGTTTCTTGGACTGGAGCAGAGATTGAGGGGCTGAAGATTGCCTGTTCAGTCAATTTGGTCTGCTCACTGAGTTTAGGGTACCAAGTCATAATTTGACAATACCTCTCTTCATTACTTGGGAGCTTCTATAGAAGACAGATTACTACTTACACACTGTGCTACAACTTTTAGGGGTGTCACCCTAAAATGACTTCCCTTTTCTTTTTTTAAACATTTTTTGAAAGATTTATTTATTTTTATACAAGAACTGGGGTACAGGCCAGAGGGTGAGGGGATTCACCAGATAGAAAGTGGGGAGCAGAACAGGCAGACGGACTGAAAGCACTGCTGAGGGGAGCAGCAGGCGAGACAGGAGAGGTCTGCCATGCCATGGAATCTCCCTGGCTGGCCGGGAATTGAACCCATAGCTGCAGAGGCTACGGACAGCTCCACAGTGCAGCGCTCAACCCACGGCACCACCGGGGAGGCCTGACTTCCCTTTTCTTAAAGGCTAATGTTTATGGTTGCAGCTGTAGTAGCATTAGGGAAGTCCCTTACTTTTACAACTATACTTTTTTTTTTTCCCTAATGTTCCTTTACATAAATGGGATATTTTTTAAACATAGTTTTATGAGTCGGCCACTTAATTCAATCTTGCTAAGCTGTTTGACCCTGGGGCTGAAGCTCATTTTTTATAAGTTCTGCTTCTGCTTACCTTGTTGAAAGAAAAACTGTGCGATTGCTTTATGGTAAAAATAAACCTATTGCAATTAAAAATAAATGATAGGTATGACTGTGCAGTACATGCACACTAAATATTTCAGTGTCAGAGCTAGGGCCTCCTTTTATCTTATGGTATGAGGTACGTTAACCTAAGAATTTGATTTTTTGCAAAGTGTTTGAAAGGGAATAAATCTTTGTAAGGAAAAAAAAAAGGCTACAGCAAAAGAGACTTAAACAGAAGTGGTTCTCAGGGATGATGGCTACAGGAAAGGATTATAAAATTTCAGTCGATGCCTAAGGCAGGTAAATTGAAGAGCTGATTAGGTGAATTTGGCTATTTTGGGGGAAAATTTTTGTGTTCAGTTGCAAAATCTGAGACATTGTTTTTCTGAAGAGTTTTTTTCCCCCTGGTATGGCACTTTTGAAGGCGTTTGAGTATCTGAGGACATGTTATAGCTAATAAGTGTTATAGCTGGAACATAGGTTATGGGTCATTGGGGACTAGGTGCCACAGTTGAATTTGGGGTGAAGTGCTAAGTCAGCCGTATCTCCAAGTGGAGGAGAAAGGACTTCTTTACTTTATACATCAAATCATAAAACGATGTATTAATAATGATAGTAAAGATTTCTCGAGCATTTAGTATATACTGGGCAGTATACTAGATACTTTACATGCATGACCTCATGTAATGTATACTGCAATTGTATGGCATATTTGGCATAGCATTATTACCCTTAGTTTACTGGTAATAAAATAAGGACCCAGAGATAAGTACATTATCCATGATCCCACAAATAACAAGCAGAACTGGGGTTTTCCAGGTATTTATGATGCTAAAGCCAACGTTGGTAACTGTTGTGCTGTCCTTTCACAGCCAAATGCCAGAGGAAGTGGCTCTTGAGGTGGTGTGATACCTTCTCTTAGTCAAAAGGTCAACAGTAGTGCTGAAAGTGATCACTTCCTTTCTTTACCCCTCATGCAGCTGAGAGGCAGCACTTCGCACTGAAAGGAAATAGGCTTTGGATTCAAACATATCTGGTTTAATGCTTGTTGTAGAACTTCAAGTCATGTGAGCATGGGTAAATGACTTAATCTCCCTGCTAGTTGTCAAATCTATAAAATGAAGGTCATGATTTCTACTTTGCAAGGTTGTTGTAAGAATTAAGTGCAGCAAGATAAGCAAAATGCCTAACATGGAGCATGGTGGATCACAAGTACCCAATAATGGTGGCTGTTTCAGTAATTAGAAATGGTCCAATTTGATTACTGAGTTTTCAGATGTTCTGGTGATGGGCACTTAACATCCGCATCCAGAGCCAAGGGGATAAAAACAGCATCTGTAGGTAGCTCTTTAAGCAGGTCTAGCTCAATGTGTGGCTTCTAATCTCTTCTAACTGCTACATCCCATAGATTAGCCTTAATGCAGGTAATAGAAATTGATATTCCTAAGTTGTGGTATTAACCTAAACTCAATTAAAGTGCCACATTGCATTACTGCACTCCTCCGCCCATTTGTGATTGCATACCTATCAACTAGATGCCAGTTACCATGGCTTTGTTTCAAAGCAACACATTCCCATATGGAAAGCAAACTGCATTGCAGAGGGAGACATGATGAGAAGTTGCTTGTAGGTTCAGAAAAAAACAGAGTATCCTTAAATTTATATCCCATTCACAATGCACAACCATTTGTTCAGCAAAAAACTCTGGTACATTTACACTGTAAATTATTTGCTGGAAACTTGAACTACAGAAAGAAGCTGAGCTCAATTTCTTTGAATTCAATAGCAGCAAACCCAGTTATTTTCACTCTTTTGTCTGAGAAAGTAAATCCTTTAGTATAGTGCATTTCCCACACAGTCAGGGTTTGTTGGTTATTTATGTTTCAGTGTTGAATTTTCATTCCCGTGCTTTTCATCACAGACAATTATGAAGCCACAATCATGAAAATAATGAGCAAAGATACATGGTTCAACATGTCTGCAATATGACTCTTCAGTCCATTCAAATAAAGCTCTGGGGTTAATTTCCTTACACGCAATTTGTGAGTTTGCCTTTTTGGTCCTACATATGCTAAGAATCAGTATTGTCACACATCCCTGCCTTCTGTGTCCTCTGAGGGTTGAATATGATGAATAAAACAAAAGGGTGAGAAAAAATCTGAGGGTAAAGTTCCTAGGAAAAAGAATCTCAAGGTGATTCATACAGCTGAACCCTAGAAGAAGAATGCAGCTCCCACCTGCACAAACACTGACAATTGTTTGGAAAATGTCAAATGGAGGGTATCTATATATAAAGGAGAATAAGGGAAGGTTCATTTCTATCAGCCAACAAAAGGGCTTGGAAGATTCTGAAATTGTCCTCACCCATTGAAATTAGTCCCAAAGAAAAGGACATAACCTATTTCTCAGTGGAGATTTTATGTCAGAAAGCATAAAATCCATCAACAAACAGAAAATAGTTATGAGACTTGAAAGGGATAATGCATTTGAGCACCTACCATAGTGCCTTGGTTGAGCACATGCTCAATGAAGGTTAAGAATCCAATTAATGAGGACTTTGTATGGGCATTATGCTAAGGGTTATTGGGGCTTAGGGTATTGTCTTAATCCTGAAAGTTTATCATAAATTGATACTGAGATTAGACCCATGAGTGAGGAGAGAATCAGCAATATGAGGCAGTGCAGACAGGTGTCAAATGTTGAATGCAAACTATGAGGAAATAAGCTAGCATTTGGTGAACATCGGCTATGTGCCATTAATTCCTCACAACAATCATAGAAGGTTAGTGTGATGATCATGTCCATTTTATATGAGTAAGCTGAAATTTGGAGAGGTAGAGTGATTTTTGTCCCAGTCACAGAGGTAACATATCTAAGGTTTTGCCTCCTGCTCCAAATTCTGTGTTCTTTCTACAATATGGACCATGCTCTTGTGAACAGAGCTCCCTTCATACCTTTTTTGTTAGGCTCCCTGCTAAGACCTTTCATATAGCACGTTACTATAGTGTAGAGGTAAAGGCATGGACTCCTTAGCTTCAGCTCCTTTCTCCACCCACCAGCTGTGTGACTTGGCAAGTTATGTAAACTTTCTGTGCCTCAGAATTTAAAGGAATTAAAATGTGCAACATATTTACAAAAGTTTGGTACATTGTTATCCAAAGATGAAGTAATGATTATTATTTTCATTATTTAGTCTTTATAAATCCTTATGAGGTAGGCACTATGGTTATGTTTGAGGGAGGGAGCTGAACCTTAGAGAGATCAAATAACTTTTCCACAGTTACCTGGGCAGTAAATTCTATTGCTGGCATTCATGTCCAGGCTTGTCTGACTCCAGAGTTCGTTTTTTCCCCTTCACTGTGTCACATTGCTTCCCTAAATGCCAAAGCCACTCAAGAGAGGGAGAAGTCTATGTGAGCTGAAGGCTTCATTGAAGATGTGGGACTTGAGGTTAGAAAAGGATAATGAGAAAAAGAATTTGTGCAGGAAGCTCAGACAAAGAAGGAAGAATAGTGTGTTGAGGGGGAAGTGGAGGGAGGGCCAAACATCTCTCCTCTGAGAAGACTTAGATGAGGAAATCCATCCTTGCCATTAGTGACATGAAAGCAAGTGTAGGCCTGCTCAAAGGAGCCTGTCCACCAGCAGAGTCACTGAGGGCAGGAGTCAGCCCTCTCCTACCCAAGAGGAATACATCTGAGGAAAGCTGTAAATGAATCCGAAAGTAATCTCCTACAAGGGCGTGCCTGGAATCCTAAACCTGAGCTTAAAGCAGCCCTGACTGTCTCTAGGTAGCTCCTAGGGTCATGCCCCCAGCAGACAGTCACAGAGCAGAGGAATTTCCAGAAGAGAAATTAGTATAGTTGAAACATCAAATTAGGAAGGAAAGGATCCAATTGCTTAATTGAAAATTTATAAAAATCTGTACAATTATAGGTTCATTACATTGTGAGGCACAAACCCCCACTGGAAAATGATTTAACTACTGCTTGCTTCCTGCTCTGCATAGCTGAGTCTCCTGGGGGCCATTGCTTTAGCAGTTGGGCTATTTCAGCTGCTACTGTGCCTTCTCATTTTCCTCCATTCCCGAGTCTTGAGTGGTGGACTTGGGAAGCCAACCATGTCTTTTATAAAGGCTGCCAGTTCTCCTAAGCAGCTGGTAAGCACAGGTGATTTATGTCTGGAAGTCTGTTTAACTGGGGTTTCTGCCTGCCTGAAGTTTCTAGTGCTAATAACCCTCCTAATTAACTCTGTTATTCTTTACTCCTCACCCTCTGAGCTTCCTTTGAAAATCTTCCAACTTTGGATGACTCAGAATTTAGCTTTAGAGAAGCATTTTCCTGTGCACGAATTTCATTTAAGCTCCACCCCAGTCCTTCAAGTCTCACATCAGCATCTGCGCTTACATACACTTTGTATTGAACCCCAGTGTTCCAGTAGAAAATTATGTCTCTCCATATCACAATTATGTAGACTTGAGCTAAGAGACTCTGGCAACTTACTTGGAAAATTCATCGGCTCAAGAGCTTATAAATGGACTCAATTTACCCTGTCTGAAGAAAGTGTACCTGTGCCCATTCACTCTTAAATGGATTGTGTGATCAGTTAAAGCAGTGAGATTCTGAATGAAAAATTCCCTGAGAGCAAAAGGGGAAAGTTCCAAGCTAGTTTTGCACACAAATTACCTTTCTGTTTCTCTGAGATACAGTCCGGAGCTGATTTGACATAGATTTAGAGGGAAGACCTATGTCATCTCATATCCAGGCATCATTTTCTGAATTGGGATGGGGGGTGGGGGCAGTTTATATCATGTATGGAATATATCATGTATGGAATAGGTGGTGTTGTAAACTCAGTGTGCCCTAGGCTGACATGGCAGAAGACAAATGTTCTTCCATGTAAGTGATTCCAGGATACGTTCCATGATTTTTGGTCAATGAATACAGTGAGACAATTCTATTATAACAAAATGATCAAAGGACACCTGGAGGTGTTGTTGCCTTATTGGGATGTTGATAACTTGGGTAAGTGAAGCAAAATGGATTTGTAAATAGGCAATGTCCATATATCTCTGATTGATTAGGACTCAGTAGCCCTACAATCTTTGCATTCTAGTTCTAGTCACTCTTGCTAGGTTTCGAGCACAAAGAATTAGAAGTTCCTTTTCAATGCCTTGTTCCTATTTTACCATCTTTACATCAGTATGTTTTCCTGAATCATTGGCATGTATGCTGAAGCTCACACTCTAGAAAAGTCCTCTCTCCTCTTCGTCTCCACTTACTACTCAACAAATTGCTGGTTATGCATACTATTACTGTGTGATATTCTGATGAAAAAAGAAACCCTGGTTCTTGTCCTAAAGTATGAAGAGAGAACCAGACAAAAGCTGTTCTTGGGGACAAAAGTCAGATTTTGACAGGATGAAGGCTAAAAGTGGAGGTAAAAAAGTACAGACAATAACTATTGTTCACCTTTTTATTAAGTAGAATTGTGGAAGGCACATTTGGAAGGATTGTTGGGTCCTTTTGGGAGCATCTATCAGGGGTAACTTAATTTAGAGACTGGTTTTCCAGCGCACCAAGCACATTTGTTTGATATTTTCAAATCCAGCTATGGTCAGTGAACTGAATGTGGGACTAGAGAAAGCAGGTAGTTGGAGTGATTAAAGGTTACAGATTTTCAAGACAGTTTTTGTAAAATTGCCTAAAGAGGCAGTGGATTTGAAGGTATTGGCTAAAGGCTCTTAAAGATTAGTTCATAAATGTGAGGCTGGGAAGAGAAAAAGTGAAGCTGGAAATGAGCCATTATGCTGATGAGAATGGAAAGACTACAGGACTGGGGAACTCAATGAATATGAAGAAAAGCAGAAATGGGTGTAATGCAGTGAGCTTAATAGATGAGAGGTAGTGCTCAAAAATAAGTGCTATTGGCATTTAAGATTTCTGAAATGGAGCAGTGTTGGTGGAAGGTCAAGTCCACTATGTGGCCCTGTGAGTAGGTTTCTGACGTGGAATGGTGGAGAACATCTTTCTAGTAAAAAAGGTCAAAGAACTGTGGGCAGCAGTGTTGGATTTGCAGCATAAGATACACAGGTTAATAGTTGGAGTGATGTACAGAGACTAACTCAGAGAGTGGTGTCAACGTCCTCTCAGAATAGGTGAATGTCTAGGGACCAAGAAAAGGCAGTAATGAAGAAAGACAGAAAAACATATATCCTGATCCCTTAGAGAAGTGGGTATTCCATGAGAGTGGAAGGCAGCACTGTGAGGTTAGGGTAAATAATTGTTGTAATATTTTTGCTACTTTAATGCCCACAGCAGAAACTTCTAAATTAAATGAGGGTGAGGTAGGGAAATGATTTGGTGGTTTACGAGTGCCTCCTTGGAAAAACACTAGGTACGATGTTCACACTATAAACCAACGTAATCATTTTCCTTGCAATTATTGATATAAAATATAAGAGTAGAGTGATTTGCAATGGTTCCTCATGCTGGTCCTGTGGGATAAGGGAGTTCAATCATTCCCATTTGCAAAGAAGGGAACAGACAATGGTTCTGTGGTCAGAGTTAAAGTAAAGTTATTGATTGAACTCCCTTTAATAGGCTATCACTTTCTAATTAGCTGATGATATACAAGCCCCTCTAAACCCTCAAGAGAATTCCCAGGAATCCAAGCTGCACGGTAGTAATAAATGATAACTTGAATAACCTTGTTTCATTGCTAAGGGCAGCCAATGGTCAACTGTAGGAAGGCTACGTAGGCCTTTCCCATTACTTTCAGTTAAAGTCTTTGAAAGGTTTGAGCCACCAATGGTTTTGATCACTAGAACACAATTGGCATACTGTTTATATTTAAATTTTTACTTATCTGTGTCAAGGATACGGTGAATTGGGATACTTGGAAGATAAACATTTATATTTGATGTATATAAAGTAGTGTTATTCTTCCTGTGTTTATTTGTCACCTTTAAAACATCATGTACCTTCTTTTGTTGAATTTATCGACACTGTCCTATGCTGGACAAAAAAAAAAAAAATCCATATCCAGATTTCATGATGGTTGGATTTTACAGCCAGTCATGGATCTGGGCACTGGCAGGATCAAACTTTTTGGAAGAATAGTGCCCTGGACAACAACAGTATATTTGTGATACTGAAGTGTGTGTAGAGAATGCTGGGATAGAGTGTCCACTGCAGAGATTTAGCTTGTAGTTGGCAATAGGTAAAGAGTTTTCTTCTCCTCTTAGAGAGGGCATTGTTTTGGTCTATTTGCCAGAATTCCTTTCTTTTTCCTTTTCTGTGAGCTATATGTAGTCTTTCCCATCAGAAAAACAAGCTATCTAAAATATATGATCATCTCATTTGTAGACCAATGACTTACTCCAAGCTATTGTGAGTGAATATGCATTTTTATTTGATTTTATTCAATTTATTTTCTTATATCATTGTTAATTTTTGGACAGTATTTGGTTTCTCCCACCAACACATCATCCGTGATCCATCACCACAGTCCCTTGTGCTCTCCCCTCCTCCTGATGTCTCCCACACTGATTCCTCAAATCTAGGGTCAGCTTGCAAGTTTCGTCTTTTTCCTGACCCTTTGTTCAGTTTCTCCATATTGCACATATAAGTCAAAGTGAAACCATCCAATACTTACCTTTTTCTTTCTTACTTATTTAATGGTCCATATGAAAAAAAAAATGAGCAACAACAAATGTTGGTGAGGATATGGAGGAAAAGGAAACTCTTGCACTGCTGGGGGGAGTGTAGACTGGTCCAGCCCCTAAAGAAAGCTGTGTGGAGGTTTCTCAAACCACTAAAAATGGAGCTACCCCATGACCCAGCAATTCCACTCCTAGGGATCTACCCAAAGGACACAAAAACACTAATTTAAAAGGAAACATTAATATGCATTTTTAAAAGACTCTAAACTTGCTTGAAATGGGGATTTTTTGTTTTCAGTACAGACCAGAGAGAAACTCCCCTCTGGCTTTGGCAATCTTTGCAATCAATGTTTGGCTGAGAGAAAATATGACTGCTCCTCGCCTTAGTGTTACCTTTGGAAGCACACTGCGATAGTTCCAGCTTTGCCTGCACTCAGGCACCGTATTGGTCCATTTGACAGATGCATCTGAACCCCTTAATATTTTGGGGAACTTTTGAGTTGAAGGGAGCCAACTTATTCCATTAAACTACCTGTTTATTGGTTTCTCTTTCCACTCTTTCCCCATCAGTGCCCTGGGGGGTTGTGGGGTTATTCCCAATTTGATATTCCACTTTTTTCCTCCAATAGGTAGTAGGACTTTCTGAGGCGCCCTCCAAGGGCTCTATTCCCCTGTTTCCTCAGTGAATTGTGAGATCAGACAGCAACAGATGCCCACAGAAGCCCTCAGATAGGGGAAGATGAGGTGCCTCTTCACACCTCTCTGCAGTTTCGCACTTGCACACGAATGCTTCCTTGAACACCCTCGTCCCATCTGTTCTTGCAGATTGGCCCCATACAACTATATATCATTATTAATAGCACGTTTCCTCCTGAATTTCTTTATGGGAAAGTTATAAGTTGCTGACTCCTTCTTCTCAGGTAGATTGGGTGAGCACTGGAGAAAGCAATTCATATGTTGGTTCCTCTGGAATTTGATCTCAGAGATGCATTCAAGTCTAGTTACACTCCCCATTATACTGGCCTTCCAACAGGGTGATGAATGTGTCAGATGGAGAACAATAGTGGCCGATCCTGTGTTCTTTGAACTCAGAGGTGTCTACTGGAGTTACCCTGGAGCATATTTGAATGGGCCAGAGCCCTTGTCACAAAGTTCCCTTTGGTGAGGTCTAAAGCATCTTGAAGTGTCTAGGTGTGTGTGTGGGGGGGGGGTGGGGCTCAGAGACTGATGGACTGAGTCAGAGTGTTTACTTCTTATGTTTCATACTGTCCTGATTGTAGGGCTTCAAAATGGGTTTGGATTTGTGCCTTGGGATCTTTACCATCATCAAAACAAATGCAGATGATGTTTTGTGCAGTATGAAGAATTTGGTCATTAAATCAGTTCCAATCAATCTGTGCTTCTAGGTCAAGTTTCCACAATATTGTTTTCTGTGCCATTTGACCCTTCTGAGATAGTGCTGAAGGTTTAATTTTCTCTCTTTAGTCTCTTCTAAACTCTCTCCCCATCTTCACAATTATCCTCATTTCTTCAGTCTCTGGGAAGTTTCCCTTTTTTCCCGCAACACCTTTAAAACCTGTTTTCCCTTAATTTACTTTTCTACAGAAAGTGTTACTTTGATAAATTGATGTTCTGTCCAACCACACCTTAGTAGACTTGTTTTTTTTTTGCAACTATATTAAAGCTATAAAATGTAATCTTTTCTCTTTTTCTATGTCTTTTCTCCTTTTTAATTTCTCTTCCTCTTTGTTCTCTTTCTTCACCCTCCCCTCTACTCCCTACTCTCATGTATAGTCTTCAGCTGCCTCCTTTCCATGTTTGGGAAAAGATTAAACTGTTATTTTACTTTGGAAAAGCACTATTGGTGCTTTCTTGGGTGTCATCATATTTTCATACCTTCTCTATCATGGGATCCTGATTGAAACACTACTCTCTTGTCAGATTCCTTATGTTTCCTCTCCGCATTTCTTTCTTTGCCCCCTGCAGTCTAATAGAAGATCTGAATAGAGTTCTATTCAAATCTAAGAATCCAGAGACCTTTGTGCTCTCTTCGTGTCTTCAATCTTTTCCCTTGGGTAACTATGGAAATCGAGACCTTTTCCAACTAAATATACTTCCTGATTTCAAATTACTTGAGCTTTAAGGGAATGATTAACCATTAAAATGAAGCACTGAACAATCTGCTATATTTTATAAGATTAACTGTTAATGTCTTCTTCAATCAAAGGCAAGGATGCACTGAAGAAAAACATCTGTTTTCAACATTGAAAATGTTGAAATTAATGAGAGAAAATTCTCTAACTCTAATCTATATGATAGTCCAATGATTTTTATCTTATTTTTTTAAGATTCATTTTTATTTTATTTAGGCATACAAGAACAGGGGTATAGGCCAGAGGTGTGGGGGGTGAGAGGATTCACCAGAGACAGAGTGGGGAACAGAACAGGCAGATGTACTGAAATATACTGCTGAGGGGAGCAGTAGGGGAGACAGAAGAGGTCTGCTGCACTATGTGGGTTAGGGCCCTGGCTGGGGATTGAACTCATGTTGTAGTGGCAGGTCAGCTGAGACTTAACTCCTTGCACTACCAGGGGGGCCCAGTCCAATGATTTTTAAGTGTTTTTTGACCTCTGTTGGACTGATTTTTCAAATATGTCTGGCTTAACAACAATGGATAGAATATTTTATATTAGGTATAAGACAGAGAATAATATTGTGGGTTCTAGAGTCACCCTAGGTCCATGTTTAAATCCCAACTCTGTAATTGTGCATGTGAGCAGCCTATCTTAGTTATAGTTTCCTCATCTTCAAGATGGCAATTAATTATAGTAACTTATATCATAGGGTTGAGGATTATGTAGGTGAAAATACTTAAGTGCATAGGTAGGGCACATATATACTTGATAAATGTTGCATGTCAAGTTTATGAGCATTTTATAGATTCCTCAGAGAGGTAACAGTGCATTAAAATACAATTAAAATATATTGAAATCTGTAATTGAAGTTACAATTCAGATTTTTAGTATGGGTTTTTTTGTGAACATGATAATAAAATACTCAGATGAGTGACTGGCTGCCTGTGTAACAGATTTTCTCCATCTAAGCTTTTTACCTTGTGATCTTGGCCTTGTTAACACAGTATAAATTTCCAGCCTTCAATCTCTCTTTAGACTGTGTTAACTTTCTCTCCCATCCTCACCTTGGTGTATTTGTGGAAGACCTAGGCTAGCATTGGCAATTATTTCTGCATGGCCTGCAGCATGGTCCTTTGAGAGATTGCTTTAGAGGGCCTGAGGAACCTAACAATGTCTATCACTGCATCTGAGTTTGTAGTCTAGTCAATGTTTTCTTATTATGGTGAATTTTCTAATATCCTTAATGAGAATGGATGGATCAGAATAATCATCACCATGGAAACAGTGTATTGAGAAGCACCTACTATGATGGTCTTGACTGGTTTTCTGCTTGGACACTCTCAAGGTTTAGCACTAGGTAGCCTTTAGGTGATGATGTTATACCCTTCAGGTATTAAAGCCACAGGAGTTTTATCCTACAGTTATCTGCACCGGGAGGGGTACTTTCTTATTCTGTGGATGTTTGCCTATGAAATCATAGTTGTTGGCTCTGACAAAGTATGTTAGTGGGCAAGCAAGAAGGGATTCCTATGTTAGAATTTCAAAAAGACTCTTAAGTCCTTTGGCTAAAAATAACATGTGAATAGTTACCAAGATGTCTTTGATTCTATTTTGAAGGGTTTTTATAATCTCCTCTTTTCCCTTCCCCTCCCCTTCTTTTTCTTCCCCTCCTTTCTTCCCCTCTCTCATGTCTCATACCAAAGTTCTCAAATTTTAATACACAAATATCTGAGGTAGGACCTGAGAGTCTGCATTTCTATCAAGATCCCAGGTTATTCTGATGTTTGTGCTCAATGGGCCATTCTCTGGTCAGTAAAAGTGTAACAGATGATGGTGGTGTCCCATCCATGTTTTTTGACACTCACTTCTACACTGTGGAAGTTGCTCACTGCTAACATCTCAACACTCTATGTGAGGGTTTTGTTTTGCGAGTTTTTTTCCCCCATGGAACTCTTGCTCTGTATGCAGGGCAAGCCTGAACTGCCAGAACAATAGTGGACCTGGAAGCAGTCCTTGATTAATAACCGTGGGGAAATTTTTAAATAAATATTCCAGTATCCTTGTCTTTCAGTCAACATAAATTTCTCCAGAGTTCTACACCAAGCTTGAGCACCTGATGCTCTCTATCCTTTAAAACTGGCTTATTTTCCTTCCTTGCCCCACTTCCCTATTCTTCAAAGGACGTTTCCTGGAATCATCTCCACCAGAGCTTTATTGTATTTGAATCTGTCTCAGGATATGTCCTGGGGTGGGGGTGGGGGGCAATTGGGACTCAAAGCAAGAACTTTGCTAATAAAATATTTTTCTATTTTCTTAGCCTGGTACTTAAGAGATACATCCTTCATCTTAAACACTACTGTATTTGGTTTAATAAGTCAAATTATGTTAACTAATGTTCTGAATGTTTGACCTTCAAATGTCTGAAGATAAAGTTCTATATCAAGAAACATAAGGAATTGGGCCTCCCCTGG
The DNA here is from genome assembly GCF_014898055.3 of Talpa occidentalis. Taxonomy (NCBI): domain Eukaryota; kingdom Metazoa; phylum Chordata; class Mammalia; order Eulipotyphla; family Talpidae; genus Talpa; species Talpa occidentalis. Next base: position 33,727,579 of record NW_023601543.1, read on the forward strand.
TGGTGCAGCAGTTGAGCGTTGGGCTGCGAAGCTGCCCGCAGCCTGTGCAGCACCGGTTCGATCCCCAGCCACCGGTGAGTGTCCCACATGGCGCACAGACCTCTCTTGCGGCGCCCCCTGCTCCCCTCAGCAGTGTATTTTGTCGGTCTGCCTGTTCTGCTCCCCGCTCTGGCTCTGGTGAATTCTCTTGCCCTCCCCCACTTCTGACTGTACCCAGTGCTTGTATAAATAAATAAATAAATCTTTAAAAAAAAAAAAAAAAGAAACATAAGGAATCTCTGAGTTGGAGTTGACTATTCCTAGAAATTCCGTAGAAACACTCTAATACATTTAGTATGTGGAAAAACTCTAACCAGCTTCATGACAACATTTCAGGGAGAATTTTGTTTGGAAGAAATGTTTAAGTGCAAGAGAATGATTAATTTTATGTATCTAAACTCAGTGTGTTTCATGTCAACAGGGACACTCACGAATTGAGTACATTGCACACATTGGAAAAATAAAATCCTGAATTAGTCTTTAAGGGTAACCTTTGGCCACCTGGACTGTCACTCACAAAGGTGACTTTTGTACTAAAAATCTCATTTGAGTCCCAATTTAGTATTCAATTGTCACTAAATTCACTAACAGCGCAACTGCATAGCATCTTTCCAGAACAGCTTCTTTAAGTCTAATGGGAGTTTGATAATTAAACATTAATGTTCTGCAGAGGCGCTGCCCCACTCTGCCCATATTTGGAGTTTACTGATATTTTACACTGCACTAGGGGTTTGGAGGCAGCAGATTACTAAGTTTTGGATGGACAACCAACCGTATTTGGCCATGGATTTCCTAGAGAATTAAATGCTCAAATGCCTGTTTTGACCATCCGTGCTAACACGCAGTGAAATTGTGTGGTCCCCTGGAAAAACTTTATGGCAAAGCTATAAAGTTGTAAAGATAAACCTTTAGCTTTTTTTTTTTTTTAAAAAAGATTTATTTATTTATTTATACAAGCACTGGGTACAGTCAGAAGTGCGGGAAGGTGAGAGAATTCACCAGAGCCAGAGCAGGGGGCAGAACGACGAAGTACACTGCTGAGGGGAGCAGCGGGCAGCAGGAGAGGTCTGCGTGCCTTGTGGGACCCTTGCGGGTGGCTGGGGATTGAACCAGCGCTGCAGAGGCCACAGGAAGCTTCGCAACCCAGTGCTCAACTGCTGCGCCACTGGGGAGGCCCCGATAAACCTTTAGCTTTGTGTAGCACTTTCTCCCACTTTCAAAGTGCATTCTCTTGTATTATCTGCTGTAAAATACCTTGATGTTTTAAATATACAATGAAAAATTTATTGAATGCTGAAGTTAACAAGGGATGAATGGCTAATTTGAAACAGTGCCCTTTTTTCCTATTCTACTACACTAAGTTGAAGCCTCAGGATAGCAAGATTAATGAGGCATCAGGAACAAAGTCAAGGGTTACACTTAAACTTTGGTTTGGGCTTCTCACTTGGATGTCATTCATGTAATTTTATGCAGACCCATTTCACCAAACCCTGGTAATTTTAATGAGAGTCTATCCCTAACCCCACTCCCAACCCCTAACTCTCAACCCCTGTGGTGGCTTGAAATTTCTATATAGGACAAACTAAGGGGCAATTATCTGGTTGTGCTTCTAGGAGACTTGTCTTAAAACTGTGTTTAAGAGTTTACTCCCTTTATTTAGTGTCTATGTCACATGTCAGTTAATGTTTTCCCCAGGTCTTCCAAAGACATTTTTATTCAAAACATACAAAATTTCCCTTCCTTTTTCCTCATTATTTGGCGTGCCTTGGGGAAGGCCTTGCCCAAGCCACCTTTTTGCCAGAAACTGTTTTGCATTATAGATCCACATGTGGATGGGCAAAGTTGTTAATCCTTTGATTTCTGCTTCCTGTGAAGCCTTCTGCTGCTGTTTGTTAAGTGATAGTGTTAACACCCTACGAGGCATGTGTTCCTCTAGTCCTCTTTTTAATCAGTTTTGGGTTTTGAAAGACCATTTGGTGTGCCCTGTTTCTTGAGTTGTTAGGCTGCCCTCCTGTTAAACTTTCATAAAAGTGCTGCAGGGCAGGGAGAGGGGCACCCCAGACCCCGCAAACCTGTTGCTCTAAATAGGTTCTGTCATCTGCTGCATCAACACAAAACATATGAGACTTTAATGGGAAGGAACTTTAATATAATTAGGACACAATACAGGAAAGGCAAATAATATAGTTTTTAAATTAAGTACCCAAAGTTACCTGTCCCCTTGTGGGTAAAAGTCCATTCAAATGGGATTGGCCCAGAGCAAGACCCAAAGCCCTGTTACAAAAGCACACACATGGAAAACCCATAAAGGAGCCTTTTACAAGACCATGTGCAGGTCTTCTTTCTATCACCAATTCAAGTATGTGATTAATATTATGTGAATTGCCATGAAAAGCATTGTTTTCTTTCACTGATTCTTAGAGCACATTCGACAGGATATCATTATGCGAAGAGAATGGCTGACCAGTCAGCTTGCTTGTTATGTACACTGTTGGGCAGTGGTGCTGGGGATTTCTCCCACTCACTTATGTAGGTGAAGGAACAAATATTAAGCAAAGTTCTTAAGAACACATTATTAAAAGACCAACTTACTGAGTATACAGTTGAAGCTGAATGCCTCCTTGTTGAAATGCTAGAAGTTGCCCTACAATTTAGAAATCCCATTGAATAAGCTCTTTTCTTTTTTCTCAAATTTTATTGACTTGTCAGTGGTTTACAGAACTATGTACTTTTGGGACTACAGCTTCACATCTCTATATATGCAAATACCTCCCTCCCTCATCCTCCACTAAAGCCCCAGAGTTATTACCCTATTACTTTCCTTTCTCTGTCCTCCCCCAACCCCCTGATAATCAGTACACTTTTCAGAGAATCTATGCATTAGTCCTGTTGCTAAACCCTCTGCTTTTGTAACGGCCCCATCACTTGAAGATCTAGATCTGTTGCTAGATACATTTTGAAAAGTATGTCTTTGCTTTAACCTACTTTTCATTTTGTTTTTTTTACAGTTTTTTAAATTAAATTATTTTATATATTGTTGTTCATTTTTGAACAGTTATTTGATTTCCCCCCTCTGCTGTATTCCCTATAATTTTCCTACCACCCGTAGCCCCCATGACCCATCACCATAATCCCTTGTGTTCTTCCCACCCCTGTTTTGACCCTCACTCCCCTGCTGTATGCCTCAGATCTATGGTCAGCTTGCAAGTTTTGTCTTTTTCCTGACCCTTTGTTCAGTTTCTCTATATTCCACACATAATTGTACATTCCAAAATTAGTTTTTAAATATTCACAACAACCAAATGAAAAAATCTCTACCGAAGCAATTTATCAGTTATCAGTTTGGAACTTCATCAATGTGGGAAGTATATGTTAGTCTGGATATACTTTTCAGATTATTTTGAAAAGGGATAGGGAAGTGTGTATACGGATAACTATGTTTCTTGGTTTTCCCCTGGGTTGTATGCTTTTTTTCTGTACCCCGGGAGTCTGTGGAGAAGTCATACTATTGTTATTTCTTATATCACAGTTCCCCTCACTCTCCCCGTAGGTTGCTGCAGCTTCCTTCAGTACAAAGGTATTGATCTGATGTGGCATAAAGGATAGAAGCAGCAAGCCAGTTTGGGATAATATGGGGAGGGGAAGCTCAGGGAAAACTGCACCTTCCTGGAATGATGGTAATAAACAATACAGTCCCTATTTTTTGACAGAGTTCAGAGGAGATCAGAGCAGGGCTCGATCAGGGCCACCGACCCTATGTGAGTGCCAGGAAATGTGTCCCCACATTGATGAATTACCATGCTTTTATATAACATCATGGATTTGTCAGAATTTGATCACTTTGCCGCTCCAAGAATCAAACAAACCATGATGACAACAAACAGCACTTTTGAAAGCATGGGTATTCTTGGCAATCTAAACGGGTGCAGCAAGTCCAGGTCTTTCAACAATCCCACTCCTTACAGCAGCCAAGCAGATGCATTACCTGCCCAAGACTTCCTCTGTTCCTTTGTCCTGGTAAGATCTGGGACTGATTAATATTATGAATGACTACATAACTTTTTTTTTTTGTGGAAACTTTTCAGCAGTGCAATAAAGCCTGCTCTGCTGTGAAAAGTGAGGTAACAGCTTGGAATGCTTTATTTCATGTTCAACATCGCTTCAAAAGAACTATAATATATTTAAAACAAAGCCCACCAATAGAGATGATTAGCAAAATGAGAAATACCTAGAAGAGGAAAAATTTAAAACCTCTAACCTGTTTCCCTTTTGAAGAAAGAGGAGGAATGGGGGAGACACGAGTGAATGTGATTAATGATAGAGGGATGGCTGAGTAGTACCTTTATTTATGCTTTCCTATGATGTGGGAATAAGAGAATGTTTTGTGAAATTAAACAGCAGCCATCCTGAGAAAAAAGTTCAAAGCAGATCCTTTTCCACGTGTCACCTGAAATAAATGAGGGCATATTTATGTTACCCAGCATGTCAACACATTTTTTCCCTTTTGGTAAGTTTTCCTTAGGTGAATTAAATGCCATGAGAAGGTACAGTAGCAGGGCTAAAGTTACCAGGGCCATTAATCTTCATGCCTCGGGGTGGTCAATTCAGCCTTGAAGTGGTCAAGCCGGAATATTTCCCCAGTGGACTCAGTCCTTTCTAGGAACATTTCATCTCCCTTAGGAACTTGTAACAATGGGCTCCTTGCTATATTTTCTTCATAGCATTATTCACAACTTGGAGCTACAATATTTACTAGTTGACTTGTTTGTTGTTCATGTATATGAGACTATAAGCGCTACGAAATAATAGAGCACATCACTGAGGTTCACTGTTGATTTCCCAGCACATGGTAGTTCTTCAATAAATATTCCATGAAAAATTGCATAAAAGTTTGAGTGACTACCATGTATAGTGGCACAAGATAGTCCTTGTATCCTATTGTAGTAAAGCACAGCTATTTTTATTTATCACCTCTTAGATGCACCTGCTCAAAACATCCTGAAATCTTTTAGTAAGAGGCACAAAAAAGTCCTTAACACCTGCACAAGTGCATCTTGGAATTAATAAACTATAGTGAGGGAGCTGTCATCACACTTCTTGCAATCATATTTTTACCTGTCTTGTGTGTGCGGCAACTGGAGCCTGGTAGGAAGTACTTACCAAAGAAAAAAACACATCAGCACCAAACTTTGCTTTGGACAATCTGTTTTGCACCTTTAAAAATTATTTTAAAAAGAGCCACACGTCTGGATTGGTTAATTCAGTTGAAATTCTCTTTCACTGGGCCAGGTTCAACAAAAGGCTAATGGGGGATTTTTTTTTTTGTTCTATGAATTTCAGTGATTAAACAACCATTTCTATTGTCTGCCTTTGAGTTTTAACAAACATTGTAGCTACAGCCATAATTACTAGATTTTGTTTTTGTTGTGCTGAACCATTTTTATTGAAGAATGCCAAGCACAGGCAAGATTACATACAAACATTGGATATAAATAAAATAACTCCAGAATTCAGTACACAAAAGAAAAACATTAATAATGAAAAAAATAAGGCAACTGATTTTTCCCTTGGAATTTGCATTTCGCCATTCACATTCTCATTCTAAAATCATGCCAAAGTTATCATTGTTTTGCATGCTTTAATATGAGAGCTACTTGATTTCCCAGTGAAAGATTTTAATGATCCACTTTCATTCTGTTTCACTACAAGGAAAATTAACATTTTGTTGTGACTGCTGATTCTCCTCCTTCTGTTTTTTATCCCAAGTGACAAAAATGTGTGCCCATCTATTCTGGTATCAACCAAATGGGACTGGACTGCATAACAAACATTTTGGCCCCAGTTTCTCCCTTGCCTTAAAAGAGCCCTAAAATTTGACTTTGAGGCTACTAATGGCACAGAACTTGTCTCTGCCCTGTTTATGGCCCTCTTTCTGAGTCTTAAAGGTAGAACATTTCTGCTGAATGGCTGACCGTGTGGTGGCTGATAACTACTAACCATAGTAAGACTGCTTACAATTGCAAAAGTACTTTCATATAATAGCTTATTTACATCTCATAGTGAACTTGTGATCTAGATACCATTACTATTTCCAAGAAAACTGAGTTCTAGGGAGGTTAAATGACTTGTCCAACCTTCTTATTTCCATTTATAGATAAGAAAACTGAGTTCTAGAGAGATAAAGTGACATGTCCATGGTTACAGTCAATAAATGGTGGAGCTATGAATGACTTCAAATTTATTGCCAAAGCTTGTTCCCCCACCCACTATAATATACTGCAAGTATGTTTTTCATTTGTGCCAGAAATTCAGTGCATAGTAGTATGTCTTCAGACAGCTGCATAAGTGGAGCTTACAAATATTTTAAATTGGAGGGCCTTTCATCATCACATCTGCTGCATAAACACACATGGATTCAACTTTTGACTCGAAACTCCTTATGTGATTCAACCAAGAAACTGCCCCCATAGCTTTACATTAGTATAGTCATCAACCACTGAGAGGAAAATCAGGCACAATATGACTCTTATTGATTAAATACTCTTTACAAACTGAGCCATGGTATAGACTATGAAGTGCTAATGTTTATATTTAGATATCTACAACAAGTGCTTGAACGCACAAATACCTATTTCAGAGCTGCTCAAGAGACTGTCATTGAACTTGCATGCCTGAAATTGGAAAAGATTATGGATAATATGTTCATGAGTTCATTTGTAAGAAAAATTATATGGTGCCAGCTAGGTAGCAAGAAGAAATACAAAAGGCAACAACAGGAACTAATTTCATAAAACACATAAAAACACCCAAGAAGTATTAATCAATTTGTTTAAAACATATTGATGCCTTCAGGGCATTAAGGTATCAAGAAGTGTCAATATGAGGGTTTAATTTCAGGGACAGAAAACAAAGGAGTTCTTGTCAGATGTTAGAGATTTGAAATAAGAAGAAACAGAAGGGAAAAGTGTCTGCGGAGGAGAAAAGAGGACAAGGTAAGAGTGAATTGTTAAATTAGTTTTTTCTCAATGTAAGTGGGAAAGGTGATATAAATTCATTTCTAGTGTCTGTGCTCCACTATCTTGATGCCTCCTATGGATGTGTTGGGGGAACTGTGTCCTGAATGAGATCTAGCTGCTGTTTTTTTTTTTTAAGATTTATTTATATATACAAGAACTGGGGTACAGGTCAGAGATGCGGAGGGTGAGAGGATTCACCAGAGACCGAGTGGGGAACAGAACAGGCAGACTGACTGAAATACACTGCTGAGGGGAGCAGAGGGCTAGTTAACAGAGGTCTGCCGCGCCATGTGGGTAGCTCCCTGGCCGGCCAGGGATCGAACTCAGCTGCAGAGGCTACAGACTGCCTCATAGTGTGGTGCTTAACCCCTTGCGCCACCAGGGAGGCCCTAGCTGCTCTTGTTTTAATGGACTTCACTCCCATCTCCATGCCAGAGATTCCAGGGGCCCAAGATTACAAAGCCCATCATGCCGTGCGCCTGCTATGACTCTTGACTTCTTGAAGTGGTGCTAAGGGGGCATTGCTGGGAATTAAGGGTGGTGTTAAGCAGCCATGCTTGCCATAAAACTGAAAACCCTTAGGCCTGGAGGAGCTTGGTTTCGCCTGGCTCAGTGTGCACCTGGGGTCTCAGCTCAGAGAGCGTTACAGGTAGGACATATTTACCAATTAATCTCTCTTTCTTTCTCTTCTTCCCCCTCTTTTCATTTCCCTTGTAAATAGACCTTTTGTTACAGGGCAGGGAGAGGGGCACCCCAGACCCTGCAACCTGCCTGCTCTAAATAGGTTCTGCCATCCGCAGCATCAACCCAAAACAAATGAGACTTTTGTGGGAAGGAACTTTAATACAATTAGTAAACAATACAGGAAAGGCAAAGTTTCTAAATCAAGCACCGGAAGTTACCCATCCCCTCAGGGGTAAAAGTCCACCCCAATTGTATTGGGCTAGAGCAAGGCCTGAAAAGCTGCCACAATTCTAAAGCACCTTTCAGTGGGGACTCACAGAAAAGGATCAGAAAAAACCACGCAAGTCTGGAAGGAAAAGAACAAACTCAAAATCAAGGTAAAAGCTGCCATTGTCACCTCCCCACGGGTCTCTCACCCACATCTGTGTCACCCAGCCCACGACCAAAAGGCAACCTCAGTTTCTTCACGTGTCTTTCGGCTCCATGTGCCTCTTCCAGGTCTCCTTCTGGATCTCCATCCTGCTTCCTTCCTTCCTCCATCCAGTCACTTCTCCAGCTTCTTCTCCCTGCTCAGCTCTGCCCTCCCTTGGGTGGGGCAGGAAACCTGAAACTTCCCTTTTCCCTGGGGGCCACCCTGTTACATTTTTACTTACCTTTTTAAAAAATATTTATTTATGCATACAAGAGCTGGGGTACAGGCCAGAGGTGTGTGTGTGGGGGGGTGAGAGGATTCACCAGAGACAGAGTGGGGAACAGAACAGGCAGAATAACTGAAATACACTGCTGAGGGGAGCAGTGGGTGAGTCAGGAGAGGTCTGCTGCGCCATGTGGGTTGCTCCCTGGCCGGCCGCGGGATGGAACTCGTGCTGCAGAGGCTGTAGACAGCTTCATAGGTTGCATCTTAACTCCTTGTGCCACCAGGGAGGCCCTTTTACTAACCTTTCTATGTGTACCTGCCCTTAAGTCTTGTTCTGATTTTTTTTTTTAACTGTGAGCATGAGGACTCACACCCCGGCTATCCCACTTCTCCTTGGGGTTGCCCTGTTGTGGATAGAGAAGCACTATGTCATCAGTAAGAATGTGGAACTTTGGAGGAGAAGAATGTGGGGTATAGAAGCAGAGTGCTGCAGATCAAATCCTGGTTTTGGCATTTACTAGTTGTGTGACCTTGGGCAAATTACATTTCTGTGCTTCATTTTCTTAATCTGTGAAGTGAGAATATCAATAGTACCTACCTCATAAGGTTATTCAAGAAATCATACATATTAATCATTTAGCAGAGTGTCCAGCTCACACTAAAATCTTATTTGCCTGCTGTTTCTGTTTGATCTGTTTAGCATTATGCAGTCCATGTGCTTGTGTCATTGTTAGCCATAGCAGTTTTTTGATTTTGAATTACTTGAAGACTGGGTCTGGATGATTTGCCTATTATTGCAAAATGCCCTTTTCATAAATTTTCCTTTAAGCTTTAGTGAATGGGTTTTATTTGCCAAGAGGGTGAGGCGGTATTGATTGTGTTTGGAAAAGGATTTGACTATTAACATGGAGACTTTCAGGTCAGAAAGCCCTGGGGTTCTTTCGTGGTTACTTTTTTCAGTACCTCAAAAAAAAAAAAGGCATCCCTATGTCCCTTCTTCCCCCAACTTTGACCCCAATACAAAATACAATGTGTATTTTTCTTATGCATCTACAAATATTGAGAAGGCATTTGGAAAGTGGGCAACAAGGAAACAGCAAGGAGATCAAATAGCCTACATTGCTGGCAGGGAACCATGATGGCACTGATGACTTTAGCACCTGAGGAAAGCTGTTTCTTTCACTGATGGCTTTTAGAATGGTTGGAAAATAAAACCAAATCTGTCCTGTAACTAACTGAATTTCTTTTAACTGTTTAATTCCACACTCTGCAAACCATATTCATTATGTTAAGTTTAATGTTCATCTTAAATGTTAGTCTTGGGAACAAATGATTTCTACTGCAGTGGAGGTCCAATCCAAAAAGTGGGAATAAAATATTGATTTGATATGGTGCTAATGAGTCAACCTAGAGATCTTGATGTACATGGTATTTAGCAACTGTAATGATGAAAATGCATAGTAAATAGTTTCTTGAGTTGTTTGGACTAGTTGAATGAGAGGTTGAGAACTCAGGGTTAATTGTTCCATTTTATGGATGGAGTTGTTGATGTTTAAAGCCTGAATGTCCAAAGGCGATAAATACATATTGCTTTACTTGAATGTGGAGATAAAAATGTTAAGTTAGTTTGGAGGTTTCCTTGGCCCCCAGGGTGGGTGAATTGTGGATATGGTCAGGCCTCTCTGTTGATGGTTACTTGATTACAGTGTTCCTTTGTGCATCCTAACTCACAAAAAAGTGAATTAAATAATGGCTTCCCATTATTATTGACAAGCTACAGAATAGCTGTCAGCTACAAATTGGCAGGTTTGGAGAACAAAGAAAAAAATCTTTATATAATAATATTGTGCTTTTATAAAATTGTGCTTTTATAAAATAAGCCTCCTCACTTACTGCATGACATCTGAGAGTCATAGCTTCTTTAATGTCTTTGCATTATTTAACATGGGGAGGGAGAGGGGGGATGGGGAACGAAGGTGGGAGGGAGTCCTATGGAGGGAGCACCCCCTGGTGGAGGACTATGGGGGCTTTGGTGTGGTGGGAGTGGTGTGGTAACAGACCTCTCAAGAAGTGTGAACCTGTACCCTAAAACATATACACTCTTGTTACCTCAATAAAAAAATACATGCATTCTTTTTTTTTCAATACAAAGTTAATATTGAATTGTCTTCTAAACAACATGCTTTATTTTTCTAAAATATTTGGGAGGCTTGAGAAACAATTTATGTTGGTGGTTTGAAAAGTGCTGGCAACAACAAAAGCATACATTCATATTGATAAAAATCCTACTCCTGTACCAGTTTTTAGAAGATAAGATTGCTATATGCCCATGAGTCAAAGTTGGGAACAATACTCCACCCATGGGTATAATTAGAGGCCAGAGGCACTGGGTGTATCAATGGGCTGTCTGGTCCTTTTGGAATGCTGATTGATTCAGTTGCATTAGAAACCAAAAACTTTCTATAAATGTGCCTGAATATGTGTTCTGTCCTGGAGGAAGGATTGTTCTTAGTACAGGGTATACCTAAGATAGGAACTTTATTAAGTGGTAACAGTGTTTTGGAACCTATGTGAATGGTGGCTTGTCATGGGCCAAATAGTGATCATCTAATCTAATGTAAGTTTTCTCTGTTAATTGTTTATCAGAGATTTTCTTTAGAGCATGTAAAATTATATATTTGTTTATAAGTTTAGCGTCTTTGTTACCCACTGTCTTTATTTTAAATTAAGCATTTTTATTTTGAAAGAATGGAAAAATTTAAAACCAAAAAACTGAGAGTCTAATAAACTTAAAATCAAGGTTTTTATCAACGAAATTGTATAGTCATTTTTGAAATTTGTTTATTATCTGTCACTTTTATTTTCTGGAAGTATTTTTAAAATGTTTTTTTTTGCCCATGTGTTTACCAGAGTGTCTGTCTAAAACAGAAATCAAAAAAATAATAACCAGAAATCAGAAATAGGATTGTCACTTCTTTCAAAAAACATCATTTTTGCTCACCATCATCTATACAGTAAAGCTTAAACTTCTTAGCATGTCACATGTGCTAGAATTTTTTTATTTGCTCCTGTAGATTTATGTTTCACCTTTTTCTCATTTGAGGGGGATGAGAGGGTGTGCTGGACCAGGAGGCTGACCCCTGCCTGCATGAACAGGCTTCCTTGTCCCCTGGCTTCCAGCTGGATTTGGTCAATGGGGGATTTCAGATGCTAAGAGTGTCTTTAGGATAATATTTATTTTCTGGGCTCCTCCCAGACCAAGTTTCCAGGATTGGTTTGATCCTTAAGTGGATCTATCCCTTTGCTACAATCAAACTACCAACTATACCATGTATGCGGGCAATTTTAGGAATTAAAGAATAGAAATCAATACAGTATGACACCAGTGAATAAATCACTATATGATTTGTAGAGTCCAGGACCAAGATGGACCAAGATGGTAAGATAGGAGGCCCTGAATTTCCTTCCTGCTATAGATGCACCAAGTATACAGCTATATATTAACATTTCCTTCTGAGAGAAATCCAGAAACTAGCCAAGTGACTTCTACTCATAGGGAAAATGAATAAATACCAAATCAAAACAGGTAGGAAATGTTAAGACATATCCTTGTCATAAACCACACTTCTGGCACAGCACAATACAATTGGAGAGAATTACCCTGGAGTAAAGGGTTTAGACTGAATGTTTAGTGCCTCAGCTTTATGAGGTCTGGGCCCTGAAAACACTGAAAGGCACAGTACTTTCTGGTTCTTGACTCTTCTCAGACTACATGGACTCAGCTCATGAGTTCCACAGGAAAATGAAGAAGCAGTTCTTAATGCCCATTTTTTTTTACTGGGTTGTTTGTTATTTTTTTGGTTGTTGAATTGTGCGAGCACTTTATGTATTTCGGAAATTTACCCCTTGTCAGACATGTGATGGGCAAATGCCTTCTCTCAGTCTGTAAGTTGCCTCTTTGTTTTTGTGATGGTTTCTTTTGATACACAAAAGGGTTTTAGTATGATGTAGTTCCTTTGTAGGAGGGGTACCTTAGAAGTGGATATATACGGAACTGCAGGAGCCATCCGGAGATGCTTATCCCCAGCCTAGTCTCATTGTATTCTGTACCTGCCTCAGAAAGAAGAAAGAAGCTTCCAGCAGGTGACCTCCACATAGAAAGAAGCTGAAGAGTTTTGCCAGGACTGGGAGGCTGACCCTGTCTCCAGTTTTGTTGCTGCACCAAAGACCCCAGACCTGGTGTCTCAAAGAGCTGTTCATCACATCATGTTGTCCATCCTACAGTGCTGTTGTTCCAGACCTTCAGACTGTAGCTGTGGGCTGCTGGGTATCGTCTCAGTGGCCTGGCCTGTGGTACCTCCAGCTGCCACATGCTCCAGACCCTCATTGGTGGAATGGCACCATCTTGGAGAAGCGGACTTTTGTTTGGGACTCCTGGGACACTGTGGACACTATCTAAGGTGAGATAGCCAGCCCCTTGTGGCCTTAGTAACTCTTTGTTTTCCCTGTTGGCTAAATAAACCCCATTATTGTTCTTCCCCGAACCCGAGTGGTCTTGCAATTGTGCATGCGGGTGAAGAACTCAGACACAGTGACCTGTACTCTATTGCACTGCCCTTGGATGGCTATATAGTGCCCATATAGGCCTGCTTCAAATTTTTGGCATTGACTTTGTATCCTGGCACTTTACTGCATTCATTTTATTATTTCTATGGGTTTTTATAGAAGATACATTTGGATTTCCAATGTATTTTATCATGTCGTCTGCAAGTAGTAATGATTTTTCTTTTCCAATTTGTATTCTGCTGATGAAATTTTCTTGCCTAATTGCTCTGGCTAGGACTTGCAATGCTATGTTGAACAATAGTGGTGACAATGGACATCCTGTTCTTGTTCATGATCTTAGGGGAAAAAATTTGAGTTTTTCACCATTTAGAATGATGTTGACTGTGGGTTTTTGTCATATATGGCTTTTATTATATTGATATAATTTGCATTTATTCTCATTTTTATTGATTTCTTTTCCTAAGTGGGTGTTAAATCTTGTTGAATGCTGTTTTTGGTATCTATTGAGATGATCATGTGATTTTTTTTTTTAAGTAAGTCCCTTTTTTTTAAGATTTATTTATTTATTTATTTATATAAGCACTGGGTACAATCAGAAGCACTGAAGGGTGAGAGAATTCACCAGAGCCAGAGCAGAGAGCAGAACAGGCAGACTGCTGAGGGGAGCAGCGGTTGGCAGGAGAGGTCTGTGCGACATATCATGTGATTTTTTTAATCTTTCCTTTTAGCTACTTTGGGGATTACATTAATTGATCTGTATATCTTGAACCAACCTTGCTTCCCTGGAATGAAACCTGCTTGATCATGGTGAATGATTCTCTTAATTTAGTGCTGGATTCAGTTTGCCAAGATATTGTTGAAAAAATTTTCATCTATGTTTATTAGACATATAAGCTTTTAGTTTTATTTTTCCATGCTGCCCTTGTTTGATTTTGAGATCAGGATAATGTTGGGTTCATACAATATGTTTGGGGAACTTTCTATTCTTCAATTATTTTTTTCAAGACTTTGAGAAGGATAGGTGTTAAGTCTTCTTTCAAGGGTTGGTAGCATTTGCTAGAGAAACCAGCTGATCCTGGACTTCTGTTCTTAAGGAGACATATGATTATTTTTTCAATTTCTGCTATTGTGATTGGTCTGTTTAAGCTTTCTGTTTTGTCTTTGTTCATTCTTGGAATGTTGTATGATTTAGAGTAGTTTTTTCCATTTTTTCTAGATTGTCCAGTTTGTTTGCATAGAGACATTCATAGTAGGTTATTTTGATCCTTTGTATTTCAGTGGCATCTGTTGTAATTTTGCCTCTTTCATTTCCAGTTCTTTTTATTTGGGTTTTTCTCTCTTCTTAGTGAAACTTGCGAGGGGTTTGTCAATTTGTTTATCCTTAGGAAGAACCAGATTTTGTTTTTACTGATCTTTTGAACGGCCTTTTTGTTTTTGATTTCATTTATTTCTGCTTTAATTTTTATTTTCTTCCTTCTACTGATTTTTTTTACATCATGTTTTATTTTTCTTGCTCCTTCAGTTGTAAAGTTAGATTTTGAGACTTTTTGATGTGTGTTATTATTGCTATGTACATTCCTTATAATAAAGCTTTTAAAGCGTATCATAGGATTTGGTATCTTGTCTCTTCATTCTTATTAGTCTCCAAATAATTTTTTAATTTATTTTATTTATTCATTGATTCAGGAGACATTCAAAAGGATTTTATTTATTCTCAACATGGTTTGGTTTATTCCAGGATTTCTTGTGGTAAATTTCTAGCTTTATTCCATTGTGATTAGATAAGTTGCTTGATATAATTTTCATATAATTTTTGAGTTATGTTTTGTGCCACAGCATAGGATCGATCGTTGAGAATGTTCCAGGTATGCATCACAAGAATGTGTGTTTAGTTCTTTTGATATGGATGGCTCTCTAAATGTCTATTAAACCCCAATTGGAACCTCCCCAGTAGCGCAGCGGGTTGAGCACAGCGCTGTGAAGCTGTCCGCAGCCTCTGCAGCATGGGTTTTATTCCCGGCTGGCCAGGGAGATTCCCACATGGCGAGGCAGACCTCTCCTCTCTCGCCCGCTGCTCCCCTCAGCAGTGCTTATGGTCGGTCTGCCTGTTCTGCTCCCCATTCTGTCCCTGGTGAGTCCACTCACCCTCCCGTGCCTCTGGCCTATACCCCAGCTTTTGTATAAATAAAGAATAAATCTTTTTTAAAAACCCAATACTTCATTTAATGCCTTTATTTCCTTGTTAACTCTCTGTCTAGATGATCTGTCTTTTTGTGTCAGTGATGTTTTGAGGTCTCCCTCTATTAATGTGGTTTTGTCAATGTGTGGCTTCAGGTCTGTTAGCAGTGGTTGTATGTAGTTAGGTGCCCCTGTGTTAGGCACATAAATATTAGTGATAGTTATATCTTCTTGATGAATTGTTCTCTTTTTCATTATATAGTGTCCATCTTTGTCCCTGATAACTCTTTTCGCTGAAAGTCTAGTTTATCAGATAAGAGAACAGCAGTTCCTGCCTTTTTTTTCTGTGTTATTGATTTGAAACATTTTGCTTCAGTCTTTCACTTTGTGTTTGTCTTTAAATTTCATATGGTTTCTTGTAGACAAAGCATAGATGTCTAGTATTTTTGGACCCAATTTGTCAATCTGTGCCTTTTAATTGGTGAATTCAGGCCATTCATATTTAGGGTGCTTATTGACATAAGAAGCTTACTTACTGTCATTGTATTTTTTATTTTTTTCTGTTGTTTTTGTTCCATTTGTTTTTCTCTGATTTTTCACTTGGATGGATTTCCTTGGTGATTTTCTATTTCTTCACTTCTTTCTCTATCGGTCTTATTCTAGATTTTTGTTTTGTGGTTACCATGAGGATTATATCAAATTTTCTGTGTCTAAAAAGTCCTGTATCAGCTGGTATCAACTTGTCACCATTTAATGATACACGTTCTACCCTTTTCTTCCTCCCCTTTAGTGTTTTGTTGTTGTTTATTATTCTTCTTCTGATTTGTATTTCTATTGTCTTTTTGCTAAAGTTTTTGTGTTTTGTTTTTTCTTGTAGAAGAAATCTTTTCAGCACTTCTTACAGAGGAAGTCTGGTGGTGGTAAACTCCACTAGCTTTTTGTGTGCGTGTGTGTGTGTGTGTGTTAGCACCTATATCTTACTTTCATATTAGAATGATGTTTTGTAAAATAGGATAATAGGGTATTCTCGACTGGCAGTTTTTGTCCTTTAGGATAGTGAATTCTTTATTCCATTTTTTTAGCCTGGAAGGTAACTGTTGAGAAATCTGATGAGACTGATTTTTCATTGGTGTCCATTTGTAAGTTACCTTCTTTTTTCTCTAGTGGCCTTTAATGTTTATCTTTGACTCTTGAGAATCTAACAATGATGTACCTTGGTGAGGATTGTTTTAAATATAGAACTTTGGATGTTCTTTCTCCTTCTTAGGTGTATTTCACTTCTTTCCTTAAGTTCTGCAAGTTCTCAGCTATTATTTTTTTGTTTTTTTTAAGATTTATTTATTTATGCATACAGTAGTTGGGGTGCAAGCCAGAGGCTGGTTGTGTGTGTGAAAGGATTCACCAGAGAGAGTGGGGAGCAGAACAGACAGATCTACCAAAATACACTGCTGAGGGGAGCAGCAGGCGAGGCAGGAGAGGTCTGCTGCGCCATGTGGGTAACTCTGTGGCCAGGGATCGAACTCATGCTTCAGTGGCTGCTGATAGCTTCATAGGTTGCATTTTAAACCCTTGTGCCACCTGGGAGGCCTGGCATGCATATTGTCTTATTTGCTCTTTTGGGTTTGGGGTGATGTGGGTTTAGTTTAGTTTGTCGGCTTTGTTTTTGTTGGCAGTAGGTTGGAAGAGAGGGGAAGTTGGAGGTCACAGACTGGGTTTCATTTCTGGTGAGGAAGACACAGCTCTGGGTTGACAGGTCCCATCTGCCTCTTCTCCGCTCTGTCAAAGCAAGCTGTTTGGTGCTTCAGGTAACCTAAATTCCTACCCCACCTCTTTGTGGCTTGTTTCTGTGGTGTGGGGTGTGTTTCATCAAACTTGAGTCACTTGCTAATGGGTGCCAAGTGAGAAACCAGAGTGGGAAGTGCCAGACATAGGTTGTAATGTGCTGCCCTGCAAGGGATGCCTGGCATAGACTGTGTGTCCTGCTTTTGTCTGGTAATGGCTTCTGCCACTTGTGCAGCACTGCTGCCAATTTTTACCTTTGTCTGATCTTTGTTCCCTTCTCTCTCTATTTCCCTTCTGTGATACTCATTATTCTTATATTGCTTTTCCACATGAAGTAGGGTAATTCTCAAAGTGCTTTTTTTTTCATTTTTTCTTCCATATCTCTCTTTTTCCTTCTACTTGTTCTTTTTGTTCCAATGGGAGGGGAGGTTTCATAAATCTTTTGGACTGTTTTTCTGATTTCTATTTAATTTATTTCTGCTCTAATTGTTAAAATTTACATTCTTCACCTGGATTTTGGTTTGAGTGTTCTGCTTTTTCTAGTTCCTTGAGATGGGAGATAAAGTTATTTATATGGGCTCTTTTTTGTTTTTTGATGTGGACTTATATTACTATATATTTTCCTTTTACTACTGCTTTTGGTGCATCCCATAAGTGCTGGAAGGTTGTGTTTTCATTGTCATTTGTCTTGAGGTATTTTTTGACAACTTCTTTGATTTCTTCCTTAACCCAATAGTCATTCAGTAGTGTGCTGTTCAGTCTCCATATAGTGGAGGTTTTTTCTGCTTACTTTTCATGTGTGATTTCTAGTTTGATACCCTTGATGTCAGAGAAGATGCTTGGTGTGATTTCAGTTTTCATGAATTTGTTGATACTTGTCACCCAATATGTGGTCAGTTCTAAAGAATGTCCTAAGTACACTTGGGATGAAATATATTCATCTATTTAAATCAACGTAGTTTAATTCTTTAAGGCTATTGTGTCCTTATTTATTTACTGTCTACTCAATATGTCAATTGGTAAATATGGTTTGTTGATGTCCCTAACCATGATTATATTTTTCCCAATATCTATTTTCATATTTGGCAATAATTGTTGTATTTTATGCTCCTTCATTTGATGAGTATACATTGATGAGTGTTATATCTTCCTGATGTATTTTTTCCCTTAATCATTATGTAGTGTTGGTCTCTGTCTCTTGTTACTTTTTTTAACTGGAAATTATTTTTTTTTGATGTAAGTATGACTGTTCTTGCCCTTTTTCTGGTCCTGTTTTCTTGTATAATTGTTTTCCAATTCTACTTTAAGCCTATGTTTATATTTGGAGCTAATGTGTTTCCTGGTGACAGCAGAAAGTCAGATTTAGTTTTCTAATCCAACTACTCTGTGACTTTTTTTAATTAATATTTTATTTTATATAATTCTTACATCATTTTTCATTTTTGCACAATGTATGCATTTTCATTTTGGTTGTATTCCCCATACAATTGCACCCCCCTTTTTTGACCCTAGTCATTCCTCTCCCCTTCTGTCCCCCTGCCCAGTGTGTCTCTGGTTTATAGTTGCTTGTTGATTTTGATTTTTACTTTGTATTAATTAGTTTTTTCCTGGTCCCTTATTTAGGTTTTCTAAATTCCTGCTGTGAGTGAGACCATCCGGTATTTTTCTTTTTCTTTCTGACTTATTTTGCTGAGCATGATCCCTTCTAGTTCCATCCATGTTGCTGCAAACTGCGTGTGTTTATCTTTTTAGATTGCTGCGTAATATTCCATTGTGTGTATGTACCACATCTTCTTGATCCAGTTATCTATTTTGGGTATTTGGGTTATTTCCATATCTTAGCTATTGTAAAAAGTGCTGCCATAGACATAGGGATGCAGGTGCCCTTTGGAATTAATGTTTCTGTGTCATTTGGGTAAATACCTAGGAGTTGTGGAATTGCTGGATCATATGGAAGCTCTATGTTTAGTAAGTCAAGAAATCTCCATACAGCTCTCTATAGTGGCTGGACCAGTTTGCACTCCTACCAGCAATTCAGGAGAGTTCCTTTTTCTCCACAACCTTGCCAACATTTGTTGTTGCTAGTTTTTTAGATATGTGCCATTCTCACTGGTGTAAGATGGTATCTCATTGTAGTTTTGATTTGCATTTCCCTGATTACAAGTGATGTTGAACATTTTTTCATAAGCCTGTTGGCCATTTGCATTTCCTCTTTGGAGAAGTTTCTTTTTAGCTCTTCTGCCCATTTTTTGACTGGGTTATTTTCTTTGTTTTTGTTGCGTCTCATCAGCTCTTTGTAGATTTTTGTGATCAGTCCTTTATCATTAGTGTTGTGTGCAAAAATGTTCTCCCAGTCGGTGGGGTTTCTCTTTGTTTTGGTTATTGCCTCTTTTGCTGTGCAGAAGCTCTTTAATTTGATGTAGTCCCAGCTGTTTATCTTTGCCTTCACTATCACTGCCTTGGGTGATGTGTCTGTAAAGATGTCTTTGAGGTGCATGTCATATAGTGTTTTGCCAATATTTTCTTCTATGTATTTTATGGTTTCAGGTCTTATGTCTAGTTCTTTAATCCATTTTGAATTGGTTTTTGTGCATGGTATGAGGTAGTAGTCAAGCTTCATTCTTTTGCATGTAGCGACCCAGTTTCCCCAGCACCATTTATTGAACAAATTTTCTTTGCTCCAGTGCATATTCTTTGCTCCTTTGTCAAAGATTAGTTGACTGTAAATCTGTGGGTTTATTTCTGGATTTTCTATTTGGTTCCATTGTCCGTATGTCTGTTCTTGTTCCAATACCATGCAGTTTTGATGATTATGGCTTTGTAGTATAGTTTGAAGTCTGGGAGTGTGATGCCTCCATTCCCTTCTTTTTTTTCAGGAGAGCTTTGACTATTCAGGGTTTTTGGTGCTTCCATAGGAATTTCATCAATAATTGTTCTATTTCTTTGAAGAATGTCATTGAAATTTTCATTGGAATAGCATTGAATGTGTAAATTGCTTTTGGTAGGATGGCCATTTTAATAATGTTAATTCTTCCAATCCATGAGCAGGGAATGTCTCACCATTTCTTTGTGTCTTCTTCTATTTCTTTTAACAGTGTTTTATAGTTTTCTTTGTATAGGTCCTTTACCTCTTTTGTTAGATTTATTCCCAAGTATTTGATATTTTTTTGTTTCAATAATAAAAGGGATGGGTTTTTTGATTTCTTCTTCTTCAGATTTTTTGTTTGTGTATAGGAAGGCTACTGATTTTTGCGTGTTGATTTTGTATCCTGCCACTTTACTAAATTGATTGATTAGTTGAATTAGTTTTTCTGTGGAGTTTTTGGGGTTCTCTACGTATATTATCATATCATCTGCAAATAGTGATTGTTTAACTTCTTACTTCCCTATTTGGATTCCTTGTACATCTTTCTCTTATCTTATTGCTCTGGCTAGGACTTACAGTATAATATTGAAAAGCAGTGGTGAGAGTGGACATCCTTGTCTTGTTCCAGGTCATATTGGAAATGCTTTGAGATTTTCGCCATTGAGAATGATACTGGCTATGGGCTTGTCATAGATGGCCTTTATGATGTTCAGGTATGTTCTTTGTATCCCGAGAATTTCAAGGGCCTTTATCATAAATGGGTGTTGTAGTTTGTTGAAAGCTTTCTCAGCATCTATTGATATTATTTGTTTTTTATATTTCTTTTTGTTAATGTGTTGGATAACATTGATTGATTTTTGGATGTTGAACCATCCTTGTGTTCCTGGAATAAATCCTACTTTATTGTGGTTCACAAAGGAAAAATGGGAGAAATAAATAGGATCACAAATGAAAGAGGAGAAATCACAACAGACACAGCAGAAATCAAAAGAATAATCAGAAACTACTATGAACAGTTATATGCAAACAAGTTCAACAACCTAGAAAAGACAGACAAATTTCTACAACTCTACAGTCACCCAAAGCTAGATAAAGAAGAAATAGAACACCTAAACAGACCAATTACAAGCAACAAAATTGAAATGGTAATCAAAACCCTTCCCAAAAACAAAAGCCCAGGACCTGATGGATTTACAAATTAATTCTACCAAACATTCAGAAACAAATTGAGAAGGAAGGGATAATACCAAACACGTTCTATGAAGCCAACATTACACTAATACCAAAACCAAACTAGGACAACACACACACACACACACACACAAAACTACAGGCCAATCTCTCTAATGAACATGGATGCAAAAATCCTCAATAAAATTTTAGCTGTCAGAATCCAACAATGTATCCATAAGATAATTCACCACGACACTCTGTGACTTTTAATTGGAAAATTCAGTCCATTTACATTTAGAGTAACTAATAATATATGAAAGCCTGTTTCTGCCATTTTGCCTGTAACTTTTTGGTTCTATTTCCTTGTTCAGTTTTTTATGTACGTTCCACTCGTCAGTGTAGATGTGAGAGCTTCTTTTGACATTTTTTGGAGGGGGTTCTAGTGGTTGCAATGTCCTTCAGCTTCTCTTTGTTTGAGAAGGCCTTTATTTTCCCACCTATCTAAAGGAGGGACTTGCAAAGTAGAACATTCTTGGCTAGCAATTTTTATCTTTAAGTATTCTGATTATGTCATTCCTTTCTGCCCTTGCTTGTAGTGGTTTCTTTAAAGGTTACTCTTGTGCCCCCCTTTGTCTTGAAGTCTTAGAAATTTCACTACTTTGTGACTTGGTTTACATGAAATTTTATTTAGGATATCCTGGTGTTAGCTTCATGAACTTGTATGTCTATTTTCTTCTCCAGGTTCAGGAAGCTCTCCCTTATCATTTCCTTAAAAATGCTCTTTAAGGGCCTCCCTGGTGGCGCAGGGGGTTAAGCACTGCAGTTTGAGGCAGTCCACAGCCTCTGCAGCACGAATTTGATCCCTGGCCGGCCAGCGAGAAACCCACATGACGCAGCAGACTTCTCCTGTCTCTCCCGCTGCTCCCCTTAGCAGTGTATTTCAGTAGATCTGCCTGTTCTGTTACCCGCTCTGTCTCAGGTGGATCCTCTCACCCCCGCCCCGCATCTCTGGCCTGTACCCCAGCTTTTGTATGCAAAAATAAATAAATCTTTAAAAAAATGCTCTTTGAAAAATAATTTTTTAAAAGATTTATTTATTTATTTATACAAGAAGTGGGGTACAGGCCAGATGCGGGAGGATGAGAGGATTCACCAGAGCCACAGCGGGGAGCAGAACAGGCAGACTGATGAAATACACTGCTGAGGGGAGCAGTGGGCGCAGCAGGAGAGGTCTGCGTGCCATGTGGGACCCTCGTGGGCAGCCGGGGATGAAACCGATGCTGCAGAGGCTGCAGGCAGCTTTGCAGCCCAGCGCTCAACCGCTGTGCCACTGGGGAGACCCTGAAAAAAAATTTAAAAAAATGCTCTTTGTTCCCTTCTCTCTTTTTCCTTCCTGTGGTGCTCATTGTTCTTATACTGCCTTTCCACATGGAGCAGGGTAAGTCTCAAAGTGTTTTTTTCTTTTTTTCCTCCATTTCTCTCTTTCTTTCTACCTGTTCTCTTTGTGCATTACCATCTTCACAGTCACTGATTCATTCTTCCATTTTGTTTATTCCACTTGCATAACTTCCTTCAGGATTTTTCATGTCCTCTGTTGATTTTTTTTCTTCTTTCATCTCTATTATTTTCATATTTAGAGCTTTAATTTCAATTAATTTTGTTTCTGAATATATTTGTTTTTGTGAATTTTCTTGTATATATTCAATTAGCTTTTTCAGTGTTTTCTTCAATTTCTTTGTATTTTTTTATCATGGCAATTTTGAAACCCGCATCTGATAGGAAGACCAGATCTTCTATGCCTTTGTGATTGGATTCTAGAGATTTTTTTCTCTTTCTGTGATGTGGTATTTCCCTGAGGACTCAAAGGTTGCCATTTGTTGTGTTTTTCTGTCCCCCCCCCCTTTTTTTTTTTTTTTTTTTTGCTTTGGGGCTCTGCTGCTTTGGGGGGAAGTTTCTCTAGGCATGTTTCCACTCCCCCCATGCTGGACTATGTGCGGACTTACTGGGCTGTGTGTCTCTGCTGCTCCCAGTATTTTTCTCTCTCCCAGCTAACAGTAGATAATCCTAATGTCCAACCTATAGCATTCAGCAAATACAATAACCCATTCTCCCTTTCCCACATAGCAGGGTAGCAGCAGGCTGGCAGGTATTCACTGAGGAGGCAAATGTCTGGGATGCTGGAGCTCTGAACCTTGGAGCAGGACTTCCCCACAATGAATATCTTAAAGGTGAAGAGACACCAGCATGTAAGAAAAATGTGAATTGAGAATGAATAAAATGATGAATGACGGTAAAAAGATTAACATTAAGGGCCAAAATGAAAGCTGTCCCTTTATATTATAAACTTAAATCTGTATAGCTGTATGCTTGATTTTTGGTCTTAAATCTATCCAAAGCTTTCCTTGTTCACTTCCAATGTCACAATACAGTCATGTTTCACTTAACAATGATCAGTTGACAATGGAAATGATGTACTACATATATGAAAAAGTTTGCAATAAGCTATACCATATAGCATAGATATGTGGTTACCTTTATCATCTAGGTTTGTGTAACTGCATCCTGTGGCATTACACAATGATAAAAATCACCAAATGACACATTTCTCAGAACGTATGATTAGTGCTTCAAGTGCTTCAAGACTGTGCTTCTCTTTCCTATAGCATCTTGATTTAAATGTTCTGGATATGGGAAAAAACACAATTCATTTACATAGAATAGAGGTAAAAGAAAAGAAGTAGGTGTAATAGTCAGGATGCTGCAGGCGGAAAAAAAAAACAGAACCAATAGGAGATAGAAATAGAGACACATATTCGGAGACATTATAGGAATTGGGTCACATGGTTTCAGAAGATTAAAAGCCCCCAATCTTCCACCTGTAAGGTGGAAAACCAGGAAATCCAGTTGTATAATTCAGTCTGAGTGTGGAGACCTGAGAACTTGGGGCACTAATGATGTAACTCTCAGGGCAAAACCAAAGACCTGACAACCAGGAATTTTAGAAAACAGGAAAAGATGAATGTCCCAGCTCAAGTAGAGAGAGAGAGAATTCTCCCTTCCTTTGTTTTTTATTTTTTTTATTTTTTAAAAATTATTTATTTATTCTAAAAAGATTTTTATTTATTTATTTATTTATACAAGCACTGGGTACAGTCAGAAGCGCGGGAGGGTGAGAGAATTCACCAGAGCCAGAGCAGGGAACAGAACAGGCAGAAGGACCGAAGCACACTGCTGAGGGGAGCAGTGGGCGGCAGGAGAGGTCTGTGCACCATGTAGGACCCTCCTCCGGTGGCCGGGGAGCAGCTGGGGATCGAACCGAAGCCGCAGAGGCTGCAGGCAGCTTCACAACCTGGCGCTCAACCGCTGCGCCACTGGGAGGCCCTGTTTTTTATTTTTAATCCCATCTGGGCTCAAAGGATTGTATATTGCCTGTTCACATTAATTTAAGGCTTATCTCTTAATTTAGTCTACTAAATTAAATTCGAGTCTCTTGAAAACACCCCTCAGATACATATCCAGAAATAATTGTTTAGCAATTAATTCAGAATCTCTTAGCCCAGTCTAGCTGACACATAAATTTAAACATCACAGTAGGTAAATGTGCCCTGGGAACCGTGCTGTAGGGACACACTTAGATTTTTAGGGAGAAGTACACCATGTTGGATAGTCCTATGTGGATATATGGACAATCCACCTACACCCACACCCTAGAATATTTTGGGTGTTATTGTCATTTGTGTCCCTGCTTTTTCTAGTTATTTTTCCCACTTTGTTTGCCAGATTAAAATAGTCCTAGTTTAGAAATTGCTGTCTAATTCATGGTCCTCTTTTATTTCAATGATTGAATACTACAGAATTTCAAAATGTATCAGCAACCATTTATTTATTCTACATTCATATTTATGCATGTGTAAAGATATCAGATCTAGGAGGTGAGTATAAGATGAACAGAACAGGTACTATATCTGCCCTCAGGGACCTTACAATCTAATGAGGGATAGATACTCATTTATTTGTATGTCACAAATAAATGAATAATTATAAATTGTGATAAGATTCATGAAGGACAACTGAGCATGTTGTGAAAGAGAATAATGATGGCGATTGTTGTATCCCTTTAGAAAGGTTGACTGGGAAGGACTGTTCTTGCAAAATCATATTCAGTTTCTTCAAAGAAGGAAGGGGGGCTGGGGTAGGAGTATTCTAGGTAAAGAAAATAGCATCTGTGAAACATATGAGGTGGGGAAAGCTGATCATGGTCTAGCACCTAAAAAAAGGCTACTGTGATTAGACCACGTGAATAAAGTTTTGAAAAGGATTAGAGTCAAGAGCCAGATCACATAGGTCTGTGTAGGCTCCTGTATTTTAAAAATGCAATTTTTGTCTTAAATGAAAAGAGAAGACACTAAAGTATTTTAAAAAAGGGGCAACATGGTTTATGTTTAAAAACAGCCTGTTCTATGGAAAATGAAGTGTGGGGGATAAAGAGAAACCAGAAGTAGGTAATTTAAGAAACTGAGTGATGTAAGAGAAATGATGGGGACTTGAACTAGAATCATGTCGGGGAAGAAAGGCCAAATTTGAAAGAGCCAATTATGACATTTTTTTGTGAGAAAAGCGAATGCTCTATTTTCTACTATTTGGGAAGCCGAGACAGAATTTGAGGGAAGGATGTCAGCTTGATGTGCTGCTCCCTATCACGCCACAAGGATGCTCCCATGCACTCGGCACAAACACCAAGTTGGATGAGACTCCGCTAATTGTTCTTGATCTGTTGGGTAGATGTATTTTTTTATTTTTTTATTTAATTTTATTTTATTTTTTAATTTTTTTTAAAGATTTTTTTTCCTTTTTTTTTTCCCTAAGATTTACCTATTTATTAATACAAGCGCTGGGTACAGTCAGAAGCGCGGGAGGGTGAGAGAATTCACCAGAGCCAGAGCGGGGAGCAGAGCAGGCAGAAGGACCGAAGTACACTGCTGAGGGGAGCAGCGGGCGGCCGGAGAGGTCTACGCGCCATGTGGGACCCTCACCCAGCGGCCAGGGATTGAATAGTCGCTGCAGAGGCTGCGGGCAGCCTCGCAACCCAGCGCTCAACCACTGCGCCACCGGGGAGGCCCTAGATGTATTTTTTTAAAGATTTATTTTTATTTATACAAAAACTGGGGTACAGGCCAGAGGCACAGGGGTTGAGAGAATTCACCAGAGACAGAGTGGGGAGCAGAACAGGCAGACTGACTAAAATACACTGCTGAGGGGAGCAGCAGGCGAGACAGGAGAGGTCTGCTGCGCCACATGGACATCTCCCCAGCTGGCCAGGAATAGAACTGGTGCTGCAGAGGCTGTGGACAGCTTCACAGTGCTGCACTCAACCTGCTGCACCACCGGGGAGGCCCTGGGTAGATGTATTATAGATGGATATATTCCATGATAATCCAGTGAGGTTTGTAGATTTTGAATATACCTAGAGGAGGATGATAATTTTTTTGAAAAGTTATTTTGAATCTGGAATAATTTATTTACATATTTAGCTAAGAAACTTGATTTAGTGGAAAATTGTTAATGTTTGATTCATGATCATCCTACTGAATGTGTACTAATGCTTAGTTTATTATCAAAGAAGTACATCAAAGAGGTAAGAGAGGTATATAATTCTCTGTAATGAACCATTCCCCAAATAATGGCTTAATACCATAACAGTCATTTATTTGCTCATTGATGTTACGGTGACTGGACTTGGCCAAGGCATTCTTGTCAGGCCTCTACTTATATCAGAGATGTGGTTATCATCAGATGGTGGTTGCAAATGAGGTTATCTTGGACTTCTTCACTCTATGTCCTGGGTTGGAGGACTCTAACAGCCAGGGTTTGGAACTGGAAGAGTGCCCCGGACAACTCTCTTTCTGTGTAATCTGTCCATGTAGTTTCTCCACACAGTCTTTTTTTTAAGATATTTATTCTATTTATTTATGCATATAAAAGCCGGGGTATAGGCCAGAGGTGTGTGGGAGTGAGAGGATTCACTGGAGACAGAGTGGGGAGCAGAACAGGTGGATCTACTGAAATACACTGCTGAGGGGAGCAGTGGGTGAGACAGGAGACATCTGCTGTGCCATGTGGGTTAGCTCCCTGGTAGGGGATCCAGCTCGAATTGCAGTGACTGATGTAGCTTTATAGTGCTGAGACTTAACCCCTGCGCCACCAGAGAGGCCCTCTCCACACAGACTTAAGGTAATTGAACTTCTTACTGGTGCTAAAGAATCCCAGAGTCCCAAGAGAAAGCAGCAGAAACCTAGCCTGAAAAGTCACCTCTGCTTCATTCTATTTGTTGAGGCAGTCACAAAGGATCACTTGGGGACAACTTAGACTCTGTCTCTAATGGGAGGGGTAACAAGGATTTTAAAACACATTTTATTGTCATGGTCCTTTTAGTTGAGCATGACAGAAAGATGACAGCACTGGAGAAAACTATATTTTATAAACATAATATGTATATTTAGTAACTTCATTTTTAGAAGACATACTATACATTACAAGCAGTGATTTCAGATATTTTCGCAGACAAAATTTGGCTCCATAGGAAAATTGAAGTTTATGTAGTTGCTGTCTCTGCCAATACAAATAGTTATTTTATTTACCAATACAAATAATTAGAGTTGGTTACTTGTGAAGCTATCTGGAAGTAATTAATGCCAATTCATTGAGTCAATCATGCATATTTAGACAATATTTTTGTTTTTCATATTCTATTTGGAGAACAGTTACTATCACCAAATACCAAAGATATTTGCATATTTTTATTTAGCTAAAGTAAGGTGTAGTGTTCTGTGTGTTTTTCTTTAGTAACAAAAGTGTTTTTTAAAAATAAGCATGAACACTTTAAATTTTGAATTGCTTTGTTCTGTGGAATGAGTTTTAATAAAAAAAGCTAAACAAGTTTAGCCAGCTCCTTAAAAGAAACTGTTATTAAATCCAGATTTCTTCCTATCTATTTATGGTGTGGAAAAGAACAATGATCTTTTCTTCTTTTTCAATAAATAATCATTTTCATAATTGAGAATAAATCTAGTCAGGGGAACATTCTTTCTATGATTTCTGAATTGATGACTATTGTTTAATACAAAACAAAACAACAAACTCTTGGAATTTTTTTGTTTCTGATAAATCTAGGTACATAGAGAACATGCTCAATTGGGTGACTTTCTGAAAAGACTTAATAAAAAATATTTTGAAAGGTTCTGTATTAGTTTTGAAATATGGTACAATGGAGGGATGATTGCTTGATGTTCTGTTGGAATAAATTCCTATTTAACAAATAAGCATTGACTTTAATGTAGAAGACTGAGAATATTATCAGGAAAATGATCTACATAGGTGTCTGGTCTGCTGTAATGTCTAAAATGTTTCTTGAAGAAGTTACTTGAATTTCTTATTTCAAATACTATCTAATATGAAGTTTGGCCTCCTTTTTTTTTTTTTTTTTTTTTTTTAGTCAAACATGCCTTGATGGTGGGTATAGTGTGGTCACAGACATCTGAGTAAGTTTGAACCTACACCTCTAAATCATATACAATGATAAAAACCAGCATAACCTGAAAAAATAATAAAATTATCTATTTCACAAAACTAATTTTAATAAAACTACAATCTTCATTTTAAAATCATATTTTTGAAACACCCTGTTTTGAGTAAGCAAAGACTTAGTTACTACAGTAATAGTACTAATAATGCACAACAGAATTTCATTTGTGCAGAACTTTACTTGTTGTGATCTAATTTTTATTGTCCCTCCCTCAAGACATAGATAAGAAATTTACTTAACCCTTAGGGGAAGCTGACAATCTCTTGAGAGGAGCTCATTAGAGGGCCCTATGGGAGAGCATAGTACATTGAAATCAAAGTAGAATGTTCTGTGGTAGGTCAAGTATTTTTGTTACTGCCCAGTGTCAATTTGGCTTCATTTTTCAGCACCCATTCTGTTGCTGATGGTTAAGATGGTGCTTGTGGGTTACTGAATTATGGAGAATACAATCTTAAGTCTCTTGCCTCTTACATAGGACCTTCCAACTCAATTTTTTTTAAATTAAGAAACAAATTCATATTAACATATTAAATTTAAACTATGATTGAACATGGGGAAATTGATTCATTAGACTAGATTTTGAGATCTGGAAAGAGCTATTTGTTATTTGTCATTCAGACCAAAACAAATGAAAATTCTGGCAGCCACTTAATCTTCTGAATAATTAATCTTATTCAAAATGTGGCCTATTCATATATAATTTCCAGGTATATAACACAGCTTTAAATTTAACCAGCAGTATAAACAAGTTTGTAAATGAAAAGGATAGGGCCTGAGAAGAATTAATTCCATAAGCAGCTATTTATTTGTTTTTAGTGGCTTAAAAAGTCTACAGGCTTGTTGAAAGGTTCTGCTGCTCTGACTTAGGATTGTCTGATCTTATCTGAACTTACTCATGTGTCTGTTGATAGTGGGCAAGTTGGCTGAAGGTTACCTGACCTAACAAGGCCCCATTTTAGAAGACTCAGTTCTATTCCTTGTGGCCTCTTGTCATGTATCAGGTCGTAGCATGCATCTTTTCATGACCGGAACAGGTTTCCATAAAAAAAGTGAAACATGAAAGGTTTCTTGAGGTTTAGACTTGAAACTGGCACACTGATACATTTTGCCACATTGAACTTGACAAAGCAAGATATAACTTGCACTTGTCAAGGGGGTGAAATTTGTTTCATATTCTTTATACACTCTCTTAAATGTTGATGTTCCTAGGAACGTCTCTTTATCTTTTTAATTTTTCCTTATCAACCTCATCTCCTATAACAGAATGAACTATGTTTTATATATCGGTGGGGTCTAAATCAGTGATCGAGAAACAATAGGAGGCTAGCCTGTGGCCTGCATGAACAGTCATTGATACATTTGCAGGTCTCAACAATTATGAATTTTGCCCATGAAACTTCCTTAGTTTCAGTTACCAAAGAAATCCAGCTATCACTGTGACAGAGACATTGTAACAAGAGCTGAGAGAATTTTAGAGCAAGGCATTTCAAATGATGAATAGAAGTTATGCAGTTAAATGAGTTAAATGAGCATAGATTTCCAGGTTCTGCCTTGTTCTTCAGCCTGGAACTTAGCCAGAACAATCTCTTTCCTCTCCCTGAAAAGCATCCAGGAGATTTTAAGTGGCCTCAGAACTTTAGCTCCTTTGTTCTACATCTTCTTGGGAACAGTACCATGGCCCTCAATGGGTTGAAGTTTTCTAGTCTGTTTGTGCTGAGATGAGCACTACCATCTTGGTGTTGGCTTGGTGTAGCAGGGACAAGTTAGAAATCAGTTTCCTAGAGCTTTGCATGTAAGGAGCTAGAGAGCCTATCACTGCATTTTACGTCTGAGCTGTGATTTATTCAATATGTCTAGAGACTTTTTTAAATGAACTGGAGGTTTCAATAAAGGCCTTGCCTTTAAGATATATAACCTGTGATTAAAAATAACCTCAGCTCAAAGCAGGAGAATGACCTTTGGAAAAGCAGTAATGGGATATTTTGGTTCTTTTTACCATGAGGAAATAGGTCTATTTAATCCTGCAAATGGAGTAGGGATAAAAGTGGATGGCAATTAAGGAGTCCTCAATCAGTTCTAGATGTGGTTTGGAGTGAAGAGATACTACATCTTTTAAATGAATATATACAGAATACCTGGACTGTTTATTTATGTGAATTGCACAGATATGGCACATAACAGTCATGTGTGATGACATATTTATCATGTAAATATAATGTATACCATGTGCTGCTGGAAAATGTATATATTGTCACTAGACTCTTCCAGTGTATATTCTCTTTGGAAACTGGTGTGAAATTATTAATGTCACTTTCCCCCAAATGATTCTATTTCTATTGGAAATAACTTTAGCATTAGAAATTCTAGGCCTTTTTCATGCTGCTAATCTGTCTTTTAGAAAGACAGGTTTTAGACTTGCATTCCCTTTTAAAGACCCTAGTAGTAGCCTTTATTACCTTAGAATTCCTGGCAGGTTTGGAGCTTGAACAGGTATGACCGGAAAGAGTTAAAGAACTGATTGCCATTTTATTAGAACAACTTACTATTTTGCAAGAGGAAATATGGTCAGTTCAACATCTGATTGTTACTTGAATTTTTCATTCTCCTGTAATTGATTGAAAACAGGGAGCTAATGGTATACATACATACATATATATATATGCAGTGGTTTTTTTTTTCATTTTTAAAATGCTTCTTCATATTTGCATTACCTCAGATGGAATTAAGTATTTTGATGAAGAGCTGACTGAGGTGAAGCAGTAGCTCTCATCAGCTGCTTGACATAAATTATGTCTCCAACTATTTCAGAAGGGGAAAAAATGGAAAAGGCTATAAAGGACCCTGGGTGGCAAGTAAGTACACTTGAAACAAATGTGTTAGAGAAGTTTCTTCAAAGACACAAATTCATCCTTAGCAATTGCCTAGTGTCAGGTGGGGTGGGGGGCTTGTTTTTCTCTTCACAGTGAGGTGTCAGGGACGAGTTGTCAGGCAGTAAACTCACTTGTACACTGAGTTTAGAATCGCGTGCTATGTTTGTTAATGCCACTGTTTCCTTTTCAACTGCCTGCCCACCTTTCTTGGGCAGGAGCGTCTGACTGCCACTGGAATGCCAAGCAACACGACAAATGATCTGTCAGTGTTTTCCTGTTAGTCTTATATAGTGAGGATTTTTGCTGATGGATTAGGCCCCAGAAAGTATTAGAAAAGCAGCTTTTTTTTTTTCATTCTGAGTTCTCATAGCTCTTTGTACTTCTCTCTAGTAGAGCAATTACTGTGCTGTATTGTAATTATTTGTGTCTGTCTTTCCCAGTAGACTGTGAATACTTTGATGGCAGATAAACGTTGCCTTATTTATCTTTATATTCCTAGGGTCTAGCACAGTCTCTGGCACATAGTAAAAACTCAATAAATGCTGTGGACTGTGTGGAGGAATGAGTGATAAATATGTTAATCAGGGCTCAGAAGCTAAACTCCCTAGCTCATAAGACACTTAGTTCTTTCATGATAGTGACTTTCTAGGAGCTAAGAGAATATTTTTAGTTCTCAGCATCCATGTTAAAAGAGGAGAAAATGCCTATTTCTGAGTTTTCCTCCAAACCTAGCAGGGTATCAGCACACCATCCTGGACCTCTCATTCATTGGAGCCCTTACACTTGTAATTATTTTTTTTTCAGTATTTGTGTGATTCATTAACTAAACTCTACATCATCCCCTAGATGGTGAGTCCAATGATGAATGTTAAATATTTCTGATTTTGGGCCTCCCTGGTGGCGCAGCGGTTGAGCGCCGGGTTGTGAAGCTGCCCGCAGCCTCTGCAGCGCCGGTTCGATCCCCGGCTGCTCCCCAGCCACCGGAGGAGGGTCCCACATGGCGCGCAGACCTCTCCTGCTGCCCGCTGCTCCCCTCAGCAGTGTACTTTGTCACTCTGCCTGTTCTGCTCCCTGCTCTGGCTCTGGTGAATTCTGTCGCCCTCCCACACTTCTGACTGTACCCAGTGCTTGTATAAATAAATAAAAAAAATAAAAATAAATCTTTAAAAAAAAAATTCTGATTTTGTTCACCATCACACCCCCTGGATCTAGTTTATTGCCTACCAGATAGTTAATACTCCATGAATGAATGAATCACTGGAAGCACTAAGATGGCTTCCTTCATTCGTGCAGGGTCCTCCCCTCCCTTTTCTGGAATAGGAAAATATACACATATCAATTTTCTCAGCATTAAAAATGAACTTTTTCTTGAGGTTCTAGAGTAAAGTTTGAGTATCCAGGCTCTTTGTTTGAAAGCTTTAATAAAATATCTTCTAATTATTTTACCAAATTATTGATTTTTTTTTGAAAAAGAATGTTTGTCTCCAAAGTAACATGTTGACTTTTAAAGTGCCCAAGTTTGGAAAATTCTGTAGTGTTGATCTCAATGGAGCCTTCCCATTAATTTATTTCTAAAAGAGTGAGTGTTTGGTTGCTGTGGAGGCTTCTCTCAAGGGGAAAGGCCTTTAGAGCGACACTCGGTAATTTAGCCATTAAGGTTAATGTTCATCTTCTCTCTGTCTATTGAAACTTCTAGGGTAGGCAGTACAAATAGCTTATCAGGTAGTTTTAAAGGTCATGTGCAAAGGAAAAAAAATCTTGCACTGCTCATGGAAATGTCCTTAGTAATCAGTGTCTGCTTATGGGGGGAGGAAGCTTAGGTCTCTCTCAGCTCATCTATCTTGTCTTTCCCTCTGGGTCACTTTGCAACTGATTTTAAGTTGTAGCAGCCCAGCCTGGAAAGTAGCTAGCTATGTATATCTCTGCTTTTTACATTAATGAAGTCAATAATTTATTTTTAAACATTTTTTTTTTAGATTTATTTATTTATACAAGCACTGGGTACAGTCAGAAGTGCTGGAGGGTGAGAGAATTCACCAGAGCCAGAGCAGGGAGCAGAGCAGGCAGAAGGACCGAAGTACATTGCTGAGGGGAGCAGCGGGCGGCAGGAGAGGTCTGTGTGCCACGTGGGACCCTCCTCCGGTGGCCGGGGAGCAGCCGGGGATCGAACCGGCACTGCAGAGGCTGTGGGCAGCTTCGCAACCCAGAGCTCAATCGCTGCGCCACCGGGGAGCCCTCAATAAGTTTTTTTTTTTAAAAAAAAAAACCCTAGCTTTCTCAGTTCCTCCTTAGCTTCTGCACTCTGCCTCTGGGGTGAGTTTGACAGAGAGAGCAGCAAAGAACAGACTTTTCTGTTGACAGTTTGCAGCATTGGTCAAAACCACCTTTCATAGATTCAGAATAAGGATGGTGGGGCTCTGAGCCTTTTCCCCTGCTGTTACTTTTCATTTCAGCCTGTGACAAAGCTATGCCTCTGTCATCTCTGCTGCCTGCTCCATCCCTCTATGGAATGCATGAATTGAGCGCTGCCCAGTCATGTCTGAACACATCATGAATTCCCCCTGAGTAGATCTTGAGCTTCTCAAGGGAATCAAAAACTTAATCTAGCACTCCAGATCCCAGCTGAGACCACCGACTTAGCTTCCTTTGAGACATCATTGAGGTATTGGTCTTTTTCTTTCACTTCCTTCTTTCTCCCAGCAGCGAAAAGTATGGGTTGCAGCTGCTCAGAGGATGAATGAAAACCTAGAGTTTTTAAAAATGGTAGCTCTGAGGCAAGCATTTAGGATTGACTCTAATAGTTCTTTCAGAAGAGTGAACTGTACCTTCGGGCTTATTGCAGTCACCCATTGAGAGAGAAATCACAGAATGAGTCTGCAGTAATGATAAAATGAAGAATGCGTTCCTCCACAGTGCATCAAATAGCTGCTTTGCATATGGATTCAGTAGTAAGATAAGAATACGCTCTATAATGTTTTATTATCTGCTTTGGAGAATATAGCAGCAGGTTTGGAGGATTATATTTTAGAGGAAAAGATATATTTTCAAGATCCTATTGATAGCTACATTCACTTCCTCTATCCTTCCTTGTCCCTATGTTTCCTGAGTCATTGCTGGGAATTCGTTCAAATAAGGGAGAATTTTTGCTGTTGTTCCTATAGTCAACTTATTTTTGTTTTCTAAATCTCTGTAGCATTCCATTTTTACTTTTGAATGGGAATTTGTTGGCAGGCGTTTATGAGAGGCAACAGAGAAGTGTTAGGGATGGCTGAGCAGATTAATTTCTAAAGATTCAGTTCAGAGAAGAAAGTAGTTTGACTTTTTATTTCATCTTTCAAAAATGAGTTCCAAATCCTATGGCTGCAGATTTGTTTTTGAGATGCCTACCAACATGGGTACATGAGGGCCTCTTTTATGACATTTAATTTTGAACATCAAACAGAATAGGAGGTCCTGAAGACTAGAAATAACAACGGAATAAAGAATGAAAGTTTTGACTAGATTTTTGAGCCTGAAGTTAGCTTTTATTAACAACGTGAATTTTGTGTTTAATAATAGGGAAGAATAAGTCCTTTACTTCTGCAAGTTTGCAAATGGCATTCTCAAGTATGCCAGTCATAATCATAATAACTGCCATGTTGTGTATATGTGCAATATGGTATGCATTATATACACACACACACACATATATATAAATGTTCTAATTTTAATGGTCTCAATAGCACTGAACAACATATATTATCTCTATTTTGCAGACCAAGAAACAGATATAGCAAGGTTAAATGACTCAACCTGTGTTGCCCAGTTAATAAGTGGTTGAATATTTGCACTCCAAGTCTGTGACTTTTCCACTATACATTACCACTTTTCATAGAATCAATTGAGAAGAATAAAAACGTTACATGTTCTTCAGTTGCTCTGTCCTCTTTCCATAAGCTCTGCTACGTGAAGTTGACTCAGGGAAACTTTAAATAGTTCTGTGAATGTGGGATTTGTTTTAGGACTTCTATATTACTGGAAAATAGATAATTTTATAGGATATGTCATCTTTTGGAGTCAAAATTTAGTATCAAATTTGCATCCCATACTGCAAAGATACTCCTGAGTATCTGTGGAACAAATATAACAACCACAGGGTGGTGATTTAAGGACAAGCTCTCTCAGAATCCTTAAAAGAAGGAGAATATCTTAAGTTGCCCCAAAATTGGTGCTACGGGTTCCTGTGTATCTATCAGTGTGCAACACCATTAACCCTTCAGAATAAGTTATAGAAGAAAGCTAAAAACTACAAAACTAAAAATTTACCTCTCAAATTGCTAATGTAAACGTTCTAAATATGAACTTTGTCATGGGATCTGTACAACAAAGGTAACTTTAAATATTACTGCAAATATCAAATCAGTGTCTATACAACTTTGAGTTTCCTGCTTTTCTTAAGTTAATCTTGACAAAGAAGGCCCAGTTTAAATTTCAAACTAGGAATCATGTCCAGTTTATTGAGTTACCACTGATATTTCAGGGACAATGTTGATTCAGAAATACACAATGAAGAAAAGCAAATAAGAGAATACAGCACAATACATTGAACCTTGGTAGAAGCTCCAAGATAATGACATGTTCCAGCTCATCATTTTCTAAAAAAGGCACAACTTCCCAGAAGATGGTGCCCTTTCTGTGACTAGAATATATAATGAGGTAAGTCAAATTGCATCATTTCAATTAAGCAGCTTTAATGAGGTATAATTTATAGTAGTACAATTCACCAGTTTCAAGCATTTAAGTTGACGAGTTTCACCAAATGTTTTGTGACAACCACCACAACCATAATGTAGAAAACTTTTTTCAACCCCCAAAATTCCATCATTTCACTTTGCAGTAAATTCCTTGTCTTCACCATGGGGTACTGCTTTCTGTCATAAAGTTGCTTTTTCTAGAATTGCATATAAATAGAAGCAACAGTCTTCTGGTGTGGTTTCTTTGATCTATGTTGTTATATGTCTCAATAGTCCATTTTATTGATGAGTAGTATTCTGTTGA
This sequence comes from Talpa occidentalis, assembly GCF_014898055.3. Classification (NCBI taxonomy): domain Eukaryota; kingdom Metazoa; phylum Chordata; class Mammalia; order Eulipotyphla; family Talpidae; genus Talpa; species Talpa occidentalis. The sequence goes on from NW_023601543.1 coordinate 33,764,009, forward strand.
ATGAATATAGTATATTTATTCACCAAATGGACATTTGGATTGTTTCCACTTTTGGCTGCTGTGACTAATGCTGCTAAGCGCATTCATGTATAATTTTTGATGTGTACATATGTTTTCATTTCTCTTGGTTATTAACTGGGTGGAATAGCAAGATCAAAGGATAAGCATGTGTTTGACATTATAAGAAACTTGCAAGTTATTTGTAAAAGTTGGTGCATGATTTTATATCAACATGGGTAATTTGAGAGTTCAGTTGTGGCACACCCTAACAAACATTTGGTAATGTTCTTTAATTTTAGCTTTTATAGTGGGTGTGTAGTGTTATGTTACAGTGATTTTTAATTTATCTTTTCTGATAAACTGTAATGTGGAGTATCTTATTGTGTGCTTTTTTCCATTTTCATATATTTTGGAGGGATATATTTATTCAACTATTTTGTCTACTTCCTGATCACGTTGTTTATCTTATTATTGAATCTTAAGAGTTACTTATAAATTTTGCATACATATCATTTGAAATATGTATGTTTTGCAAATATTTTCTTCCAGTCTATAGCTTATTTCATTAAGAGGAAAATCTAAAATAGCAAAATAAGGAGACAGAAAAATGTAGCACACAATTTTTGAAATTTTCTTAACAATGGTGATTAAGTATATACATTTTTTACTTAAGTCCAGTTTATCATTTCTTTCTTTTATAATTTGTACATTTTATATTTTATTCAAGAGATCTTTTCTTAATTCAGTCTCAAAGAATTTATTCTATATTTTCTTTTTTTAAAAAAAGATTTATTTATGCATAAAAGAACTGGGGTACAGGCCAGAGGTGTGGGGGTGAGAGGATTCACCAGAGACAGAGTGGGGAACAGAACAGGCAGACTGAAATACTCTGCTGAGGGGAGCAGTAGGCAAGTCAGGTAAGGTCTGTTGTGCCATGTGGGTAGCTCCCTGGCCAGGGATCGAACTCGTGCTGCAGTGGCTGCGGATAGCTTCCTAGGTTGCGTCTTAACCCCTTGCACCATCAGGGAGGCCCTTCTATATTTTCTTTTTTTTAAAACATTTATTTATTTATGCATACAAGAGCTGGGGTACAGGCTAGAGATGCAGGGACTTAAGGATTCACCAGTGACAAAGTGGGGAACAGAACACAGGCAGACTGACTGAAATACACTGCTGAGGGGAGCAGCGGGAGAGACAGGAGAGGTCTGCTTCACCATATGGGTTTCACCCTAGCCACCTGGGGATCAAACTTGTGCTGCAGAGGCTGTGGATTGTTTCATGGTGTGGTGCTTAATCCTTTGTGCCACCAGGGAGGCCCTATATTTTCTTTTTTTTTTAAAGATGTATTTATTTATTTATACAAGCACTGGGTACAGTTAGAAGCGCGGGAGGGTGAGAAAATTCAGCAGGAGGGGTCTGCGCACCATGCGGGACCCTCCTCCGGTGGCCAGGGAGCAGCTGGGGATCGAGCAGGCACCGCAGAGGCTTCGGGCAGCTTCGCAACCCAGCGCTCAACTGCTGTGCCACTGGGCAGACCCCCTATGTTTTCTTTTAAGAGCTATATAGCTTTTAGGTTTTGCACACACACACACACACACACATATATATATATATATATGTATATATATAATACATTTCAACTAAATTTTGTGCATGTGTGAGGTAAGGATCAGGAACAATTTATGTGTAGAGATACCCAATTATTCCAGTACAATTTGTTTTAAAGAATATCTTTTTTTTCTGAATTACTTTGACAATTCGTTGAAAATTAACTAGCCGTGTATGTGTGTACTATTCTATCAATCTACTTGTCTATTGCTTAGCAATACTATACTGCCTTGATAATTACAACTTTATTGTAAACTTTGAAATCAAGTAATTTAAATCTTCTATTTCTTCAAAATTGCTAATTACTTTGCATTTTATAATCAAAATTTTTAATCAACTTATCATTTTCTATTAAGAAAACTGGGGTTTTCATTGTGATTGTATTGTATCTATAGATGATTTAAGTAGATTTTTCTTTTTAACAAAATTGTGTCATCCTCTCATGAACTTGGTATGTATATCCATTCATTGAGGGTTTCTTTAATTTATTTCAGCAATATTTTGTAGTTTTCAGTGTTCCCAAACTTGGGGGGAAAGCAGTTAGTCTTTCTCCATTAAGTATGTTAGCTGTAGATTTTTTATAGATGCTCTTTATCAGGTTAAGGAAGTACCGTTATGTCTTATTTTGCTGAGAGTTTATGATCATACCTATTTTATCAAAATTTGGGGCATTAATTTATATGATCATGTGATATTTCTTCTTTAGACTGTTAATATGTTATAATATATTGATTGAGTTTTCAAACACTGATCTGATGTTCCATTCTTAGGATGAGACCTACTTGGTCTTGATGTATTATGCTTTTTATGTAGTGCTGAATTTAATCTGCTGTTTTTTTTTTTTTAATCTGCTAGTATTTTTATGAGGAATTTTATGTCTATGTTCATGAGGAATATGTGTCTGTAGTTTTCTTTTTTGTGTTGTCCTCTGATTTTGGTATTGCAATAATGCAGGCCTTGTAAAATGAGTTAGAAATTAGTTCCTCTACTTCGATTTTATGCAAGATATTGTATAGTATTGATATTATATTTTCTTTAAAAGTTTGGTAAAGTTCACCAGTTACATCAACTAGAATTTTCTTCCTTTTTTATTTATTACAGATATCACTTCTTTAATACTAACAGACTAGTGAAGTTATGTACTTAGGTGATTTTGGGTAATTTATGGTTGCCCAAGAGTTCACCATTTTGGTCTAAGTTAAATTTGTGTGTTTAGAGTTATTCTCATTAGTTCCCCATTATCTTTTCAATTGATGCATTCTGTAGTGGTATCTCATTTTCTCTTCCTCATGTTGATAATTGGTATCTTCTCTTTTTTCTTTATCACTGTTGTGAGAGGTTTATCAATTTTCTAGATTTTTTAACTCCATGAATTTTGAATTTCTGTAGTTAGGTGCATACGTATTTAGGGTTGTTTTAAGTTATCAGTGAATTGATTCATTCATCAAAATTTGATATATCTTTTTAGATTTTAATTTTGTTTGCTCTAAAGTCTATTTTTATATTATATATGAGCATGACAATTTTCTTTTGATTCATGTTTTTATGGTAATCTTCTCTTGTCAGCATATTGCACACTTATATATTTGTAGTGACATTTTTGACGAAAGCATAATTTTAATGATCTCTTTTTCATTATTTAATATAATTTATCATTTTTAATTGTCGTGCTTAGATCATTTACATGTGATGTAACTTTTGAGATGTTTGCATTTAAGTCTATCCCTGCAGCTCATTTTCAGTCTTCACTTTTATTATTTGTACATTTTAGTGTATTATGTTATTTTATATATGTGCTTTTGCCTAATTTTGTTTTTGTATAGTTATTTGTTGATTTAAGGATCACAAAATGCATACTTAACTTTGTATGGTCTATTTAGAATCAATATATTGCCACTTCATTTGGAATAATTGTAATATGCAAATCTTACAAATAGCTATTTCCCTTTTCTCTTCCCCTCTGCAGTATAGGCGTCTTTTTTTTTTTTTTTTTAAAGATTTATTTATTTATTTATACAAGCACTGGGTACAGTCAGAAGTGCGGGAGGGTGAGAGAATTCACCAGAGCGGGGAGCAGAACAGACAGACGGACGAAATACACTGCTGAGGGGAGCAGTGGGCATGGCAGGAGAGGTCTGTCGTGCCATGTGGGACCCTCGCTGGTGGCCGGGGATTGAACCGTCCCTGCAGAGGCTGCGGGCAGATTCGCAGCCCGGTGCTCAACTGCTGTGCCACCAGGGGAGGCCCTATGGGCATCTTTTTTAGTGGCATTATTCCAATGCAATTGACATGTAACTTTGTATAAGTTTATGGTGTATATCATATGTATATATATCATATTATATAATGTGATATATATTTATATATGACATTTTCTTTTTCCATTCATCCATTGATATACATAAAGGTTGGTTCCATATCTTGGCATTATTATGAGCAATGTTGCCATGAACATGGGAATCCAGATATTTCCTTTATCTAATTACATTTATTTCAAATATATACTCAGAAATGGGGTTGCTGGATCCTATGGTGTGGCTATTTTTAATTTTTGAGAGACATAATACTGTTTTCTATAGCTATTATACCAGCTTGTACTCCCACCAACAGTATGCAAAGCTGTTCCCTTTCCTCCATATCTTCTCCTAGACTTGTTATCACTTGTCTATTGATTATGGCCATTCTAGCATCTGTGAGATGATACATTATTGTGTTTTTAACATACATTTCCCTGATGATACGTGATGTTGAGCATCTTTTTATACACCTGTTGTCTCTGGGTGTCTTTCTTTCCAAAAACTGTCTATTCAGTTCCCCTGCTCAGTTTAATATATATTTTTGACTCATTAACATTGAGCTAATTGTGAGTAACACTATAACTCACACCTGAATGAAACTTACCTAATGTGTGCATTTTTTTCATAAGGGACATCACAAACTTCTTTAGCTTAGAAACACTAGGCAACAGTTCTGTATTATATTAGGGACAATATACAACAGTAAATTACCAAAATAAAAGTAAAAATGCACAAAAGACATTCAATATGTCATGACATTTGTTTACAGTATGAGATTTGGAACAAGAAAATAGGATATCACCTTGTTCAACCTCTGTAGGGAACAAGCTTGTGGGTAACTCAGTTATTTAACTGCTCTGTGCATATACATATTCAAATGATCACAAAAGCTCTGTGAATATTGAATTTGGGCCTACAAATACATTTCAGCGAGTAGGTAAATTTGAAAATACAGTATCTGAAAAGGATGAGTATTGCATGACTTGTTTCTTTCCTGTTATCTATTTTCATTTGGCAATACTTAAGGGTCATGCTACCTGGAGTTGGCACTTTCTCAATCCCAGTGACCTCTTCATGAAATCTAACCAAATTTAGAAAATATCATTATGCTAAAAAATTAAAGGCGAGGAGTTCATTCTAATGAAATAGAGTTTGGGGCCTTTTACCACAGACTTTCATGGTACCCTACCCATTTTGTAGGATAGGCAGCTACTTAAGGGATTGATTAGTTGGACCCACCCTCACTCAGTCTGTTTATTCCTGACAAAAGGAATATGCTTTTGGTAACCAAGTATACTTCGTATCCTTTTGACTTAAACATTTTATTGTTTGTAATAAACTTTTCAGTGTTTAAATAAAATGTATTTTGTTTATATACATTATTAGGAAGTATAAAGATTCATCAGTACACTCTTCTCCCAGCTGACTAGTTAGTTTTAACTTATAGAGGTTTTTAGCTCTTTTCATCTTATGAAATTCTTTAGGCTTAAGGAACCAGTCACATAGTTTTTCTATCTGTGTTTAAGAAAGGTCACTTTGAGATTTTCATTTTGGCTGCTTCTGCCTGTGCTGTCTGTCATGTTACATTAGAGTTTTTCAAGGATCATGCCATGCATGACACTGTGAACAGACTCAGTCTATCATGAAAATAAAGCCCCTGCATGTGAAAATGGGGGAAAAAGATGCACTTTGTTGAAAAACAGGTCAAAGAAGTAAAAACCATTATAGGAAGATAAATCTTGAATTTGAGAGGCAAAGGCCATGCAGGGCAGCCTTGACATGGCTTTTAGCAGAAACCTGTGTTGAAAGGCCAACGAGGAAGATTGTTTCCATAAAAAAGGGATGTTTGGGTTTATCTTCTTCTAGCCTTTTGTGCAGTGAAGGGGAAATGTGGAGTGCTGCATTTAAACAGGGTTTACCCACTTCTGATCTTAAGAGTTCCTTGGACCTGAAGTCAAAGCCTTTTCACAAGCCAGAGTCCAGAGACCTGCGCAGAGAATGACTTTGGGGGAAAGTATATGTAGCAAAGTGTGAAATGTCCAAAAGCTTGAAGAAAACCTTAAGGAAAGTTATTCATTTGTGTGCATGTTTCCCCCTGAAATGTATAAATAATAGTAATGTAGTTTGGAATTCTACCTGGTGCCATTACTTCTCTTCTTCCCATCTCATCACTACATAGTGTCATTTATAGATAGATATTTCCTTTCTCCTTTACCTCCAAGATCAATGTCATACTTTTGAGTTTCTATATGTATCAATAATTATTTTTCATTAGTTATTTCCTTAATCTCTTAGAGTTCACTTTTGACTTTTCCTCCTCATGAAACTATTTCCCTACACTTTAAAAAAATCTTTAGAAAACTTAAATAAGGGACCAGAAAAAAGACTAATTAATACAAAGTAAAAATCAAAATCAACAAGCAATTATAAACACATTATTGGGGGAAGGGGCAGGGAGAGGAAGGATTAGGGTCAAAGTAAGGGGGGGTGCAATTGTATGGGGAATATAACCAAAATGAAAATGCATACATTGTGCAACAATGAAAAATGATGTAAGATTTATATAAAATAAAATATTAAAAAAATAAAAAAATGTTCTTGGCCTGATAAAATTTGATAATAATTAATTATGCAGGCTATATAATTATTATTGTTGATATTTTATAGAGTGCCAGGCACTGTACTAAATGTTTGTATATTGCTTTATTTAATCTTATTAAAATAATTCAGTGAAAAAAAATCTTTTGTCTATGGTAAGACAGTGAATTTTTTTGCTCATCCAATATGATTATTATGTCTTTGTTATATTATTTGATGGCTGAAACTGTGATACCTCCTCTCCCCTTCATTTGCTGTGGCTCTTTGGGGTATTTTTTTTTTTTTTTGGTTTCATGTAAGTTTCAATAATGTTTTCTCTATTTCTTTGAAGAAATTCATTGGAATTTTGATAGGGATTGCATTGAATCTGTAAATTGCTTTGGGTAAGATGGATATTTTGACTGTTTTCATTCTTTCAGCCCATGAACATGAGATATCTTTTCATTTCCTGTGTCATCTTCTATTTCTTTTAGCAATGACTTGTAGTTTTCAATGAATAGATCTTCCAGCTCTTTTGATAAGTTTACTCCTAGGTATTTAAAACTTTGTAATGCTAATGTAACTGGAATTGTTTTTTTTTTTTTCTTCTATTTAGTTCTCTTCTAGTTCATCACTTGCATATAGAAATGCAACAAAATTTTATATATTGATTTTGTTTCCTGCCACTATAAAGTAGTGATAGTTTTACTTCCTTTCCATTTTGGATTACTTTGATGATTCTTTTGCTTAATTGCTCTAGCTAGTACTCCCCATCCTATGTTGAACAGTAGTGATGAGAGTAGTATCTTTGTTGTATATCTGATCTTAGAAGAAAAGTTTTCAGTTTCTTGCAATTGAATATGATACTACCTGTGAGTTTATTACATATGTGGCCTGTTTATGTTGAGGTATATTCCTTCTATCCCTATTTTACTAAGAGTTTTTATCATAAACAGGCGCTGAATATTGTCGAATGCCTTCTCCATATCTACCGATATGTTCATGTATGATTTTTAAAATCTTTCCTTTTTTAATACGGTGAATTACATTGATTGATTTGCATATGTTGACCCAAACTTGCATCCCAGGAATAAATCCCTCTTGGTTATAATGTATGATCTATTTAATCTATTGTTGAACTCAGTTTGCTAAGATTTTATTGAGGAGTTTTACATCTGTGTTCTTCAGGTATATTAGTCTATAGTTTTTGCTTGTGTTGTCCTTGTCTGCTTTTGGTAACTGAGTAATGTTGGTCTCAAAAATATGTTTAGGAGAATTCTGTCTTCCTCCAGTTGTTGGAGAATTTGAGCATGATAATTTCTTTTTGAATGCTTGGTAGAACTCACTAATAAAACCATCTGGTCCTGAGTTTTTGGTTTTTATGGGGAGATTTTTGATTGCTGTTTCAATTTCTTTGTAATTGGACTGTTCAGGATGTGGATCGAAGACAACCCTTCTATAGTTGGTGGGAATGTAGACTGGTCCAAACCCTGTGGAAAGTGGTATGGAAGTGTCTCAAAACATTAAAAATGGATCTGCCATTCATCCCAGTGTTTCCACTTGTAGTCATCCACCCAAAAAATTCAAAAGCACAAATTTTAAAGAAAACTTGCATTCCCACATTTATTGCAGTACTGGCTACTATAACTAAAATATGAAAATAACCTATGAGTCTCAAAACACATGAGTGGATTAAGAAGATGTGATATATATACACAATGGAATATTACTCAGAGATCAACAAAGGTAAACTCATGTCATTGTTGGCAACATGGATGCAACTGGAAGGAATTATGCTAAAAAAAAATAAGTCAGAAGGAGAAACATAAATACTAGATGGTGTTACTTGTAGATGAGATATAGAGAATCCACACAAAGGGTCAGATAAAGCCAAATTCAAAAACTTGTCCTTGATTGTATACTTTAAACCTGACATAAAGTGGGAAGAGAGTACAGTGGACTGTGGTGTTTGACTGTGGGTGATTTGGTGGTGGGTGCACTATGGTGTCAGTACCTGATAGGGGTATCCAAATATTACTTCAACCTAAAATTTATTTATTTATGTATGTATGTACGTATGTATGTATGTATGTATGTATGCATGTGCATATGTGTTTGTTTGTTTGTTTTTAAAATTTATTTATTTATACAAGCACTGTGTACAGTCAGAAGCACCGGAGGGTGAGAGGATTCACCAGAGCGAGAGCAGGGAGCAGAACAGGCAGACTGACTGAAATACACTGCTGAGGGGAGCAGCGGGCGTGGCAGGAGAGGTCTGCCCACCGTGTGGGACCCTCGCCGGTGGCCAGGGATCAAACCGGCGCTGCAGAGGCTGTGGGCAGCTTTGCAGCCCAGCGCTCAAACGCTGCGCCACCAGGGAGGCCCTCAACTTAAAATTTATTGACTGATTTTGACTATGTTGCACATAAATATAATAAACAACTTTTTACACTTAAAAATTAAATAAAAAGAATAAAGAAAAAATACTAGAATATTACTAATATTAAAAAGCATTTAAAAATCTTAAAAAATTACTTGCATACTCTCTAAACTGTCCTGATAAATTTTATATAGAATAGTATTTGTGTTAACAGTTTATAACCAACTTTTGGAAGCACCCTACTTGCATAAAGGTAGGTACATTTAGACAGACATTGATGTATATATAGAACTATGATTCTGTTCTTGATCATTCCACTGAAACCCATAGGGAGCTATCAATAGTCAAGGAAACTATTACCTACAGGTTGGAAAAATATGTCCTATGGGTAGGAAAGAATTTGGGATTGTATAATTAACAAGAGGCAAAAGGAGAGAGCTAATATTGATCTTTGTTAGAGAGATTTTATGAATAGGACATTGCTCAAATTTTTCCTTTGCTCACAGATGGTACATTATAAAACCATTTTCTTCATGTTTTCACTCATTCAAAAATTTCTTTCAACTTTCTAAAATGTGCTAGTCACTTTGCCAGGTATGGGGGCCACAAGGATAAGTATAACATTGTCTCTGCCCCGAAGGGCTCTCTGTTGGGTGTTGGCAGGTATATAAATAAATAACAACATTATTATATAAATAGCATAATAAAGGAATGTGTGCCCTGGATCCGGAAGAGTTAAGGAGGTAATTTAATCGAGGGGTGTCAGGAAATGGTTCAGAAAATGTCTTTTTGCTGATTTTGAAACTTGAATAGAACCTTGATTGCTTAAATTGAAGCAGGAGAGATTTCAGTTCTGCTTCAGGAAGAACTTTTAAATATTAGCTTAAGAACTATATTGTCCTACTAAAGGACATAAGAAATTTCTTTACCTCAGGAAGATTTAAAGGTAAAAGATAATCTCCCCAAATGTAGATGAATGTACCACATGATCCTTTGTGCAATGACTCTTCTAACTCTTGTCTTTTTCAGATAAATTAAGAACTGATACTGCATGCCCAGAGATTTGCAAAATCAGGCAGTAGACAGAATGGGAATCATGCAGTGTACCTAAAAGCTATTCAATAAAAATGCTTCTATCCCCTTTATGTTAGGTTTTTATGGGAATCTGTATTTGAAGAGAAATTAAGTGTGTTTGATGTAAGCAGCTGTTTGTGTGCTCTCAGCTAAGTAATAATCGGAAACAGTAGAAGGAGGTGGTGCAGGCTCTGAGGCAGTGGGACTGAGCAGTGTGGATAGCCCCAATGCACTTTATACTAGAAAATGAGGATTGTTGCCTCTTGGTGAATTTCTTTTGAGAAATATGTGGTTGTGTTAGAAAAACCAAGATAGCAAATCAGGAAGAATGATCAAAGTAGAGGTTTATAGGGATCATTGTCATCTGAGGGTTCTGAATCTCTTTAAGAATATCTTGATATCAAGGCTCAACTTGCTTCAGAGGGAGTTGCTTTTCTATACTTATTACAGTTAAAAGAGGCAACATAGTGTAATGATTAAGAATACAGAACCTGGAACCAGACTGCCTGGGTTTAAGTGCTTATTCCTACTTAGTAATAACTGTGTAATCTTGGGCAAGGTTTTTTCACCTCCCTGGATTTCATTTCCTTCATCAATAAAAAGGGGTTGATGGTCATAAAGTATATCTACTTCATATGTTTCATGATTAAATAAGTTAAAACACATCAGGAAATTATATTACTAGGAGCATGACAAGAACCATATGATATGTGTCCGACATTTTACAATTTTCAAAGTTCTGATTTAGAACCTTGTGATAAAGGCTAGGAAGATTGTATCAACCGCACTTGACAGATGAGCTTAGAAGTTCAATGTGGTTAAGTAGCTTTCTCCAGGTCATGCAAAGCCAGGACTTGAACCAGGCCTTCATGCTTCATTTAGTATTCTTCTTACTTGATCACACTTGTCACTAGTGGGTTCATATTTCTTCCTAGGACTTCCTTAGACAACTGTGAAAAATAAATGTGTTTGCCTGTATTAGTTTTCTATTACTGCATAAAAGTATTTCCAACTTAGCTCCTTAAAATATTACAACTTTATTTTCATTCAATACATCAGGAGTCTGGGCAGAGCTTTGTTGGGTCCTTTGCTCAGGGCCTCACAAGGCTGTGGTCAAGGTGACAGCTCAGCTGGGGAAGGATTTACTTTCAAGGCAATTGAGATTGTTGGAAGATTCTAGCATCTTGTGATGGTAGAATTAATGGCAGGGCTGTAGTGGAGAGTCTCTGTGGCTGAAAGTCAGTAATTTCAAGGGAGGCCTTGTTCCTCTTCTAAAGTGCTCATCATATTAGGTCCACTTAGATAATCTATTGATTGATTAAAAGTCTATTAGGCACCTTAATTACATATGAAAAATCACTTTTGCACTATGGTATAACAGGATCACTGCAGTGATATACCATCACTTTTGACATTTTATTGGTTATAAGCAGTTCCCACAAAATATACTTTCACTGATCATTTCTGCAGTATACTACTAGAGAAATTTCTCTTAGAGTACCAGAAACCACAAGAAGGAGACACAGAGTTCTGTCCTGAGGGTGAAACTTCGCTCTGGGTGTTTCTTCTGCAACTGCCTTTTGCCATTGATCGACGTTTTTCTCTTCCTTTGGGAGAGGAAGATGGAGAGAACACATTCTGACAGGTGTGGAAGGGAAGAAGTTTTCCATATTTTACCACCAAACAATAGGGTGGGGATTGTGCAAAAGATTACACATTGGGGGGTCACACTATGGCATGTCCACTGCACAGCCCATTTTTTAAAAAGATATTTTTTATGCGTATAAGAACTGGGGTACAAACCAGAGGTGTGGAGGGTGAGAGGATTCACCAGAGACAGAGTGGGGAACAGAACAGGTGGATTGACTGAAATACACTGCTGAGGGGGGCAGCAGGTGAGTCAGGAAAGGTCTGCTGCACCATGGGGGTAGCTCCCTGGCCGGGGATCGAACTCCTGCTGCAGTGCCTGAGGATAGCTTCATAATGCACAGCCCATTATTTTTACGTTGCTGATAAGAGGGGGTGATGATGTACTTTTAAGGCAGCCTAGTAATTTTAAAAGTCAAAGTCAGGACCTGAATCAGGTTAGATATTAACAAGTAGTCCTATGTGCTTTGGACTAGGGATAAAGGATTGCCCGTAATTTATCAGCTTATTTCTCAACAGTTGACTGTACTTCCCATCTAGGTATACTCCTGCTGGAGATATTTCACTCCTTGGGCTACCATTAAGCATAGACATGCTTTTCTTTTCACTTCATAGAAGGACACTTACAGTTAAAAACATGAGTGCTGGACTGCAAAGCTGCCTGAAGCCTCTGCAGTTCTGGTTCGATCCCAGGCTGCCTGGCAAGGGTCCCATATGGCATGCAGACCTCTCCTGCCGTGCCCACTGCTCCCCTCAGCAGTGTATTTTGTCAGTCTGCCTGTTCTGCTCCCTGCTCTGGCTCTGGTGGGTTCTCTCACCCTCCCGCGCTTCTGACTGTACCCAGTGCTTGTATAAATAAATTAAAAAAAAATGAGCAAAAATTTTAAAGACTTTTTCAGGACATGCCAATTGAGGATGTGATTTTTTTGGTGGGCTTCCCAAAAGATAAAAAAGCTGGAATTTTTATAGGATTATGCCTCAGACATTAGCAAAGCATTCCAAAACAGAACTCCATGATGAAGATGTCCCTTTTACTATCTCATCTGTTCGTGTGATTTCCCGTGTTTTGCATTTGTCTGAAAGTTGTTTAATGTGTTTGTAAAATGAACACATATGTTGATTGATAAATAATAAATAAAGAACAGTTGGCAGAGACAGTATTGCATTCTGTATAAAGAAGCTTCAAGAACCATCAGACTGTGCTGTTGTGGTTATTATGTTTTTTCTCTTTGTCTACGTGTGGATTTCTCTGACCTGTGGGGCTATTCCTAGTGTCTCAAATGCTTATGATTGACTGCAGTTTTTCTGGAAGTCCACTATAGATCATGCTGAAACTGGTGCAAAACAAATAAACAATACAAATAAAAAGGGGTTTATTAAGTTTTCAGGTATTTTTTAGAGAACAAAGTTAATGCCCTAATTACTTTCCCCAGTACCTTATTCTCAGGAGCATAAAGGAGAGAGAGTACAGTACTAGCTGCATAAATTAAACAAGATGGTCTTGGAAAATTAAATCGTTTCTTTTAAGGATATCACCAAATTTAGTCTGAGTCATGGTAGAGAGGTTGTTACAAAGTGTACTTAATATTGTCATGAACGGCACAGAGTTGCAGATGAAGCTTTTGCTCAAGTAAAATGACAGTAGGTTTCCTGGTGCTTGACTTGTATTGTATTAAGGACTTGATGATAGAGAATAAATGTTACATTGCTTTGTGTTTTTAAGATGTCCTATGAAGGAAAAAAGAAGTAAAATATGCGAGGCCCAGGGTACCATCTACAAAATGTAGTGATGTAAGTCTCAGGAGCTTGCCCTTCAGCTTTTTGCTGCCTGTACCTTCATGCCATATACTCTAAACCAGTGGTTCTTGACTCAGTGCTTTTTGATTAGAGGTGGCATTGACTTATAAGGCTATAAGAATCTATATTCCCACCAAACATTGCTTGTAGAGTGAATAATGTACTTTTGATATCCATGGACTGCTCTTTCACAAAGTATGTAGATGTTGCTGTGATGAATAAAATAGGAGCTCATTTATAAGTGTTGCTGAATGTATTGTAACTTTCTTTTGAAGAGTATTTTCTCATTCAACATAACCCTAAATATATGACGCGCGTGTGTGTGTGTGTGTGTGGGGGGGGGGGGGTTGGGGGAAGAGAGAGACACTAATCTAATAGAGACTTACTCTAATAAATAAGAGACTTATCTTTTAAACAAGTAGTTGACAATTTGTGATTATTTATATAACCCTTTTCTTTTGGACTTTCGTATTTTTTGTATGCCAGGAAGCTCAAAATATAAAAGTGATCTTAGCATCTCTCTACATCCTGCTTCTGGTGCCCATTTGGCTTCTTTCCTGCTAAACTCACCTCCCTGAAAGCAACAAAATATTAATTAAACATAATTTTGTCTATATAAAATTATGAAGAGGGACACATGCACACATGACTTTTTCTCAAGCTCCATGACCCCTAAGGAGGACCCTGGCTCCAGAAACTCTCCAGATACAGATAGAAAAAAATGCTCCACCTACATTTAGTTATTTTGTGCTTTCTTTCCTTGGGTGCCCAGCACAGCCAGTCACCTGCAGCTGGAGTTCACTGGCGTTCACAATGCTGATTTCATGGTCTTGTGCCATTTACAAAATGCCTTCTGAATCTTCAGAGAAAGAAATTTTCTTCAGCCTAATCTGCATGTTTGGTCTATTTTATCATGTTCTAATTAACTGCCAAATGAAATAGGAATTTCATAAACTGAATACAAACCTTTGATTCCTTCAGCCATGCTAGATACAGGAGAATTTACTTAAGTTTCAACATTCAATGAATGGATGGCAGCCTGGCAAATCACCCAAATGGCTGGAGACCTTACTAACCAAGCCTTGCTGTAGAGTTGCAGGGTTAATTAACAAAATTAGAGACATCCCACCCTGTTGGAAATAGGTAAATGGGCCTCAATAGGGACAACATATGTTTGAGGACCAGCCTGCTTAAATTCTACCCCAGCAGCATCTCCTAGCTGTAAGTTCCCCTTCACTGTAACACTAAGATCTCACCATACAGCATTTAGAGAGGATCAAATAAAAGATGTTATTTAAGGGGAAGTTGTTATTATTGTTATCTACTATTGTCTTTCCCTGTATTGATGTTTAAGGGGAAAGATATTTTAGTCACCAAAAAGAGGGGAAAGGTAATTGTATATAGTCCCCTGGAGCTGCAGGCAGAGGGTGAGATACAAAGACCAAGATTTCTTCTTACTTAGAAAATGTGCTTAGATAAGAGGATTCCAGTTGTAGGGTAAAGAAAATGTCAGGCTTTTCTGCCCTTCCACCATCGGGATAGATGATGGATCCTTGTCTGAATGCATGCCTGATGGCGGGCACCTGGAGTGGGGTGTGGGCATGGGTAGATGTGATTCACCTGGGCTGAGACTGGGCTTTTTAAGGGCGGCGTCACGGGGATGCCAGCAGCAGCAGCAGTAGAAGCAGCAGTAGAAGCCCAAGCCGAAAGAGAAGCCGAGAAGCAGCAGAACGAACTCCGGGGAGCTCAGATAGAGTGAAGACTTGCTGGGGGCTGGGAGGCCTACAAGCCTCCCAGCCCCCCACCCAGCACCCCTGCCTGCCATATGCCTGGTGAACCCCAATAAAAACCTGCAAAACCACTGAGGACTCTGACTCCTCCTTTACCCGGTCTGCATGGGATCAGAAAACCTGCACTGTGGTCATTCCTGCCTTACACCAGTCTTTAAAAATGCAGATTTCTGAAGTGTTAGAAAATCACTCATATTCTCTCTCTCTCTCTCTCTCTCTCTCTCTCTCTCTCTCTCTCTCTCTCTCACACACACACACACACACACATGCACATGCACACACACACACAAGAATTCCAGTCTTTTAAAAATGCAGATCTCTGAAATGTTAGAAAATCATTCATATTCTCTGTCTCTCTCTCACTCACACACAAACACACACGCACAGAGCTCTTGTCCTTTCTGTTTGCAAGTCTCCATACACATCTTTCAGCAAAGGGCAGGCACCTTTTCCACTGTGTTATTCCCATCTCTATCAGAATTGGAATTAAACCTTAGTAAAGGTCGCAGAGCAAAAATCTGTTGAATTTAAATAGACATTGAACAATTTAGGCCATGAATGTAACACTTAAAGTAATTTGGTCCAGACAGAAAACACCTGTCCATGCTGTGAATCCAGATGGGGGAAGTTGGCAATCTCGGGAGAGCCATACCAGCACCCCACAATAAGGATTAAGAAGACCAATTATCTCAGAAGCCAAATCTTCTGAAATAAATTGTCTGAGGAATCGACCTTTGAAGGGCTCAAGATGTAGTGTGGTTTGCTTAAAAATGTTTCACCCTGGATACTTCAGAATCTCATTTCCACTGTTGTTATTCTCTCCTTTCCTCTCCTGGTTTAATGATAATAAAGGAGGCATTTATCACATCAAATGTATTAAATTTTCAATCCCAGAAAGTAAATCTATTTCAAGTGTTTTCCCAAATAACCATAGCTGATTGAAAGGCAAACCCAGGGGAAGTTGGGTCATTGGCAGAGAAGCTGGGTAAGGAAATGAAAGAAGCCTAAGTCAGAAGCTGGGCTTGGCCTTTCTAAAGAGCCAGACTTTGCAGAGGTGACCTTTGTACTCCAGTGAGTTGTCTGGAGTCCATATGACAATCCCAGGGGCGCATAGAAACCAGGTGGTGTGCAACTGCGGAGAGGAGGGGTAAGTGGATGAGTATTTAAAAAAATGTTTTGTCAGTGCACAAAGAACATTATGAAAACAAGGGCATAAGAATAAAATATCACAACATAAATGGTTTGTCATGTAGTTTATATCTCCCACATAATGATAATTTCTAGTGACTGTGCAATAGTCCTTTAGGACAATTTCCTCAGGATATAGCTTAGTCTATCTGGGATCATTTAGGTTGTTGCTAATTTTTCTTTTATAGACAAGGTGGTAATGAATATTTTGTTGCATACCATGTTTGTAACTTAAATTATTTCCTCAGCATAAATACCTGGCAGTTTAATTACTGGGTGAAAGAATATAAAATATTTAATTTTTTCTTGAAAAAATGCTGCTAAGTTGATCTTCAAGAAGATTGAAATAATTGACTAATTCCACTATAACTTTGCCAGAAAAGTGGAAAATAATAAATTGTTAACAATGTTACCTCATTATAGTTTTAAGTTAGACTCTCTCGCTCTCTCTCTCTCTCTCTCTCTCTGTGTGCGTGTGTGTGTGTGTGTGTGTGTGTGTGTGTTTTGCAGTGACTTGCATTTACAACATTGTTCTTATGTTAGAGGTATAGGATCTCCCCCTTCAGGTGTTGAACCTACACCACACTCACCAGAAAAGCACCCACAGTTCACCAACATGGTCCACTGTGCTCCCGGCCCATTTTGTTTCTGACATTCCTCCTCCACTCCCTACTCTGGTAGCCTCACTTCTACAGTCAGATTTTTAGGAATTGTTATTAGTTTGGCTTTATCTGACCCTTTTGTTTGGTTCTCTACATACCACATAAGAGTGTCTTGCTCCTCATTCCATTTAACATTATCCTCTCCAGTTTATTTCCTCTAATGCAAATGACAAGAGTTTATCTTTTTCATCACTGAGTATTATTCCATTGTGTATATACACCACATCTTTGTGTTCTACTCATTTGTTTTTGAGCACTTATTTCCATAACTTGGATATTGTAAATAGTGCTGCAATTAACAAAAGAATGCATATTTCCATTCAAATTAATGCCTTTGTATTTTTTTGGGTAGATACCTATGAGTGGATTTGCTGGTTCATATGGTAACATCCATTTTTAATACTTGAGAAACCTCCACATGGGCTAGACCAGTGTACATTTCCTTCAGCAATGTCTCCATTTCCTTGAAAAGACTTGTTGCTGGTGTTTTCAATATGGGCCATTCTCATAGTAGTGGGGTGGTATCAAATTGTGGTTTTTATTTGCATTTCCCTGATAAGTGATGATCATTTTTGCCATGTTCCTGTTGAATATCTGTATGACTTCATTGAATAAGTACCTTTTTAGCTCTTCTGTCCTTTTTTTTTATTAGATTGTTTTCTTTATGCTGAGTTGTATGAGTTTTTTGTAGATCTTGGATATCAGCCCGTTGTCAGATGTATGTTGTGCAAATATTTTCGGGCATTCAGTAGGGTCTTTTTGTTCTTTTACTGTGTAGAAGATTTTTAGTTTATTGTAGTTGCAATCATATATGGTCTTTTTCTTTTCCATGATGTGGAGACAAATCCACAGACATCTCTGGAGCCTGTGTTATGGAGTGTTTTGTCTATGTCTTCTGTGAATTTTATGGTTTCAGTTCTTAAATACAAAATCCAATTTTTTATCCATTTTTAATTGAGTTTATGGGGTGAGATAGTGGTCTAGTTTCTTTTTTTTTTTTTGCATGTGGCTGTCCAGTTTTCCCAACATTTGATAAAGAAACTTTCTTTTCTCCAGTGTATACTCTTGAATCTTTTGTATTAGTTTAGTCATCTATATAGGTGTGAGTTAATAACTGGGCTCTCAATTCTTTTCCACTGGTTTGTTCCAGTACCACATTGTTTTGATTATTATGGCTTTGTAGTATAGTCTGATGTCTGGGAGTGTGAGCCACCATTCTTCTTCTTGTCAGCCAATTGCCTTGGCTATTTGGAGTCTTTTGTGGTCCATATGAATTTCAGTAAAGTTTGTTTTGTTTCTTTGAAGAATGTCATTGGAATTTTGATAGAGATTGAGTTGAACCTGTATATTGCTTTGGGTAGGATGGCAACTTTTACAATGTTAATTCTTTCAATCCATGATAGAGAATATCTTTCCATTGTTATGTGGATTTTAATTTATTTTAATATGTTATAGTTTTATTTCTACAGGTTCTTCACCTCCTTTATTACATTTACTCCTAGGTATTTGATTCTTTTTGATGCAATTGTAAATGGGATTCTTCTTTTTTTTTTTTTTTTTAAAAGATTATTTATTTATATAAGCACTGGGAACAGTCAGAAGCACAGGAGGGTGAGTGTAAGGTCAGGAACAGGACACAGTGCAGGTTTTCTGATCCCATGCAGACAGAGTAAAGGAGGAGTCAGAGTCCTCAGTGGTTTTGCAGGTTTTTATTTGGGTTCAGCGGGTACGTGGCAGGCAGGGGTGCTGGGAGGCCGGGAGGCTGGCAGTTCTCCCAGCCCCCAGCAAATCCTCACTCTATCTGGGCTCTCTGACGTTCTCTTCTTCTGCTTTGGGCTTCTTCTCTTTCGGCTTCTCTTCGGCTTCTGCTGCTGCTTTCTTGGCTTCTGGCGTCCCTGTGACGCCGCCCTTAAAAGCACAGTCTTAGCGCAGGTGTACCCACTCCAGGTGCCCGCCATCAGGCATGCATTCAGGATCACAGGGTTCCCTCATCTATCCTGATGGCGGGAGGGCAGAAAAGCCTGATACCTTTTACCTTACCCTACAGTGAGAGAATTCACCCGAGCCAGAGCGGGGAACAGAATAAGCAGACTGATGAAATATACTGCTGAGGGGAGCAGCGGGTGCAGCAGGAGAGGTCTGTTGCACCATGTGGGACCCTCGCTGGTGGCCCGGGGATCGAACCGGTGCTGCAGAGGCTGCGGGCAGCTTCGTAGCCCAGCGCTCAACAACTGCGACACCAGGGGAGGCCCGTAAATGGGATTATTTCTTAATATCTACTATTTCTATCTCATTATTTGCATATAGGAAGGCAACTGATTTTTATTTATTGATTTTGTAACCTGCCACTGTGCTAAACTGATACATTCTTTCAGTAAGTCTTTTAATGCAATCTTTGTTATCATACCATCTGCAAATAATGATAGCTTTACTTCTTCTTTCCAAGCTTGTATTGCTTTTATGTCTTTCACATGCCTAATTGCTTTAAGTTAGAACTTCCAATACTATGTTGAATAGTAACAATGAGAGTAAATATCCTTGTCTTTTACCAATTTTTCGTGGAAGAACTTTTAGTTTTTCACCATTGAGAATGATGTTAGCTGTGGTTTTGTTATATATGGCTTTTATTATGGTGAGGTATGTTCTTTCCATCCCCAGTTTTTAGGATTTCTATCATAAATGGATGTTGAATCTTATCAAATGCTTTCTCAGCATCTATTGATGATTGTGCTATTTTAATCTTTCTCTTATTGATGTGTTGAATTACTTTGATTTTTGGATGTTGAATTACCCTTGTGGAATACATCTCACGTAGTTATGGTGTGTATAACCCTTTCAAATGCATTGCTCAATTCTGTTTGCTTAGATTTTGTTAAGGATTTTTGCATTGGTGTTCATGGAAATTGGTCTGAGGTTTTTTTTTTTTTGTTGTTGTTGTTGTTTTTGTATCTTTATCTGTTTTTGGTATTTTGGCTTTATAAAATGTGTTTGGAAGTATTCACTCTTTCTTAATTTTTTGGAAGAGTTTGAGAAGTTCCAGTATTATTTCATCTTTGAATGTTTGATAGAACTCACTAGGAAAGCTGTCTGGTTCTAGACTTCTGTTTTTCAGGAGACTTTAATTATGATTTAAATTTTCTTGCTTGTAATTGGTCTGTGGATGTTTTATAATTTTTACTGATTCAGTGTCAGATGGTTGCATATTTTTATGTATTTTTCCATCTCTTCTAGGTTAGTCAACTTACTAGCATACAAATGTTCATAATAAGCTCTTGTGATCCTCTGAATTTCTGAGATGTCTGTTATAGCTTGCCCTCTTTAATTTCTAATTCCATTTATTTGGTGTTTCTCACTTTGTTTCTTTGTAAGCCTGTCTAGAGCTTTGTCTATTTTATTTTTTTTAAAGAACCAGTGATTCATCTCATTAATAAATTTCTATTTTATTTATTTCTGTTCTAATTTTTATTATTTCCTTCCTCTACTGGCTTTTGGTTTTGTTGTTCATCCTTTTCCAGTTACTTAAAGTGGTAGATAAGATTATTTATTTGAGCTTTTCTTGTTTCTTGATGTCTGTCTCTATTCCTATATAAATATATATAACCCTGTTAGTACTGATTGTCTGTGTTCCATAAGTTCTTGAAAGTTCTGTCCTCATTGTCATTTTTCTCAAGGTAGTTTTAAATTTCTTCCTTGATATCTTCATTAAACCCAAAGGCCTTGACTAATATGCTGCTCAGTCACTGCATACCAGAATTATACCCTGCTTTCTTTTTCTGGTTGATTTCTGCTTTGATATTATTGGTGTCAGAAAAGGTGCTTGGTTGAGAACACAATCTTAATGAATTTGTTGATACTTATTTTGTGACTCACTATGTGGTCAATCCTGGATAATGTCCCATGTGCACTTAAGAAGAATTAATATTCAACTTTTTTGGGGGGGAGGATTAGTGCCCTATAAATGTTTATTCATCTCATGTGGTCTAATTCTTTGTGTAAGTCTATTGTGTCCATATATATTTTCTGACTTGTTCATCTGTCCATTGGTAAAGTGGGGTGTTGAAGAACCCAGCCACAAATGTGTTTTTCCTAAATATTTTTCTAATTTCTGATAGCAATTACATTTTGTATTTTGATGCTCTTTCATTTAGTGTGTATGTATTGATGAGGAATTAGTATTCTTAATATATTGTCCCCTTAACCATTACATTGTGTCCATCCCTGTCTTGTTATCATTTTTAGCTGAAAATCTATCTCATTGGATATAAGTAGTGCTGTCCCTGTCTTCCTTTCTGTACCATTTGCTTGTAGAATTGTTTTTCTGTCCTTTATTCTGAGCCCATGTTTATCTTTCAATCTCAGTTGTGTTTCCTGAAGACAGCAGAAACTTGGATTGTGTTTTCTAATTCAACGAGAAACTCTCTGCCTTTTAATTGATGAGTTCTGTTCATTTGCATTTAGAGTGATTATTGATAAAAGTCTGCTACTGTCATTTTATCCTTATTTTTGTAGTTTTCTATTTTTTGTTCAGTTCTTTGTTGATGTTCTTCTCTTTGATTTAGATATGATGGCTAATTTTAGCACTTCTTGGAGGGGGTGTGTCTAGTATTTGAAAATTCCTTCAGCTTCTATTTTTCTGAGAATGCAGTTATTTTTCCCTCATGTATGAGGAAGAGCCTTGCAGAATGGAGTTTTCTTGGCTGGAATTTTTATCTGTAACTATTTTGGTCACATAATTCAATTCTCTCCTTGCTCATTGTGTTTCAATGGAGAAGTTATATGAAAGCCTGATTGAATTTCCTTTATATGTTATCTTCTTCTCCCTAGGGATCTTAAATATACTTTGTTTTTATCACTTAGCAGTTTCACTACTATGTGTCTTGGTGTACATCTCATTATTTTTAGATAACCTGGTGTTCTTTTAATTTCATGCACTTGTACATTTAGTTTCTTCTCCAGGCTTGGGATCTTTTCTTCTATTATTTCTTTAATATATATATTTCTTTGAAGAAATAGATTCTCTGTTCCCTTCTCTCTTCCCCCTTTTTTGATATCCATTATTCTTATGCTTTACTCAGAACATCAGATAATTCTCAAAATGTTTCTTCATTTTTCTCTTCACATCTGTCTCCTTTCACCTGGATTCTTTGTATGTTATCATCTTTAAGGTCACTGGTTTAAACTTCCATTTGATCTATTCTACTGCTATATCTTTCTCCAGAAAGTTTTTATCTCCTCTATTGATATTTTTGCAGCCACATCTCTTATTTTATTTAATTTATTTATTTTTAAAAGATTTATTTATTCATACATGCACTGGGTACAGTCAGAAGCGTGGGAGGGTGAGAGAATTCACCAGAGCCAGAGTGGGGAACAGAAGAGGCAGAGTGACGAAATACACTGCTAAGGGGAGCAGTGGGCCCGGCAGGAGAAGTCAGTGGTGCCATGTGGGACCCTTGCCGGTGGCCAGGGATCGAACTGGCACTGCAGAGGCTGCGGGCAGCTTCGCAGCCCAGCTCTCAACCTCTGTGCCACTGGGGGGGGGCTTTTTATTATTTTATTTAAAGCTTCATTTTGACTGTTTGTTTATTAGTTTTATTTCTCATGGCATCCATTTGTTTTTCTGAAATTTCTTGTATATCTTTGATCAGCTTTCTCTATTTTTTTTCATTTCTTTATCATGGCAATTTTGAAGTCTCTATGTGATAGATAGAAATGATCTTCCATGTCTTTGTGGTCAGATCTGGAGATTTGTTCTTCCTAGGTTTATAGATTACTGAGGAATTTGAGTTGCCATTTGTTATATTTTTCCTGTCTTTCCATTATTTGCTATCTAAGTATTTAGAATGCAGAACTTCCACTTTTCTGGCAGGTGTTTCTGTATGTCAGGAAGCACTAATCTGTATCTGGGTCTGCTGTGGGTTGGGAGGAACCTGAATAGGGTCCACCACTGTTGAAATTTGTGTACATGGTTGCGGCTAATGCTTATAGTACCACTGATAGCCATCCTCTCTTGGTTTCAGACACATATATTCATTGGTGGGTCTGGACTTTCAGTGCAGTTCCCTAGTACACCTGAACTATATCCATTTGTTCCCTGTATCTTCTCATTCCTGAGAGAAGTGGAAGGTGGGGCTCTTTCCTTTTTGAGTTTTGTCTTCCTCACTGGGGAGGTGGAGAGGTGCTATCTGTCTGGCTCACTCCAGTGGTCACACCAGTCCTCCTGCTTTTATCTCTCATGATTGGATCCACAGAGAACAGCTCTGCACTCCCTGGGTATGTTTAAGAACCACAGTTTCCTCTCTGACAGTTGCCTCTCCCCACTCACCCTTTCTGCTCAGAGTTGAATTTCCTCAGTTTCTTTTGTGTTGCACTACTGACATTGGTCTCTTATAGTTGGGCGGTGCCCCAGTTTTGCCCCAACCCATGGAATCCCTTGGGTTAGTGCTTGTCTAGACTTTTCTAATTTATTCTCCCAGGAGCAATGCAGGGATCTTCTGAAACCATCTTACCCATTAAGTTAAACTTTTCTGAATGCTTTCAAGACTGAAGATATTCCCCATGTTTTTGTTACATTTTCTCTTGTGAGAGAGGATTTTATTTTTGCTGTTCATTTATCTACTGGAGACATGAATTTCTAATTAAAATTCTGAGTAATTTAAATGATCTAGAAAACAGGTTCATGTCATAGTTTTTAAACCAGTTATTTTTGTATTTGAGATACTTTCTTAAGCAGAAGATAAGAAATATGGAATGCACATCATTTTTTTTTCTTGAGTCTTTGTTCAGCATGATGCTTCATTGTAGGATTTTTTATTTTATTGTATAGATTGCTAGATTCAACATTAAAAAGAATATCCTGAAAGGAAAGGAACAAAGGATTATAGTTTGGGAATAAGAGAGAGAATATAATTCAAATCTGGGGCAACATATGGTTGATTCTTTTAGTTAGGTTTAAAGACTTTTTAATTGTACATCAGTCTTTTAGTGCCATAGTAGTGCTAATTTAGTGGGACTATGATTTGGTGAACATTAAAGCTGAACTTCAGGAAATAAGGAATGTTGAAATCATGACATCTTCCATGGTGTGTGAACAACTGCAGTTGCCTTACAGTCAACTTTAACTCTCTACGTCTGTGACCTTGAGTCTCATTTTATGTGTAAGGGAAATCATGCAAGATGATTCTCCAATTTATTTTTCTTTCTGGAAAATCTGTTTTTGCATTTTGATTGCCTTTTCAATGCTTTCACATTTGTATCAAAACTTGGTCAATTTCAAAAAAAGGAAGAAAAAAAGAAGAAAAATTTCAGGCTGAAACACATTGGACAGGTCCCTGTGTAGTATGTAGTTGCATAAGGAGTTTGTCAAAATTTATGCTTCCAGTTTTGGACCCTGTAATTCATTTTAATATATTATGCAACTATGCTCCACCCTCTTTTGTTTTGCAATTTTTGTTTTTTTTAAGATTTATTTATTTTTATACACGAGTTGGGGTACAGGCAAGAGATGCAGGAGGGTGAGAGGATTCACCAGAGACAGAGTGGGGAGCAGAACAGGCAGACTGACTGAAATACACTGCTGAAGGGAGCAGTGGGCGCGAGAGGAGAGGTCTGTACCACCATGTGGATTTCTTCCTGGCTGGCCAGGAATCAAACCCACACTGCAGAGGCTGCGGACAGCTTCACAGTGTAGCGCTCCACCTGCTGCACCACTGGAGAGGCCCTATTCTGTAATTTTTGAACAAAGGAAAAATAAATTATTGAAAGATTTGTAAGAGGAGGGACTGCTGCTGGCAAATGGTAAAATAACTGTCAAGAGAGGGATTTAAAAAAAAGATCATTAGTAAAATCTTAGTATTTGATATTTATGTAAAATCACTTTTATATCTTTCATTTTATTGTCACATTCCTTTATAAAAAAGACATACAGTATACATATTTACTTTTCCTTTGATATCTTACAGAACAACTAGAATTTCTACCAGCATGGTCTCTTCATGATCCATAAATTCTATGTACTAACTTTTGTTTGTTTTCCTGGCACATTTATTTTACTGCTCTTTTACCCATAATTCGCAGATCTTGTTATCTCTTTCTCTTAAAATACTTGAATCCACCCACTTCTCTGCTTTCATATTTCTAGTTCTAAATTTATCTCTCTAATTCAGGCCTTCCTTCTGATCTCTGAACATATACAACCTACTCTTTTCTTATTTCCACTGAATGTTTCAAAGGTCCTTTGAACTCATCCTATCCTTATCCAAGCTCACAATATTGTACAAACCTGAGCCTCTTCTAGTGTTTCCAGATTCATTCATCTAGTGCAAGTCAGAAACTTTGACATCATCTCTGAATCCTCCTAATACCACAGGTCATAGCCAATCAATTACCAAGTTTTGCTATTTCTACTTTTTCATATATCTCAAGTTCAGTCATTCTCTACATATCTGCCATCATTTTTCTAATCTATAGCTCCTCAATATCTAATCTGGACTATTGCAAAAGTTTTCTAATATAATTCCTAGCTTAAGTCTATTACTTACAACTGAACACAGCATTTTTCTAATACACAAATTTGAAAATTTCACTCTCCTTCTTACAAATCTTTACTTCACTCCATTGTCTTTTGAATAGCTTAAATACCTATTGTTTTTTCCCTTCTGGCTTAATTTTCTACTGAATATGTGTACATATCCTATGATCCAGTCACAGTAGCCTTCTGAACTCCAAGTACACTATACATCCTCACATGTCCATGTCTTCTTTCCTCCCTAGACTAGCTGACCAACTTCTAAGTAACCTTTAAGATAGTTAGAAAGTTACTTCCTCCTATTACAACATCTCTGATTTTCTCTCCTCCTGAACTTCTTCCTCAACTCCATCCCCCCATGAAATTAGGCATTTCTTCTTTGTTTCTATATAAGATTTTGCATAATTGAATACAGTATATTTCCGATAGCATTATAATGACTTATGTACTATTTTGTTTTCTATACTAGATGGGAGTTCGTTGAGTGAAGAGACTAGTATTTACTTTATATCCTTCTGCCATTTAATAGGCCCTGAATATATGTTTATTGAATAAATGGAGAATGGATAAAATGCTTTATCCTTTTAACTGTTTTTTTTTCTCTTGCTTATCTAGCTTTTAGGCATTGGAATTTCCATTTTCTCCCCAAGGGACTTAATTCCCAAAAAACATGATATTTTTTACCTTTTTAGTTTCCCTTCCTTTTAACAAGACTCTATAAAACATTTTGAAGCTCTAATGTGACTGATTTTTATGTATAAAGCTTAGGCAATAATCTAAAAATATTTCATGATGACAATTTAATACATTAAAAAATAGGTATTGCTATGTTTCTTCACCCATATGCTATTCTGTTGAGTAGAGATCTTTTCTGCTGCCCTAATATATTAATTATCTGTATTTTATTAGACCATTCCACAAGTTTCTTCCTCAGTCTTGTCCTATACTATTTTTTATTGCTTCTTAAATTTTTTAATGTCCTCATGAGTCCATCAGTTTTAGCTTTATGAGTATGGTCCTCTTTGATGAGTTTATATAAAACTTTGTTGCTTTTACATTTTCGTGTTTTGGATCTTGAACTTTAACTTTCATCTATTACTTTCTTTATGACATGTTCTTTGCATCCTTATATCTCTCTTTCTGTGTCTTTGACCTCCTTAAAATTATGTTACTTCCCTCCTGAGACTGCTGTCCTCTCTTGTCTATTTCTTGCAGACAGACCACCTCCATATGTAATGAGGTCTGTTTTTCTCTTTCACTTTGGTCTTCCTTTTTTACCCCAACCCTCCATAAATTTCCTTATGTGCTTTCTTCCTTTTCTCTTCTGTGTAACTGTACATACTTTCTTGTAAAGCAGTGGAAAACCATCACATTTCCTCAGCTGTCCTGTTTTCTCATCTTTAGTCATGGCTTGGCTTGTTTGTGCTTGCTACACTTTCCTTACTTATTTTAAAAATTTATTTATACATACAAGAACTGGGGTGAAGATCAGAGGTGCAGGGGGTGAGAGGATTCACCAGAGACAGAGTGGGGAGCAGAACAGGCGGATCTACTGAAATACACTGCTGAGGGTAGCAGCAGACAAGGCAGGAGAGGTCTACTGTGCCATGTGGGTTACCTCCCTGCCCGGGGATCGAACTTATGCCACAGTGGCTGGTAATAGCTTGATAGCACTGAGACTTTAACACCTGTGCCATCAGGGTGGCCCAACACTGTCCTTATTAATTTCTCAATTTCTTTCAGAGGTACTCTTCTTTATCTTGCATTCATTGGCTATTCTAGGTCAGCTTACCTTTCTCTCCAAATCCTTGAATGAGATACAATTAATTAAAAAGTTTGACATATTGGGCCTCCCTGGTGGTGCAGGTCATTGAGTGCAGTGCTGTGAAGCTGTCTGCAGCCTCTACAGTGCTGGTTTGATCCCTGTTGCCCACAGAGCAACCCACATGGGGTAGCAGACCTCTCCTGTCTCGCCCGCTGCTCCACTCAGCAGTATATTTCAGTCAGTCTGCCTATTCTTTCCCCCACTCTGTCTCTGGTGAATCCTCTCACCCTCCCGCACATCCAGCTTGTACCCTGGTTCTTGTATAAATAATTTTTTAAAAAATAAAAAAATTGATATATTATACAGGATCTTAACAAGCCAATGGGATAAGTAAAAGATTTTTTTGCAGTGTGAGAAAACTGGCTAAATATTTAGAAATGAAACCTCACCTCCTATCATCCAGCAGAATAAACTCTAATTTGTTAGATGAATATAAAAAATGAAATCATGAGTGGTTCAAATAAAATATAAATTAAGATTTAACTGACAATGAATTAGAGAGAAATTTTAAATGCATAAAAGAAATGATGAAATCAATAAGTAAAAATACAATATGGTTGTATATGCTTTTGTATTTCTGTACAACAAAATGTATAAAACAGAAGTACAATCAGAAAACTAGTTAGGAAAATATTTTTAATGACTATGACCAAAGGTAATGTTTTTAACATATAATTAACTAACAATAATGTAGCAAGAATGACATTAGGTTGGCAACACAAATAAGTCCACATAAAATTGTGATTAAGAAAATATAATTTCTATAATATTTTTTCTATTCATAATAATGGTGTGGATAAAGTGAGATGATTATTTTCATATATTTTTTGGTGAAATTCAAGTAACTATTTTGAAAATTAATCTCCTTTTCTATTTCTCTTTTTATACACATATGCACATATAAGGCAGGATGCATGAAGCCATAAAATGTCAACATAACAACCCTTGAGAACATATGTTAGTAAAATTTCAAACTATGTAGATAAAAAGCCTGCAGCAGTATTATTGATGATATAAAGTTGGATGATAAAAAATATTAAGCAATAGAGTTGTTTAATATAAATACAAAAATGAAAATTATTTCTGCATTTTCCCTTTTTCAGTGAATTTCTTTATTATGCCAACTTTGAACTCTGATAAGAAGATAAAATCTTCCACATATTTATAGTTGGATCCTGGAGCGTTATTCTCTCCTTGTGATGCCATATTACCTTGAGGTCTCTAGTTGCCATGTAATGTGTTTTTGTCTGCCCATATTGTTTTAATACTAGAGATTTGAACAACTACTGCCTTTCCAGCAGGTTGTACTGTGGTTTTTATATGATTTTGCTTGTTTGACCTTTCCAGGCTTCTGTAGGTCTGAGACATGATATTGCAGTTGCGATATTACTCCTAGGTATGTACCCAAAGAATGTACAAACACTAATTTGAAGGTATATGTGCATTCCTATGTTCATTGCAGTACTATTTACAATTATTAAGTTATGGGAACAACCTGTGTACTCAATGATAGATTAGTGGGTTAGGAAAATGTGATATATACACACAGTGGAATACTACTCAGCTGTAAATGAAGATAAGTCCTTGACATTTAACAACATGGATGCAACTCGATGGGATTATGCTAAACAAAATAAGTCAGAAGGAAAAAAGACAGATACATGATGATTTCACTCATAAGTGGAATGTAGAAAAACAAAACAAAAAGTCAGACAGAACCAAGCCAAAAACAAACTCTGGGGAGTGTGGAGAACATGGTGTGGGGAGTTCCTAATGGACTGTGGTGTAGGGGTATGGGTCCATTTATGGTGGTGTGGTGTGGTTACCTACATTGGAATAGGTGTGACCATT
>NW_023601543.1:33793331-33827276 GCF_014898055.3 Talpa occidentalis
CTCAGGACCCCCAACTTGCACACTCTAAAAGGGTTCTGCCATCCACTGCATAAAAACAAAGCATATTCATAGCCTCTGAAGCCTGAAAGTTTGCTGCAGGTCTTAGGCACCTCCTGGTGGAGACCCATAAGAAAGGGACAGAAGGGGCCAGGCAATTCTTGGACAGAATGTGCAAAATGAAAGTACAAATCATGGTAATGGCTGCCATTGTCAGCGCCCCCATGTCTTACCTACACATATCTCCTCCAAGTCCCTGCTGCAATTCCAAAGCTGAAAAGCAAGGAACCCTTTTTCTTTACATCCCTCTCTCTTCTCCACGTTAGATAGCTGGCAGCTCAGCTCTCTGTCCCTCATTAGGTGGGGTAGGGAACCTGGAACTTCCATTTTTTATGGAGATTCCTCTTTTAAAATGAGGCCTATACTCTGGTAACCTAATCACCTCCCACAAACCCTACCTTTAAATATCATCAAACCAGGCATTACGTTTTCAATAAGAATTTTGAGGGGACACAAACATTCAGATCATTGCACATACACAGTTCTATACTTCCTGGTATATATATATTTTAAATACTGGGGTGTAGGCCAGAGGTGCAGGGTGGTGGTGAGAGGATTTACCAGAGAGAGTGGGGAGCAGAACAGGTAGATCCACTCATGGCGTAGGGGTTAAAGACAGCACTATTATGCTATCACCAGCCACTGCAGCACCAGTTCTATCCCCAGTCAGGGAGCAACCCACATGGCACCGCAGATCTTACCTGTCTTGCCTGCTGCTCCCCTCAGCAGTGTATTTCACTGGTACTGAGAGTATTTTGTTGGAAGTACTTCCTTACAGTCAATGCCAAGGAGTATAATCTTGTAGCAGTTTGTAATATGGGTTTATCATTCAGACTCTAACTTAAATCATTTCTTTTTTTACCCTCTAATCACATGATATTTTCATCTTTTATCAATCAATGATGTTTTATGTGAAACAGTTTGCAATCGAGGATATTTGGAGAATAGTACTGAATAACACATCCAAAGATCTAATAGAAAGGTGTAAAGTTAATATATGTATACATTATACCTAGACTGCCTAGTAATGTAATACACACCAATAAAAATAGCAGTGATTGTCTTAATTTGTCTTTGGATGGTACACTGTTTAGTATATATCTGTTATTAATTTTTTTAAAGATCTATTTATTTATTTATTTATTAATGCAAGCACTGGATACAGTCAGAAGTGCGGGGTGGGGGAGGGATGTGTGTGAGAGAATTCAACAGAGCTAGAACGGGGAACCAAACGGGGGGGCAGAAGGACCAAAGTACACTGCTGAGGGGAGCAGCGGGCGGCAGGAGAGGTCTGCGGGCCATGTGGGACCCTAGCCAGCGGCTGGGGATTGAAGCGGCGCTGCAGAGGCTGCAGGCAGCTTTGTAGCCCAGCGCTCAACCGCTGCACCACCGGGGAGGCCCCCATCTGTTATTAATTTTATATTAGCTGAAAAGAAATTTTAGTGTGTCAGCTTGACCTTGTAGGGGGAGCAAAAATCTACTACTCTAAAAATATTTTTGGCAAGAGGTTTATTTCATGGAAGGGTCTCTGAAGGCTGGGCAGAAGTTGTTTTTGAAATTTATATGTAAACCTTTCTCTGTAAATTTCTCTCTCCTGGAAGATGTAATCTCTTTATCTCTTTTCCTTGGAGAAGGCAAACCTTTAATCTGTATTCTTTTATTTGTTTTCTTTATAAATTTCCTAAATGAAATTCCCCTTTCTTTCCCTATGTTCCCTTGTCTGCTAAGTTGTTTAATATGGTCTCTAAGTCAGGGTGCAAGTTATTCAGTCATGTTGAATCTCTCCTATATATACATTAAATATACATGTTATTAAACTTCCGTGTGAGTGTTTCTCATTAATCCGTCTGATGCTTGTCTATTTAGTAGCCTGGAAGAACCCAGAGGGTTACAAGGTGATTTCCTTTAATCCTTGGGAGACATCATGCCTCCTTTCACTTCTTTGAAATCTATTCTTGCTCTCAATCCATGTGATTCTTCTAGAACTAAATTGAATCCTTTTACCAAGATGAGCACTTGTCCTTTGTTGGAACTCTCTGGACCCTATAAGTAATGTAACAGGCTTTATTCTTGGTTCAGCTCAATTTCAACTCCCAGAAGAATTTCAATCAAAGCCACATTAATGAAATTTGTTTCCAATTCTCACATAATCTACCATGAAGTCAGGAAAATGGCTGCCATTGTCTTTGCCAAGGACCAGGAGCAGCCTCCCCATGTGTTGGTCACCCACATTGTCTATTCCAAGTATCTCTTTCAAGTATCTCTGCATATATCTCCATGTGTCTACACCTATTCTTCAAGAGATGTAACCTTATTCCTCGGAATCATATACAGTATTGTAAACCAGTATACCTATTAGCAGTCATTCTTACAAAAAACTTTCACTTACTCATAAAACAATAATATAATGGTATGTAATAAGAATGCAAATGCACAACTGATGTGCAAAATTGTAATAATTTTTAAAAAGTTACATGTGTAAAATAGTCAAACACATCAAAGTGCTGTTGCTGATGAGATTATAGGTAATTTTAATTTAAAAATATTTCCCAATAATTTTCAAATTTTCTTATGACCATGTTTTACTTCTAAAATCAGATAAATAATTAAAATTATTTTATAAAGGAAACTGTATAACTGTTTGTTTTCCTTTTGTTGACATGTTCTTGAACAGTTTGTTACTTTGGAATATTTAATTTGAAAATTTTTCATTAAAAAAACGTGAAAATGCTTTCTTCTACTCTCTTTGCTGTTGTTTCTTATGAGGGCCTGATCTTTTTTTTCTCTAAAATCCAATTTATTTGTTTATCTGATGATCGTATTCAACTAAGGATCAGAATTACTGTAAGTATATTCCTTAGAAACATTTCAGCGAAAATATTAATTGGGACACCCACCAACAATTCTCTGCATAATTCCTTTGTGAAGGGAATTCATTATCCCTGTGTTATCCTTACGCTGCCTCCTTTCCTTAATCTCTCCTTTCCCTTCCCCTTTCCATGTCCATCCTCTGGATTTTCTTCCCCTCCTCCATTCTTTCCTGCCTTACCTTTCCCTGATTTCTGTTTTGATTAACTATATGTACTTCATCTCCTTACTCTTTTTCACTTTGTTTTATGTTGGTTTTCTTTATTCCCATTTGAATTCTTTTGATTTTACAGTCCCCTTTCTCTATTCTACTTATCTGTTGAGCCTTTGAGTAGACACCACATATATACTGAAGTGCTTATAGCTGGCATAACCAGTCATTTTTTTCCTACTAAGAAAAATTCATTTTTGTAACTTGATCAGCAATGGCCTTTGGTGATTGACAGTCATATTGCTGATACATGTTCATTTTACTAATAACTATAAATCTTAGACCCTCTTGTGATTCCATTTTACATTGGTGCATTTGATTATTCTTTCCTTTCTGAATCACATTACATTTATAAATGCTTTACTGAATCTTATTTTATTGATTTCTGTCATTTAAAAATTTATCCTGCTTGTACTCATTTTTATGCCTATCCTGCAATGTGCAGGAAGACCTGCAAATTTTATTAGCATCCTTTCTCTTCTATTCTCTAAGGAGTAAATGAAAATATTGAATTGACTGAACTCAGAGTGGACCCCTAAGGGACCTACTTGACACCTCCACCCAATGCAGTATTGAACTGTTAGTAATAAACTCTACTCAACTTGTTTTAACTAGTTCTGTATCTAAAACCTCCATCTTATGGTACTTTCATCTAATTCATCTTTTTTTCTTTTTGATTTTAGTGGTGAAGATAATGTAGTAGGTACAAATGTAGATTGTCAATGATGACATAGTCATCAACAAATATTGTTGATGACACAGTCAATAACAAAATAAATAAGAAGAAAAACATTTGCTTACTTAAGTCTCTACCAGTTTTTTTTTAATATACCAAACTTACATGGTTAAATGAAGGATTGAATCGTGATTTCGCATTATTTGTTTTTGAAAAAATCATGCTACCTATTACTTGCCTTCTTATTTCATTGGGGTCCAAATTGATCACTATGAACAGCTTCCCATACTCTGTTAGTTGTTCATTGTAGCTATTCAATAGTGAATTTCCTGACTTACTGCTCTCTGGAGTCATGTTTATTTCTCTAAACGGCCCTACACTTTCTGAAGGTCCTGGTTATTCAACAAGCTACCAAAAGTTGTCTCTTTATCTGTACACTTCCTATTCTCATCTTTTATGATTCCAAAGGATTATCCCTTGGTCTGTAACCTGTGCGACTAATATAAAATGTCTTCTAAGATTACTAGAGAGGTTTAGCTTTAAAACTTTCCATTTTTCACTTTATTTGACAGGGTTCAGTTCTTTTTTAAAATAAATTTCAAATAGATATTCTTTTTTAAAATTTTTGCATAGAAGAACTGGGCGGGGGGCAGAGGGATTGAGAAGATTCACCAGAGACAGAATAGGGAGCAGAAGAGGCGAATCTACTGAAATACACTGCTAACGGGAGCACCAGGAGAGACAGGAGAGGTGTGCTGCGCCATGTGGGTTAGCTCCCTGGCTGAGCATGGAACCTAGGCCATAGTGGTGATAGCGCTGAGACTTAACCCTTAGGCCACCAGGGAGGTCCCAGTTCTTTTATTTTTATTTCATATTTGTTCTTAAGACCAAGTCTTTATTTTGCAGGCATTCTTTATAATCTTTTTTTCACTCACCTCAACCTGACACCAAAGTAAAGCTCCCAAAATTCTTTGTGTCATAGAGAAGGATTCTTTTATTATCTGGAGTAAAAAAGGCATTTCTAGCTATGATATGAAATGCAGAAGCTATAGAAGAAATTATTGACCTACAATATTGACTTATTAAAGATGAAAAGAATTCATGTCAAAACCACTAAAACAAAAATAAAAGGTAAGTGACAAATTTTCAAATGGTTTTTCACAATTTGTATCCATAATGGACCACACTTCCTAATGCATAGAGAGTATCTACAAACTAATAAGAAAATATCAAAAATCAATAAAAATGTGAAAAGGATATGAATAGACATTCCATTGAAAAGGCTCTTAAACACAGGAAAAATGTTTAATCCCATTCATAATTGTAATGAGGCATAATTTTCACTTTTTTGGCAGCAACGAAAAAAGCTTGGTAACATTCTTACTACTGCTGGGATATAATTGATTTAATATATATCATAGACAATCTATCAAAATTACAATGTATATAACTTTTAACTTAGAAATATGTTTTATAAAAAAATATATCATCACATGTTCAAAATGACACATATGACATATTACTCATTGTGGCAGTGTGTGTAGAAGAAAATGATTGGACAAAACCTAAATTTTCATTGGTAGGGGACTAGTTAAATAAAATATAGTATATAGATAAAATTTATACTATGAAACTAACTTTTTTAAAATCACTTTGAGGTGTGAGAGAAAATATTGACACAAGAAATTGTGCATCTTTATTGTGCAACTTGATGAGTCTGGAGTTAAGCATACACCCATGATATCATCACCACAATCTATTCCATAAACATATTCATCACCTCCAAATGTTTTATCCCACCCTCTTTATTTATACTTATTTATTTACTTATCTGTTAGTTTGTGAAAAACTATTTAAAGCAGTCTAGTTTCACAGTAAAATTAAATGGAGGTACAGAGAGTTCCCTTCTATCACTATACATTCCTTTCTTCTGCTTCATCAAGTTTGATATTGAGACTGTATTGATATTTTTTCATTCAGTCTTTATATTCTACAGCTCCAGAATTTGTTCACTTTTCCTCATGGTTTCTATCTCTTTGTTGGACTTCTCAATTTTTAATGCATTTTCTTTATTTCATTTATTTGTCTAGTGTTTCTAGTAGCTCATTTAAGATGATTACTTTCAATTCTTTGTCATTCCAGTCATAGATTTCCATTCATTTAAAGCTTTTTTTCTGAAGCTTTGTCATGTTCCCCTGCTTCTTTGATTGCTGCATCTTTGCACTGATGTCTATGCAGGTGAAAAAGTTACCTTTTCCAGGCTTTGCAGACTAGCAATGGTAAGGAAAACCTTTCACCAGTCAATTCAGTCAGAGGTTCTGGACATGTTTGCTGCTGGGATCTGAGGTCCTGTGGATACATAACCAGTCTCTCTGAGCTGGTGTTGAAACCTGTGCACTGGCTGTTGAGGGTCTCTAACCCTTTTCTTTGTTCTTAGCTACCCTCCGGTGATCTAGCTATGTTACAAATGGGCATTAAAGAAGCAGGACTCTGATGTAACACTATGGAAAGTTGTGGAAGTCAGATACTCACTTTGTTCTTTCTGCCATGGAAGAACTTGTGAACTGAGGCAATTTGTCTTGGCGCTGTGTCTTATCAACTTGAGATGAGGAGTGACTTTGGTCTAGTGAAATTGTTCTTATCCTTCTCAATATCTATTTTTTCATTTCTGTGCTCTATTGAGATGTTATAACCTTTCATTCTGAGAGTCCTCCTGAAAGCATTTTCATCCATTAATGGTTTTTCTGTGGAAAGAGAAGTGCTGGAACCTCCTACTCTGTGATTTCTTCCTAAAATCCTCCTGCGATATTTGTAAAGGATGAAATAACTCTTTAGGTACTTATATGGAAACATTTGCAAGACATATTGTTAAGTAAAAAATCCAAGTGCAAAACAATAATCTAACACTGGGGTAGAAGAGTGAGAGAAAAATTATATGGCTTTCTATTGGCATGTGCATGTTTAACAAACTCTTAAAGGGAAAAAATGATAATAGTGACTCATTGGGGGGCATTTCAACAGTAGACAAGAGAGCAGGGTTAGGTAAAGACATTTTTACGTTTTATTATTTGAACAATGTGTATCTGTTATGAGTTTATTTAACCTAATTGACAATTTTATAATTGCATCATGTAAAAATTAATACCTAAATGCCTTGTAAATACAGATATAGTAAAATTAAATGTGTTATGATTTAAGAATAAAGTGTGTACTTATAATTTGAAAAAAATTATATATTAGGATTTCATTTTTTTCTAACACTGTTAATTACCAAGCATTTCAATTTCTGTGGGATTTAATTTTCTGAACAAAAAAATAGAGAAAATTTTGACAGCTACCCTAATATAGTCAAACTGTTTTGAAAGGATTAATTGATTAAGAGCTATTGATTATTTCAGAACTAGTATTTTCATGTTATTATAATACAGAAGCAGCAAATTGAATGTGGTATTATTTTAAATACAGATTATAGAGAAAGATTTTTCAAGTTATGTTTTGTGTTTTTAAACTATAAAAAAGAGATTAAATCATTAAAAAGAACCTACATGTAATATCATTTATTTAGCATAAGTCAGATTGGAACATCAAGATTTTCTATTTTTAAAAATTATTTAATTTTTTATTGCAGTAACTTAGAAAGTATAGAATTTCCTATTTTTTAAATACTTGCAAAAGGTTATGTTGGTTCTTATTTGATTGGCAAATAGTGGAAGTGACACAAGAAAATTTTTTCTTCACTATGTGTGCGTGTGTGCATGCACACATTTAGGTTCTTGTTTTGTTTTTAACGTAAGTAGAAATTTCTTCTTAGTTCGATTAATTATAGTAGAATTAATTATTGGCATTAACTACTGAGAATCTTAGATTTGTACCCAATTTTTTTCAAGAAAAGCAAAGTTTGATGATCGATGTTCTAGTTACCATTACCCAGACTCCAGTATCTCTCTCTTATTTCTACTACTGGGTATTAATGTTTCTGTTTTCCGTAGACATATCAGGAATGGCAACGACAACTAAAACTTACTTTTCCTTTTATACATTTAGTTCCTGAGTAGGTAAGGTATGGAAAAACTGCCCTCTCCCCCCTTTTAAGGCATTCAGGTTAGTACCAGATGCAGATTAAGAGATCTCCTCTGGTGAAATATCTGCTAGGAAAATGTTGGTGTTTCATATCCTGTGGAGAGGATGTTCAAAGTTGGTCTGATGAGAGTCCAACATTTTACAGGAAGGCATGTGGGGTTCTGGAGATTAGGCATATAAAACAGCATTAACATCGCCTTCTGCTTCTTTGTGAAATGAGAATTTTTACTTCTCATACTAAACATAAAACGATAACATTGAACACTACTTTTAAGTCTATGTTTCATACTGGATTTGCCTGTTGTTTCCATAAGGTATTTCCCAGTTACATTGATTATATTACCAGATTATCTGATGATTAAGGCCATTAACAATCCACTCTTGAGTAGTCAACATAACAATGTTTAGTTGCCTTGCAGTAACAATTAGGGAATGAAGCAATTTACCATAATTAGGTGCTATCTGGAAAAAAAGTATACCCATTAAGAGAAGTTAAAAAGACTTCTTTCTTATGGTTAGGAATGACCATAAACAATGATTTTTTTCCCTGAATTACAAAGATTATCGCACTTTTAATTTGCTCATTATTACAAACACAGAAACAACAAATGGTTCTTGTTCAGAGTTTGCTCCACATGGCTTTGGGGAAGTTTCTTGACCTTTTTCTGTTTTTGTTTCATCATCTAATGTGACAATGATCATAGTCATACCACAAGTAGGTACTAACGGGTAATTAATGTTTGCAAAGTGCTTTGAGATCCTGAGAAAGCAAGCAAAGGCTCTATAAATAAAAACTCGCAATTTACATAAGACATTTTAATCAATTGCAAAGCCTTATTCAGATTGAAGACTCAGCAGTGAATGTCCTTCATCCCTTTTTCTTAATCAGCTTTACCAAACAAGAGCA
The DNA here is from genome assembly GCF_014898055.3 of Talpa occidentalis. Lineage (NCBI taxonomy): Eukaryota > Metazoa > Chordata > Mammalia > Eulipotyphla > Talpidae > Talpa > Talpa occidentalis. The sequence goes on from NW_023601543.1 coordinate 33,802,131, forward strand.
TTATTTATTTATTTTTCTTATTTGTAATATCTTTTCAAGCCCTTTGGTGGAGTTTTCTACTTTTGAGTCTGTAATATGATCACCATTTGCCTTTTGGTATTGTTCAGTCATCTAGGAGCCTTACCCGAATGAGACAGGATTACCCACTTGAACAATAGATTTTTGTCTGTTTTTAGAAACGCTACTATAGAGAGGGTAGAATTAAAAAATGCTTTTTTTCTGTTTTTGGAAATGCTACTATAGAGAGGGTAGAATTAAAAAAAAACTTAAAGATAGTGTTGTAGTATCTTATCTGTTTTTGGTAGCTGGGGAGGGAGGAGAAATAGAGGGTTACAGATTTATAGCTAGGAAAATTCAACACTGTGTTCCAGAGACAGGTATAGTGCCTTAGTCACAATTTGGAAAACTGTAGTTATTGGGGGACCTGGTTAGTTTGGTGGACAATTACTTTAGAAGGATCAGATGTTAGGTAGCTCAGAGGTCATCATCTCATATTTGTCTCCAGGACCGCCCAAACCTGTAAAAGGATTGAGGTACCAGAGTGACCTAATGGAGAGTCAGGGTAGTGACTGAGGCATAGCATAGGCAGAAACTTAGTGAACCAGATCAACATGAAAGTGGAGGTTTAAGGGAAAAGTGCAAAGAAGGACAAATTAAAAAAGGAGAAGGGGAGACATTTCCCTGAAGAAATGGGTCTCAGACTATTTTTAAAACAAGAAAATGAATGCAAAGTACTTATTAAGTACTAAGCATTAAGGACTTTACAAGCTTTCTCACCTTTAATCCTCCCAATAAATGTATGAGTTAGATACTATCATTATCTCCATTTTATAGATGATGAAACTGAAGACTGTAGAAGTGAAATTACTTGCCCAAAGTCACACAGCCGAAAACTAACAGAGCTAGGATTTGAATGCACACAGCTTAGCTAGAGATTCCATACAGTTCATTACTATGTACTTGGGAGAAAACTCAAAAGCCTTGGTGATCTTTAGGGTGCTACTAGAGAACATAGGAAGGCTGATCTAAAACCAAGCTAAACTGAATTGTGATACTGAATCTGCTGATACATGCTTCAGTTTGAATTGGCTGAGAAGATGGCAACAAGTTGAGTTTGAAATTAGAGTCATCACTGAAATCAGTGATAAGGAACCAAGAAAGGAAAATAGAGAAGCAGAAGTAGGAGCAATAACCAATTCCTACTAGAATATTGGGACTACTATTTGTTACTGTGTTGTCTTCAGTATAATCAGTGTCATCTTCAGGATCAAGATAGTTCTATGACTTGTGATTTCTAGGCTTTAATAACACCCACAGCTCCATGCTATAATGTTAATTTTGCTGACATTTTCAAAGGTACTAGAATAGAAAGTTGCTGCCACCCAACTCAATAAATTTTGATTGTTTACTATGATCTTACATTCAAGCACTGACTAATCCTTATTTTCTTTAGTTAATGAAGCCACATAAAAGAATCCAAGTTTGCCTGGGAAAATTGTGTGTGTGTGTGTGTAATTTACATTTTCACCTCAAGTACTCTTGATGACTTGGCAAGATTTGTATGATTTTCCTGAAATATAATTTGCCATTTTGTACCTCCTGAAAATAGTCAATTCCCTGGAATGAGGAACATATATGTTTATATAAAGTCTGTATTTATTTCTCAAGTGAATGTATGAATTAAAACCTTAAACTATGAAGTTCCTAATGCCACTGGAATGTCTGAAAGTGCAAAGAGAAAAGGAGAGTAGAAAAGGCTTGATTGGGTTGGTGATACAGAGTAGCAGAGGATAGGAACCCAACATTTGCTGTATGCCTGCTCTATACTGGGCTTCGTGCCAAATGATTTCCATATACAGTATTATCTTACAAACTGTGTGAGGGAAAATTATCATTCTCATTTTACAGATAAGAAAACTGAAGCTCAGAGACATTAAATACTTTGTTCAATATCACACTGTTGGTAAATAAGTGGTCAAACCAGGATGTGAATTCAGACCTTTTGACTGTGGAATGTAATGTATAATTGTTCCTCATGTGCCTTTTCTTAGTTTTTTTTTTTCCTTCTCTATTGATCTAGTCTCAAAAGTACAACTCGTGGAAATTAGTTATTTAACTTGCAGTAGAATAGAATTTCTTTTGAGGCAACTTTAATAATGTAAATAATTCTAATATTAATAATGATTTAAAAAAGTTAATAGCAAAACCACAGAGTAAGCTGTTCTAGATACCAGACAGCATGCCAAGGCTCTCCATGGATTTTTTTTTCATTTTTTTTTTACACTAAACAGCATGAGGTAGAGAATGGCAATGATCCCTATTAATAAGAAAAGTTAGAAAGATTAAGTGACTCGTCTAGAATCATACAGCTGCTGAGTGTCAAAGCCAGGGCAAAAACTCAGATCTGTGTGATTTCAACACACAAGTTCTTTGCTACTATCTCTTCAGACTCTTCCAAAATATCTTGAATTAACTTCATAAGTAAAAATCTGGATTTCAAGTTTTCTATGCAGTACTGTATACTCTGAGGGCTTTTAACCTGTGCACTGTTTGAATGAGAGATGATGACTCGACCTACAATTGGCCCTGTTTGGGGATCCATAATGAAGCACCATGAGCTAAGTAGGTAGTTAATTTTCTTTGTTAGTCCTGAAGTATAACTCTGTCCTACTTGAAAGTTTTGGGATCCCCAGCATGGAACTTACAAATCTGGGTCACTTAACACCTATTTGCTGGTTGCATGAAATCCAGACTAGCTCTTTCAGGCATTGAATTGAGATGGGAGGGTGCTCCCGGTACTTTTTTTCGTTTTTATATATCTCAGTGAGAAAAGTGGAAAAAATTAATGTAGCCCTCTGAAGTAGGACAGAAGCGGTGAGAGGAGTTTGTCACAAGTTTATTAACATTACTGGAAAAAAGGAAAAAGGCCCTCATTAAAAGCCGCAAAGCTTCTTACTATCTTGCATAAACGAAGTTTAAAGGTTCCTATTTCATGTGGCAATTCAAACAGCTTTTCTTTAAGTAGGCACAGCAGTACCTCTCCACGCAAAAGGCAGAAGCTCTAAAAGTTGGGCCACTCTCTGCCCTTTCAAAATTTGAGGAGACTGAAAACCCATCACTTTAGAAATTAAGAGCTGCTACTTAGTATTCATGCTAAGGAGATCAAAGGTGAAGAAGAAACCTGTGGGAATCTATTCCAGTCACCCATAAAACTGCAGGCAAGCTGAGGCTTTGGAAATCGATTTTAGAATGTTTGGTCACTAGTTAAGTTCCCCAGATGAGAATAATTGATGCTGTCTTGGCTCTTACATATGTAAGAATTTCCTGTTCAAAGGACCTGTGCCATGAAAGACAGAGATGAAATTAAAGGTTGCAAGCCTACTTAGCAAAACAAGCTGGGTAAGGGAACTGTCAATAATAGGCACAGGCAAATGTGTTACAGCTTGAGTCAGGCTGGGGCCAGGCTGCCTGCATGCTGTTCCCTTCTACAGATGGGGCAGCACTTGGCAAAGCTGACATGGATTTGGAATTTAAAACTACATGGTGATTTCAGAATTTCATTTTCCTGTGAATCAATAAGGATGATTCAAAACCAAAGCAGATGGCCACGCAGCTACTGTGGAATATCAGCTACAGGCCAACCTTTTATTTTTCTTCAGAACATTACTTCTTACAACAACTTTAATTTCTGAAGCATCTTAAATGCAGCAAAACACACTTCATTGAGAGAGTTTATAATATGCCTCTTTTTCTTATAACTGCCTTTAGGTTTCTCAGGAAGATCTAATGCCTCTCAGAACTCAAAAAGCCAGTATACACACTCAAAGGCTGGAGAATATAGAACAGCTTGATAATTATCAGAAATGGGTTGGTGGGTGTGTGGGGGAATTGTTGTAATTGCACTTTGTTGTCTGCTTTTTTTCCCCTGTCTTTAAAACACCACAGGAAGAAGCATGATGAAGACAGTTATAAACTAGAGAAAGAGTCTAGCAGGCCTAGCAGTCTCTAAAATACTCTTTTGGAAGAAGTATATAAACCAGAGATATAACTCCTCCAGACATACTTGTGTGTGTGTGTTTCATACACTCCCCATCACTTTTTAGGGACCTTTTGTTTCTCTCCTGACTGCGTAATTGCCATCAAAGTGATTCTCTTTTGTCCTTTGCCTTCATTATTATAATTTTTTAAAAATAATTTTGTATTTATAGAAGAGTGTTAAAAATAGTAGAGAAAGTTCTTGTATTCTTTCCCCCAAATTTTCCTCATGCTAACAACCTTAAAAAATCATGGTAAAGTTATCAAAACTAGGAAATTCACATTGGTACATTACAGTTAACTAAAGAGTAGACTTTATTAGGATTTTAGTCTTCCACCAACGTCCTTTTCCTGTTTGGAATGCAATTCCGGATTTCACATTTTCTTTAGTCATCACATCTTCATAGTTTCCTCCAATTTGTGGCTGTTCTGGTCTTTTCTTGTTTTTCATATGACTTCAACACTTTTGAAAGAGTACTCAGTAGGATAGTTTGTAAAATATTGGCCATTTTGGAATTTGGTTGATGGTTTCTTATGACTGGATTGCATTTATGGATCTGGGGAAGAATAATACAAGGGTCTTTTTTTTATTCATATCATATTAGGGTATTCATAATATCAACTTAACTTGTCATTCAGGGTGTTAACCATGATCAGATATCCTTTTAAAAGAGTGTATAGCGGATTGCTTAGGCAAGTGGCTAAGTGATTGAACAATGGAGAAAAATACCTCTCTCAATGCCTGATACATAGTAAATGCTCATTCGTTCATTCAGCATTTATTGAACCAGCCAATGAAACCAGTGTGTCAAGGCTGTTTATACATTCATCTGTTCAGCAAATAAATATATTTTTAATGGTAATTAGTAATGATGGGACCAGAGCAAGGCAAGTGAGTAACCCGCTTTGGATACAAAAGTGTAGCAGTAAACAGGTGCTAATCAAAATGAGACTATAGTCTTTTATTTTAATATCAATGTTTTAGTTTAATTGTATCATTTTATTGAAGTAACATTGGTTTACAACACTGTCTATGATTTATTTTTTATTGAACAAATCTTAGATTTATTATTATCTCAGCACTGAGTAGTTTTGGTCTGACATAAATTAGATTGTTATAAGAAGACTATAAGGATAGATCAATATAAATTATGATAGAAAAGCAACTCAAAGTGACTTTGAGACAATATTAAAAAATTAGGGCAGAAACCACATTTAAGTGACCAATTTGCAAGCAAACAACATGATTTAGAGGTATAGGTTCATATCTCTTCCAGTGTGTGATGTCAAACCATGCCCACCAGCAAAGCACCAATTATCCTGCTCCATAGACAATTGGGCCCTGTACCCCATTTGCTTCCCACCTCCAACCCTCTCCTTCTGGTCACCTCAATTCTATAATCATATTTCTAGGGTTTTTTTTGGTCAAGTTTTGTCTGTTCCTTTTTTCTTTCTTTTTTTAAAAATATTTATTTATTTATTTATACAAGCACTGGGTACAGTCAGAAGCGCGGGAGGGTGAGAGAATTCACCAGGGCCAGAGCGGGGAACAGAACAGACAGAATGACGAAATACACTGCTGAGGGGAGCAGCAGGCGTGGCAGGAGAGGTCTGTTGCGCCATGTGGGACCCTCGCCGGCGGCCAGGGATCGAACCGGCGCTGCAGAGGCTGCAGGCAGCCTCGCAGCCCAGCACTCAACTGCTGCACCACTAGGGGAGGCCCCCTTTTTTCTTTCTTTATAGTCCACAGATGAGTGAAATTATCTGGTGTTTTTCCTCCTCCTTCTGTGTTATTTCACTTAGCATAATCCCCTCCAGCTCCATTCATGCTGTAGCAAATGGCAAGATTTCATCCTTTTTATAGCTAGATAGTATTCCATTGTGTATATATACCACATCATATTTATCTACTAATCTGTTGTTTGGCACTTAGGTTGTTTCTATACCTTGGCTATTGAAAATAACACTGCAATGAGCATAAGAGTGCAGTTTTCTTGAACCAACATGAATGGCAAATAAATAAGTTAAATCAATCTTGATAAAGTTGACCTTTTTCAGACTTTTGTCACTTAGCAACTGTGTCAACGTAGACTAGTTATTTACCTTTCTAAGTTCCAGATTCCACAAATGTGTAATGGGAACAACAGTAGTACCTACTACATGAAGTTTCTGTGAAGATCAAATGAGATGCAAAATATAAAGTGATCACTGCAGGGAATTTCACTTTGTGACTATTAAATTATTAGTGATTATAATTTTTATCAAAACTCCCAAAAGCAGTTAATTTGAACATTTTTCTATTCCTTATAAGTCCTGTCTAGTCTTGTTCACTAGTGAAATCAATTAGGTACGTCACCTTACCAACTGCAAGCATCTATCCCTGTGAAAAATAAAACCTCCAGTCTTATAATAAATACTAAAAATAGAGTAGCTTCTTTCATTGTTGCCATTGTTGTGAATGCCATTATTATTGCCTAGCAGAGCAAAATGTATCCCAACTACAGGCACATATAGAACCTTTCCATAGTAATTCTCAAGAACTATAATTTTCTCGACATTTTACCCATTTGCAAGTTTCATGTATGCTGTTATAAAACACAAAATTCCTGGGTCAGAGATACCAGTATCATAAGCCTCAGTTACCATGAGGCAGTAAGAGAGGCTTGGTGACAAATACACAACGCTGTGGGCTGGTTGTAGTAGAGGAATCCTGAATAGGGATAGGGAACCCAAATATTTTCAAATTGGCAGTAAGTATATCTTACTTTCATTCCACAGAGAGACACTGGCTCTATTTTGAAGGCTGTTATCTATAAAAAGACCATTGCAAAGGTAGTCTGTAATAAAAGCAGTTAGTGTTGCACTCAACATAAGTGTAGGGACATGAGATATCTACAAAGAACTACCACGACTGGAGGTGGCACACCTCTGCCTGATCTTACCTGCTTCACTAAAAAAAAAAAGATGATTTAAGAGAAAATCCACAAATGCAAACATTTCCTAATTAATCTGTCTTCTGATTTTCCTGGAAAGTCTACTTATTTTGTTTGGTAGGTTTCACTAGATTCTTAAGATGATAGTCTTACTTTTTGCGCTGGAATAAATTCCAAAATGCTATTCTTACCTGTATGCTAAAATCTAGTTTCTGCTTGGACCATCCATGAACTTCTGCTCTGGTTTCATTAATTGGCTTGTGTAATTGACCTGCTTGATGTAGTGTGAGTTAATGTCTTGAGTTTGACCTCAGCTGTTTTTCTCTAGATTGATTGATTATTGAGTTTCTCCTCAAATTAATGATTTTGGGGCTGCAGCAAAGTTTTTTAAAGAATGTCATAAATTATTTAGGCTTGATATTGACCTAGTCTTGTTCCAGATGGAGATTGGTCTCCCCCTCCTCTGTGTCGACTCTGTGGGAGCTGGTAAAGGGAAGTTTCCATTTGGTGTTGACCAAGGGCAGAGAGATACAGGCTTAGAATTTCTTGTTCATCTTTTTTTCTGATGAAGTCATGGCAGTCCACCAGCCTGGGTGGGACAAGCCAATGGGCCAGGCACATCAAGCATCCCTTTCCCACAAATGACATCAATTACATTGCCTTCTGCTCCTGTGCCTTATGCCAGGGCCTGGGCCTATATCAGCAAACAGATATATTCCCTCTGTGAAAGTTTGGAATTATAGAACTATAGAACTCTCCTTAATTGAACCACCACATAGAGTATATAAAACGCGTGCTCTTGTGATTAATCTGACTGAAGATGGATATCATGAGATACAGGGTCACATGTGAAAATACTAAAGCTGCCATTTGTAAAGGAGATTTTATTTAACAAAGGTTATTTTAATCAACTTTTTCATTCAGAACCAAATGACAAATTTTTTATTTTGGATGAAACTTGATAGCTCTTGGTCTTATCCCATTTACTTTTTCTTGGTTAACTGAGAAGGGAAAAAATAATATGTTTTGATTACAGTCTTTCCAGTCCACATATCTTTGAAGAATCACTGTCTGTCTGCAGTATGAAAACAGTGACATATCTGAGCCAATGATTCTCAGGATATAAACAGGCAAAGATAGTTGATAAATATTTCAGAAATAAGAATAAAGATACTAGAAACTTTTCTTACTTCTTTGAAGAAGGGCAAAAAACAGAGTATCTTCATAGTGGTTGCCACAGATAGCTTCAGTCTGTTGCTAATAGTATAATGGAAGCTACCATTAGATGTTTTTGATCATATCATTTGCTTATAGCATCATAAAATGTAAGGGGACTGTAGAACTCATTAGGCAAAACGTGCTTGTTTTATAGAAGATAAAGGTTAGAGAACTTATTTGCAAAGGTCATAAAAATAAAAACTTCCTTAGCCAGTATTATGCTTATTTCTTAATGTCGTTGTGCTAATTGGCTTATAGTAAGTGTTGCATAAATAATGACTGAATGGTTGAAATGTCCTACCACATATTATCCTTCCTGTGTGAATGATTCTTGTTTTAAGCAAGCTTTTTTTTTTTTTTTCTTCAAGATTTATTTATTTATTTATACAAGCACTGGGTACAGTCAGAAGCGCGGGAGGGTGAGAGAATTCACCAGAGCCAGAGCGGGGAACAGAACAGGCAGAGTGATGAAATACACTGCTGAGGGGAAAAGCGGGCGCGGCAGGAGAGGTCTGTCGTGCCATGTGGGAACCTCGCCGGCGGTCGGGGATTGAACCAGCGCTGCAGAGGCTGCGGGCAGCTTTGCAGCCCAGCGCTCAACCACTGCACCACCAGGGGAGGCCCTTGTTTTAAGCAAGCTTTATATGAACATGTGATAGGCTAATCATTAGTGTGAGTTTTTTTTTTTCCCAAATCAGAAAATATTTTATTTTTTAATGAAATATTTAACAATTTTTTTTAAATTTTATTTTTATATTCCCCATACAATTGCAACCCCCTTATTTTGACCCCAATACCTACCCTCCCTGCCACCCATCCCTCATAAAGTGTCTCTGGTTCATAGTTGTTTGTTGATTATGATTTTTACTTTCTTATAGTTAATCATTTTCCAGGTCCCTTAATTAAGTTTTCTAGATTCCTACTATGAGTGAGACCATCCTGTATTTTTCTTTTTCTTTCTGGCTTATTTCACTGAGCATGATCCCTTCCAGTGCCATCCATGTTGCTGCAAATTGCATGTGTTTATCTTTTTTGAATGCTGAGTAATATTCCATGGTGTATATGTACCACATCTTCTTGATCCAGTCATCAATTTTTGGGCATTTGGGTTGTTTCCAAAGCTTGGCTATTGTAAATAGTGCTGCTATAAACATAGGGGTACAGGTGCTCTTTGGAGTTGATGTTTCTGTGTCCGTTGGGTAAATACCTAGGAGTGGAATTGCTGGATCATATGGAAGCTCTATGTTTAGTAGGTCCAGAAATCTCCACATAGCTCTCCATAGTGGTTGGACCAGTTTGCACTCCCACCAACAGTGCAGGAGAGTTCCTTTTTTCTCCACAACCTCACCAACATTTGTTGTTGCTAGTTTTTTTATGTGCCATTCTCACTGGTGTTAGATGGTATCTCATGGTAGTTTTGATTTGCATTTCCCTGATGACAAGTGATGTTGAACATTTTTTCATATGCCTGTTGGCCATTTATATTTCCTCTTCAGAGAAGTTTCTTTTTAGCTCTTCTGCTCATTTTTTGACAGGATTATTTTCTTTGTTGTTGTTGAGTCTCATTAGCTCTTTGCAGATTTTTGTGATCAGTCCTTTATCATTAGTGTTGTGTGCAAAAATGTTCTCCCAGTTGGTGGGGTTTCTCTTAGTGTTTGTTATTGTCTCTTTTGCTGTGCAGAAGCTCTTTAATTTGATGTAGTCCCAGCTGTTTATCTTTGCCTTCACTATCACTGCTTTGGGTGATGTGTCTGTAAAGATGTCTTTGATGTGCATATCACGTAGTGTTTCGCCTATATTTCCTTCTATGTATTTTATGGTTTCAGGTCTTATGTCTAGTTCTTTAAACCATTTTGAGTTGGTTTTTGTGTATGGTGTGAGGTAGTAGTCAAGCTTCATTCTTTTGCATTTAGCGACCCAATTTTCCCAGCACCATTTATTGAACAAACTTTCTTTGCTGCAATGCATAGTCTTTGCTCCTTTGTCAAATATTAGTTGACCATAAATCTGTGGGTTTATTTCTGGATTTTCTATTTGATTCCATTGGTCTGTGTGTCTGTTCTTGTTCCACTACCATGCAGTTGCTTTTTTTTTTTTTATAGAGGCATGTTTTATTTATTTATTTGTTTGTTTGTTTGTTTTGTTTATACATGCACTGGGTACCCTCAGAAGTGCGGGAGGGTGAGAGAATTCACCAGAGCCAGAGCGGGGAGCAGAGCAGGCAGAAGGACCGAAGTACACTGCTGAGGGGAGCAGCGGGTGGCAGGAGAGTTCTGCGCGCCATGTGGGACCCTCCTCCAGTGGCCGGGGAGCAGCGGGGATCAAACCGGCAGCGCAGAGGCCGTGGGCAGCTTCGAAACCCAGTGCTCAACTGCTGCACCACCGGGGAGGCCCCCACTACCATGCAGTTTTGATGATTATGGCTTTGTAGTATAGTTTGAAATCTGGGAGTGTGATGCCTCCATTCCCTTCTTTTTTTTCAGTAGAGCTTTGGCTATTCAGGGTTTTTGGTGATTCCATATGAATTTCATCAATAATTATTCTATTTCTTTGAAGAATAACATTGAAATTTTTATTGGAATAGCATTGAATCTGTATATTGCTTTTGGTAGGATGGCCATTTTAATAATGTTTATTCTTCCAATCTATGAGCAGGGGATGTCTTTCCATTTCTTTGTATCTTCTTCTATTTGTTTTAACAGTGTTTTATAGTTTTCTTTGTATAGGTCCTTTACCTCTTTTGTTAGATTTATTCCCAAGTATTTGATTTTTTTTGTTTTGATCATAAAAGGGATTTTTTTTTCATTTCTTCTTCTTCAGATTTATTGTTTGTGTATAGGAAGGCTACTGACTTTTGCATGTTAATTTTGTATTATGCCACTTTGCTGAACTGATTGATGAGTTTAATTAGTTTTTCGATGGAGTTTTTGGGGTTCTCTATGTAGATTATCATATCATCTGCAAATAGTGATAGTTTGACTTCTTCTTTTCCTATTTGGATTCCTTGTATGTCTTTCTCTTGTCTTATTGCTCTGGCTAGGACTTCCAGTATTATATTGAAAAGCAGTGGTGAGAGTGGACATCCTTGTCTTGTTCCAGATCTTAATGGAAATGCTTTCAGCTTTTCACCATTGAGAATGATACTGGCTGTTGGCTTGTCGTATATGGCCTTTATGATGTTGAGGTATTCCTTGTATCCCAAGAATTTCAAGGGCTTTTATCATGAATGGGTGTTGCACTTTGTCGAAAGCTTTCTCAGCATCTATTGATATTATCATATGGTTTTTATATTTCTTTTTGTTGATGTGTTGGATAACATTGATTGATTTTTGGATGTTGAACCATCCTTGTGTCCCTGGAATGAATCCAACTTGGTCGTGGTGAATTATCTTATGGATACATTGTTGGATTCTGATAGCTAAAATTTTATTGTGGATTTTTGCATCAGTGTTCATTAAGGAGATTGGCCGGTAGTTTTCTTTTTTTTGTGTTGTCCTTGTTCGGTTTTGGTATTAGTGTAATGTTGGCTTCATAGAACGTGTTTGGTGTTATCCCTGCCTTCTCAATTTTTTGGAAGAGTTTGTGAAGGATAGGCACTAATTCATCTCTGAATATTTTGTAGAATTCATTTGTAAATCCATCAGGTCCTGGGCTTTTGTTTTTGGGGAGGTTTTTGATTACCATTTCAATTTTGCTACTTGTAATTGGTCTGTTTAGGTGTTCTATTTCTTCTTTATCTAGCTTTGGGTGAATGTAGAGTTGTAGGAATATGTCCGTCTCCTCTAGATTGTTGAACTTGTTTCCATATAACTGTTCATAGTAGTTACTGATTATTCTTTTGATTTCTGCTGTGTCTGTTGTTATTTCTCCTCTTTCATTTATGATCCTGTTTATTTGTGCTTTCTCCCTTTTTTCCTTTGTGAGCCTGGCTAGGGGTTTGTCTATTTTATTGATTTTTTTCGAAGAACCAGCTCTTGGTTTCATTGATCTTTTGTATTGTTTTTTTAAATTTTGATTTCATTTATTTCTGCTTTGGTTTTTATTATTTCTTTTCTTCTACTGGTTTTGTTTTTTTTTTGTTGTTGTTCCTTTTCTAGATCTTTGAGCTTCGCGATTAGGTTGTTTCTTTGAGTTCTTTCTTGTTTCTTGATGTGAGCCTCTATTGCTATATATTTTCCTCTTACTGCTTTTGCTGCATCCCATACATTTAGGAAATTGGTGTCCTCCTTGTCATTCAATTCAAAGAATTTTTTAATTTCTTCTTTGATCTCCTAGTTAGTCCAGTGGACTTCCAGTAGTGTGGGTTTCAATCTTCATGAGGTAGGTGAGTACCTTGCCTTCTTTTTATGGTTTACTTCTAATTTGATGCCATCATGGTCAGAAAAGATGGCTGGTATGATTTCAATCTTGGTGTATCTGTTGATGTTTGTCTTGTGCCTCAGTATGTGATAGATCCTGGAGAATGATCTGTGTGCGCTTGAGAAAAATGTGTACTCATATTTTTTGGGTTTAGTGTTCTATAGTTGTCTGTTAAGCCCAAGCTCTCTAGATCCTTATTTAGAGCTTTAGTGTCTTTACTTATTTTTTGTCTCGTTGATCTATCCATTGTTGATAGTGGTGTTGAAGTCTCCCACTACGTATGTGTTTTCTCTGATGTCTGTTTTCAGAGATGATAATAGTTGTCTGATGTATTTTGGTGCACCTTCGTTTGGTGAATATATGTTAATGAGTGTTATTTCTTCTTGAAATATTGTCCCCTTGATCATAATATAGTGACCGTTGGGGTCTCTTTTTATCTTTTTGAGTTTGAAATCTGTTTTATCTGATATGAGTGTAGCTGTTCCTGCTTTCTTTTTTGGTCCTTTTGCTTGTAGGATTCTTTTCCATCCTTTAACTTTGAGTCTATTTTTATCTTTTGCAGCTAAATGTGTTTCCTGGAGACAGCAAAAGGTTGGGTTTTTTTTCAATAAATTTTATTTTTATATTCCCCATACAATTGCAACCCCCTTATTTTGACCCCAATCCCTCCCCTCCCCGCCCCCCACCTCCATAGAGTGTCTCTGTTTCATAGTTTTTTGTTGATTTTGATTTTCACTTTCTTATAGTTATTCATTTTCCAGGTCCCTTATTTAAGTTTTCTAGATTCCTGCTATGAGCGAGACCATCTGGTATTTTTCTTTTTCTTTCCGGCTTATTTCGTTGAGCATGATCCCTTCCAGTGCCATCCATGTTGCTGCAAATTGCATGTGTTTATCTTTTTTGAATGCTGAGTAATATTCCATGGTGTATATAAAGAAAACTATAAAACACTGTTAAAAGAAATAGAAGAAGACACAAAGAAATGGAAAGACATCCCCTGCTCATGGATTGGAAGAATAAACATTATTAAAATGGCCATCCTACCAAAAGCATTATACAGATTCAATGCTATTCCAATAAAATTTTCAATGTCATTCTTCAAAGAAATAGAACAAGTATTGATGAAATTCATATGGAAACACCAAAACCCCCGAATAGCCAAAGCTCTCCTGCGAAAAAAAGAAGGGAATGGAGGCATCACACTCCCAGACTTCAAACTATACTACAAAGCCATAATCATCAATACTGCATGGTACTGGGTTTTGTTTCTTAATCCAGCCTGTGACTCTGTGTCTTTTTATTGAAGAGTTTAGTCCATTTACATTTAGAGTTAGTATTGATATGTTAGCATCTGTATTTGCCATTATGTTTGTCTTTCCTTTGATTTTATTTATTTATTCTTTTAATAACTTTTTTTTTTGGCCTTCTTTTGTTGTTATTTGTCCCTCTGCGGTTCTGGCTTTAGGACTCCTTGTAGTATTTTTTGGAGTGGGGGTTTAGTCGTAATGAAATTCCAGAGTTTCTGTTTGTCTGGGAAGTTCCTTATTCTTTCTTCATAGAGGAAGGAGGGCTTTGTGGGATAAAGTATTCTTGGTTGGCATCTGTTTTCTTGGAGTCTGTTGACTATGTCCCTCCAATCTCTCCTTGCTCGTAGTGTTTCTTCGGAGAAGTCTGATGTCAGTCTGATTGGTTTTCCTTTGAATGTTATCTGTTTCTTCCCTCTTGTCAGTTTCATTATTTTTTCCTTGTCTTGGATTCTTGGGATCTTTACTATTATGTATCTTGCTGTATTTTTCCTTTCGTCATGGCAGTTTGGTGTTCTTCTTGCTTCTTGTATATCAATTTTCAGCTCCTTCTTCACGTTTGGGAAGTTCTCTTCAATTATTTCCTTGTATTTTTCTCTGTTCCTACATCTCTCTCCTCTCCTTCTGGGATTCCTAGAACTCTTATATTTCCTTTCCTCATGGAGTCAGATAGTTCCCGAAGTCTTTCTTCGGTCTTTTTCCTTCGTACTTCTCTTTCCTTTTCTGTTTTAGTTCTTTTTATTTCTGTGTCTTCAAGAGTACTTATTCATTCTTCCATTTCATCTATTCTGCTTTCATTGCTTTTCCCAGAGTTCTTTAGCACCTCCATTAATTCTTTGATCTCCTGGATTTCTTTTATTCCCTCTTTAGGGACTCAATTTCATTCTTCTGGTCATTAATTATTTTTCCCTTATCATTGTTTTCCTTTATGACTTCTGTCAGTTTTTTAATCACGGCAATTTTAAATTCTCTTTCTGGAAGGCTCAGAAGTTCTTCCAAGTTACTGTCGTTGCAATCTGGTAGGTGGTTTTCTTTTTGTTGTGTGCTTTTTTCCTGAGGAGTTGCTGGGTTGTATGTGGTTTTTCTACTCCCTACTGCCTGTTTTCTAATTTGCTGTATTCCTTGGGACACTGTGTTGCTGGTACTGGCTGACATCTTGGGTGAACTTCCCAGCTCACCTCTGGCTCCTCTGGGAGACTTCTGCTGGTTTCACACAGTCTCCACCAAAGAAAGGTCCCTGCTGCAAAATGCCGGTGCCTGGGATGAGCTCCCCTGTGCGCCCGAATTTTTAACAATATGAACATACCTAAAAATTGTGGGTTCCAATGAGCTGGCTGCTAGCTGGCTGCTCATGGGCAACTGTGACATATCTTCTATCTGCAAATCACAGCAGAGCATTCCTTGACTACCTACGGAGTATAGCCCGTGTCACAAGGCAGGGTCAGGGACGCCTGGGCCTCTGTTGACCTCATTAGTGACTATCTCCATGTTGTCTCAGGATAACTCTGGCTGTGATAACACCAAATACTTTGCTGATGAAAGTGTTTCTTTTTTTTTAAAGATTTATTTTTATTTATACAAGAACTGGGGTACAGGCCAGAGGCATGGGAGAGTGAGGGGATTCACCAGAGACAGAGTGGGGAACAGAACAGGCAGAAGGACTGAAGACACTGCTGAAGGTAGCAGCAGGTGAGTCAGGAGAGGTCTGCTGCGCCATGTGGGCATCTCCCTGGCTGGCTGGGAATTGAACCCATGCTGCAGAGGCTGAGGACAGCTTCACAGTGCTGCGCTCAACCTGCTAAGCCACCAGGGAAGCTCCGAAAGTGTTTCTTAACATATGGTCACGATGTCCCCTTCTCTGTTCCTCGTGAAACTTTGTCCCCCATTCCAGTTGCACCCTCCAGATTTTATTCCTCATACCATTGTCGCATGATCAGCTTTTACTAGCCTGTATGATTTCAATGAATGGCACAAGAACTTCTGTTCAAGTAGCAGAATCTTGCCTTGCTAACCTGCTCCATGACTGTTGTGTCCCTCATCATGTTCCCACCGCAAAGCAGCAACAAATTTCCTGCCGCAACAAAAAATCACTTCATTACCAGTATTCTAGCTTATGGTCCCTCTCAGTCATCACCCCTTTTCTACAAATTGCTATTCTCAGTTTTATTCCAGTTGATTAGTCTTATCTGATTTTTGAATCTATATAAATGAATCATACATTTTTTTGTCTGTCTTTTAAAGCTGAATATTTTCAGAATTTTTTTTGAAGGAAGATACGTAATTTCTTTTTTCAGTTTTTTAAAAATTTTAAAGCATCCTTGTTTGCTTTTTCACAGTGTAAGATTTTTCTCCTCAGGTACAGTCACCATTGTTTACCCACCACCAAGATGCTCACAGTCCTCCGCCACATTCTCCTCCCCACATCTTTAAATTCTCTTTTGGTCCCTCAATCTCTCAGATCTACAGTCCACTTTCAAGAGTTAGTCTTACAGTTTGTCTTTGTTTGGTTTCTCTAGATTCCATATATAAGTGAAGCCATGCAGTATTTATCATTCTCTTCTGGCTCACATCACTTAGAATAACCCCTTCCAGTTCCATCCAAATTACCACAAATGGCATGAGTTGTCATTCTTTATCTCTCAGTAATATTCCATTGAGTATATGTACCCAGTATGTCATCAGTCTTGTAGAATGACCCATGTGCACTTGAGAAGAATGTGTATTTGTTTTCTTTGGGATGTAGTGCCCTGTAAATATCTGTTAGACCCATGTGGGCTAGTTCTTTGTTTAGGGTGAGTATAACTTTATTTATTGTCTCTCATTATTCTGTCCATTGGTGGGAGTGGGGTATTGAAATCTGCAATCATATATGTATTTTATCTGATGTCAATTTTTAAAAGAAAATTTTAACTATATTGTTGGGTGCAGCTGTAGCTAATTTTCATTGTTGTGTAGTATTTCATTATACGACTATTCAATACTTCAGTTACCCATTGTACTGTTTATGAATATATGGATTCTTTTCAGATTTTGTGTCATGGATATTGCTCTATAAACATTCTTGTTTTTGCTACAAATATGCATTACATTAGTATGCGTATAGGTATAGCTATGAGTGAGCTTGCTGATTTGACAAATGCTGTTGATGTGCTGCCTCTCTATATCCTGGGCCCATCTCTGAGGTCATTTACAGCATCTTCAATGGACCACTTCTATTGATTTAACAGTTTCCCATATTAAGGACCTGGGTTTCTCCACTATTATTTTATTGGAGCATCTAATCTTATGATAATTATTGTAATTTTTGATATATGTGGGTTTCAGTTATACTCCTGCCATTTGCTTTATTTTTATTCTGTCTTTTTAATGATCTTTTCCATTCCACTTTGCCTTATTTTGAATTAATCAAATATTTTTGTTTTCCATTTTCTTCTAATTGCTTGCTATATACATAGTCTTTTACTATACTTTTTGTATTTACTCTAGAGATTACATCATTCATGATATAGACTGACATAATTTAGTATTTAGTCACTTCTCACAGTCATATATCCTCATGATACTTTTGATATTTATAATTATACAATTATAGCTTTTATTAAAGATTTATTTATTTATACTTTCAAGAACTGGTGTACAGACCACAGGCGTGGAGGGTGAGAGGATTCACCAGAGACAGGGTGGGGAATAGAACTGAAATACACTGCTGAGGGGAGCAGCGGGCGAGTCAGGAGAGGTCTGCTGTGCCAAGTGGGTAGCTCCCTGGCCGGGAATCGAACTCGTGCTGCAGTGCACTTCATAGGTTGTGTCTTAACCCCTTGCGCCACCAGGGTGGCCCACAAGTCCAGCTTTTTGCCACATTTTCATTACTATCATCATGTAGTTTAAGAATACACAGATGTTAAGCTCTGCAATTAATTGTGAATATTATTTCCTATAGCCAATATCAATTTAGATTTATCTGTAGATTTAACCTTTTAATGCTTTTTATTCTATCTTGAATTTCTATGCACTCATCTTATCCTTCTGGTGTCCATCATTCTGTTGAGAAATTAACCATCAAACATATTGTTCATTTGAAAGCAATGCTTTTTTCTTCACTAGTTGCTTTAATATTTTTCTCCTTTCAACTTTCAGTAGTTTTACTTGGTATGCTCAGATATGCATTCTTTTGTATTTTATTGGTTTAGTGCTTGAAGCAATTCTTAACCTTTTGGTTAGAGGTCTTTAATCAATTTTAGAAAATTCTTGATCATTATCTCCTTAAATGTTGCTCCTATCCATTCGTTTCTTCCTCCCTCTCTGAAATGACTACTAGATATCTGTTTAGCCTTTTCATCATATTTCACATTATTTTATAAAATTCCATATTTCTGTTCTTATTTTCACTGTGATTCAGCTTGGATATTTCTTACTAATTAATTTCCTGGTGCATGAATCCTCTATTTATCTGTTTTCATTCTTCTGTTAAATTCTTTATTGAATGCTAGACATTATATATAAATAACTATAGAAGTTCTGCATAATGTGATATTTTTCCAGGGAAGACAAACTATCTTTTGATAAGCAGCCAGAGTAGGAGTTGTTTATCTTAGTCCAGTCAAGACCTGAGCTGAATCAAGACTAGATTTCAAACATAAAGCTTCTTTTAATCTGGTATACTATAACTCTTTTATGGACTTTTTCTCAAGGTGTCCCATTTGAGCCTGGTGAATCTCCCAGAGATCCTTCCCTTTCGATGGTGTTGAACTACATACTTATCTACCCAGATTCAGTAAGATCCATTAAGTATGTAACTACTGATAAGAAAACTTCTCAACTGCTTTCTTATCAGCTTAATTTCTAGCTCCTTGCAGCTTAACAATTAACCCAAGGCATGTAGTACTTTTGGTCTAAATTTTGTGAGTTTTCCTTCTCTCTAGAATCTTGGCTTCTCTATGTCCTCTCTATCTTGATAGTTATTTAAAATCTTCAAGCAGATTCTCTTGTAAAAAACCTAGCTTTTCGTGTTTTTTTTTTTTTTTTTTTTTTGGTAGGGGGACACTCAATTTGCTACATGAAACTCTGTCATTGTTAGAAGCCATGATTTATTAAGTGACCATTTTAAATGTCTAAATTATGCAATATATTATATTCTTAAATGCCTAAAATTTGCAAGATCCTGTATTCTGAGAATATCTGTTGAATAAATACACAGTGGGTAGGTGGGGGATATCTGGATTCTTATGAGTTTGTCATTTGTGATAGTTTTACAAAATGCACATAATGCAAAGAGAGACGTGTTTTCCTGCTGCACTGAACTTAATGCAACCTGAGTGTTATAGTTAATTGAAATTAAACTCATTCAATTTGTGGCAACATGGGTGGAACTGGAAGGGTTAATGTGAAGTGAAATAAGACAGAAGGAGAAAGATAAGTACTGGATGGTGTCACTTATCTGTGGATTCTCGAGAAACCAAAGGGTCATGATAAAGACAAACTTTAAAACCAGCCCATGAAAACTGACCGTAGATCTGAGGCACCCAAGAGGGAAGGAGAAAGGGAAGGGAAAAGGGGAGATATTTGAATTGGGGGAGCAAAACAGACTATGGTGGAGGACTGTGTGTTCTTTGGTGATGGGAAAGTTATGGTGACCACACCTGAGGGGAGAAATCTTATATTGTCAAAATATTAACAAGGATATTAAGTAATGGCACTTCATTAATAAAATTACATGAAACACAAAGCCCCCAAACTCTCTACCATTAACTCACTTGATTTACAATGGAAAAAAATCTCTGGTCAAATAGTCATGGGAACAACATTCTACTTTATACTTATCTTGATGTGTTGAACACTATGCAGTCAGTGGATTTGTAATCATTTTATTTTACTTTTGAAGATTTTGAATTTTAACATTTTGGTATATTTATGTATGTGAAAATGCTTATAATAAAAAAATGTAAGCAACTTGGTAGAAGCAGCTGTCATGATTTCAAATTATGGTCTTACACGATGTTTTTATTATTTCTTAAAAACAAGGTTTTACTATTGTAGGGAAAGAATTGAAGAAGTTTAGTGAGCAATCTTTTGGTTGTAAGCAATAAAAATTCAATAAAAAACTAGCATAAGTCAAATATTTTACTGACTCATATAACTGTACCATCCAAGAGTAGATTCTTGTTTATGGACTACCCAGAACAAGGGACTCATAAGATGTTGTCAGTGGTTGGCTTCTTTCCATCGTTAAAATAGGCTTTTCTTTTTATATTGGTCTTTTTTTTTTTTTTTTAAGAGTCATGCTCTTTCTGTGCAGGCAGTAAGTTGACCCCCAAGACCACATTGTCATGCTTGGTAATTCAAATGCAAGAGAAGCCCTACTGTGTCTATGTCATATATTGTGGAAAGACTCTGACATGGTATGAGTCATATGCTCAATTATAGACTGATCATTTATGAAGATATGGTAATATAATTAACTGAAATTTGGTTATATGATCATCTCTGTGGTCAGTGATGCAGATTACTATGATTAACAGTTCTATATGATTACATGGGGGAAAAGGAGCTGCTTATTATACTTTCATTCTCTCAAGTTGTCCTGAAGAATACTTCTTGATGCAACTGGAATTTTCTATGGGTCATATTTCATCATGGTAAGTCTAAAAGAGATATTCAGCATGCTCTAGTGACTTCTTTGTCTCTATGCTTACTTATATGGTTGAATTTAGTGGTTCTTAATGTCTTCAATATTTTGGGTTACTTTCCTCCCCATTACATGGCTCTGGAATAAAGGTTTTGTGCTAAATGCATTTTAGAAGTATAGGATCCTCCCTCAGTTCATCCATTCACACTTGATGTTAAGATCTTCTTTTGGAGTAATTTATTACTATCAGCTACCACTATCCTTTTCTCTTAGCTTTTCATTCTAACCATGTACTTTCACTTATCTTTATTTATACAACTAACTTCGACTCTAAAGCCTGAGTTCTTTTCAAGGAAGCAAATAAAGGGAGGAAATTTAGACATTGGGTCAGGATAATATGTTGATGAATGTGTCTGTATCTTCTGTCTTTCAGAGGAACTGAACTCCCTGTAGAACTATTGTGGTGCTAACTCAAAAATTTATAATCATTTTCAGGACTTCTAGGTTTAATAGCAGGAGTACCAACTGAAGATAGCACGGGCAAAAGGAACTAAAGGATTGAACTGTCCACTGGGGAAACTGAGGCCATAATATCAAAAATATCAAGTGTAAATCAAAGGGAGGTTAAGGCAATGCTCAAAGTTTGACAGAAGCCAGATGAATAAAGTATCAGAATGAGTATGGAGGGGGTGATTTCCAAATTTATTACCATCAATAAAAGTAAGTATTTATGGTTCATCACTAAGGAGCATAGGTGAGTACTGCAGATTTAAAGAGCCAGAATTAGATCACACACTGGCTAAAAGAGGCGAGAGTTCCCAATGTATTCAGCAAGGGGAAGGGCCAAAAAAGGAACAGGTGAATGTCTTGGAAAGTGGTGATTAAGGCTATGTGGCACCAAGACTTTCAGAGCACTAATTAAAAGCTGCCAAGTATTCTATCCCACAGGTCAAACCCTTTGAATGGGAGATGGGAAAGCAGCACAGCCAGGCCTTTGAACTGGCTAGGAGTCTAAGACAATGAGTGACAAATAAGTCTAGTTCTCAAAATAGCAGTTGCTGCCACTAGTCAATGAACAGTTTTTCCAGTTAGTCCATTGCAAAAGGGATTGTTAATCCCCCTATTGTCTTTTTAGCCACACCCACAGATCAACACTGCCATCAGTCTTACACACCAAGCTCTGGCAACTCTTAAAAGGAAGTTTCCAAGCGCTTTAGTTCAGTGCTCTAACAGTCACAGCTCACAAGTCATGCCCTGATTCCTTCTGCACCTGGAAACTATGGGTGGGAGCTGGTTTTCTGCTAGACCTCAGTGACTAATGCACACCTGCGCATTCTTTTGTTCCCATTGGCAAGAAAAACTTTTCACAAACAGTTTGAAAGGAATGCTGTCAAGAAATTTGGGCAACAATTCCTACACGAGCCTCACTTTCTACAAGACTGAAATTAGATCGGATTCTGCAGGATCTTAGAATTAGTATTTCTTTTTTCATAATGTGTTTCTCCTTGCATTTAATTTAGAAACATTTATAGGGAAGAAAATATTAAGATTTACATTTTCTTTGGGTATGAATGCATCCAAGGAACTCTATATTTTCTCTTTAGTTATGCTAACTAATTTTGGGAATTTGGGTATGAATTCTAGATTATGATGCTATTTCTAGAAGGTGGCTGAAGAAATACCATCTTAATTTGTGTCCCCTGTTAATTTGCTCAACATAACATTCACTAAGTGCTATGTCTTCAAAAGGAAGAAAAATCTGCTATAGTTAAGAGATAATTTAAAGGTCAGGGGAATGCCAGTTCTTTGGAGTAGAGTGAGTGGGAGAAGAAATTCAGGCTTTGGAAGAGAGTGAGTTCACAGTTTGCATTCAAACGCCTAATTCACACTGTTAAGCATCAATCTTGGCATACAGTAGGTATCCAACAAATGTTCTATCATGTTGCTGCAGCAGATTATAGTTGCCAATCAAGGAGCTAGAACTGGAGAAGTTTAGTTTTAAACAAAGTTTTAGGAAATAGACTGTAGTAAAGGAACAGAAAAAGACTGAATCAGAGTCAAAGCGGCAAACCAGTCTCAGTGTATGTAGAAAAGCAATGGTTAGGATAAAAATATGTTCAGAAACCAGGTGATTGGGAAAAAAAACAGGATACAATTTAATGAAGATATAATACACAGGATTTCCAAATCTCATGTTGCTTCCAAAGGAACGGATGATATAAGAAGTGTGGAGATATGTGTTCTCTGGAGATTATGGGAGCAAATAAGCTGAAACTGAAAAGACAATATAAGGCAGAGAGACCAAGATAGAGGTACAAGGCCAGTAGTTGTAAGCTGCTGGTAGTAATGGAATAGGTTTTGCTTGGTCTGCACAAGTATTTTTGAAAAGCAAGGTAAGTAGGCAGATGTTACATATGGTTGAATTACAAGACTTATAGCTCTTATTGTCTTATACCAGACCAGGTTCTTGCTTTTGTTATTCTTGCTTGATTTGTGTTAGACATTAAATTTGCTAGTGTTGGTGGAGTCCTTCTGCTTGGAACTCTATCCCCACATTCTTTAAATTCCTATAGTCATTTATTCTCAAACATTAGGAATGGCTTTGTCCTAATGGGGCCACTAAGTCTGTTGTCCTCTGGGGCCACTAAGCCTGTTTCTCAGAAGGGAATAGAGAGGATCTGATCTAATTTTGCCATATTTCAGCAACCCGTTGACTCCACTGCTTATCTGGTAACTGTTTTTATCCTAACTGGATTGTTTATTTATTCTTTGTAATTATGTTCAATCCTTGTACTTAAATTTCAGTATCTGGATAATTGACTTATTTACTGGTGTTGAAATCCTGTGTTGACATCATGTCTAGTGTCTCACTTCTGTCTTTTTATATGTGGCAGTGGCCCCTATGTACAGAGTAAATTTATTTGTGAGTCTTTAGGACTTCTAGTTATTTTAAAGCCTTTGCTCAGACACTCACCAATCTTCCATTCAAACAATCTAACCTAAGGGAATATACAGCATGACAATTTATAATGAGTGTTATTCAAAAGGCTATTACTGTACTATACCAATATTTGTTGCAAGACTGGATTATCAAATGAGAATCGTGAATAGAATGAAGGAAAAGTGGGAAAAAAATTAAGGATAGGGGAGAATGATAAATTGTGTGTGTGTAAAATATCTTCCTGTCACACACATATGTATACAAACACACACACACACACAACAGTTTTGACAAAGTGAAATTGAAGTGATTGAAAGGAGAGCTTGATGTGGTTGTTACTGGGATTTTTCTGCAAATAGTTCTTGCTCCTCTCCCTTTCTGGGCTCCGCTGTAGGACTGTTCTTCCTGACTCCCTTGTGGTTAGGTGGGTTTGGTGGGATTATGTAATTAGTTTTAGACAGTGGGTTGTGAGCAGAAGTGACATACCTCATTTCAGGGCCAGAGGCCAGAACATTTAATAGCCTCTGTGAGATGATTCCTAGATGTTTTCTCATATGCCTCTGTGGCTGTAGATGTTCAAGATTGTGTCTATTTTGTCAGCTTGAATCGCTGAGAGATCCATGAGTAACTACAATGAGAAGAGCACCCTTCTACCACCACTTCCACTCCAGCAATCCATGATGGAAATGTATGAGCGGGAAATACATATTTGTTCTTGAAAGCCAAAGAAAGTTGTGGGTGTTTTTTGTTAGCAATACCACAGCATAACTTAGCCTGTCTTTACTGATATACTTAGTTTGAATATTAAGTTTCCTCCCTTTAAGTTCCTCAAAGAATAAGTTATATGTTTATTGGTGATTTATAATAGTATGGTTTTGAAAGGAAAATATTTTTAATCAAAATGGGGATTGCTGATTCAGAAAGAGATGTGCTTCACTAGTTTATTCTCAACACTTGTACCTGACTTAAAAATCCCCAAACCATATACTGAACAGGGTGGTACAGATTAGTTTGAAATCTCTATGAGAACAAGATGTCAATAAGGAATCTGCTTGCTGACCAAGCCTGTAAATTCTAGAAAAGGAATTGAAAGTTTAATTTAGTCTATAAAAATGGACTTCAGGATTCAGTTTTGGGAAAAAAAATGCCAGGGGACAATTGAAAAATTTATGATAAGAAGTATTTGAGATTATTTGAGACATCTAGTCCAAGAAGAGAGTATAGAAAATTTTATATCCTCCTACCCCCATACTTTGCCCAATTCTAATTAATATCTTACTATGGCTTCATACTTGATATTTATTTTATTTAAAGTCAACCAGCAATATTATATGATCCATATCTCGTTAAATATACTGATGTTTTATCATGAAATACAATCATCTTTGAAAACTCTAAAATGACTGAAAGTTGAAATTTTGTGACTGATTTATTGATTGATTGAAAATCTTTGTGTGAAATTCTCTACACTCCCTAATTAGGTTATTTCATCTTGCCAACACTTATAGCAAGCTACCAGGGAGTCTAGTAAAAAGGACTATTTTCTTTTTTCCTTGTAACCAATCCCTGATAAAAATTTGGACCTGAATAATCTTTTGTTCTCATTTTAAAAAATAAGTGAAAATTATAGAAAATGCAGACAATAAAAAGTAGATAAAATCACTTTTAAGTTAATCACTAAAAGGAACTACTGCTAACATATAGCATATAAAATGCTTTTATGAAAATGGG
>NW_023601543.1:33827376-33936053 GCF_014898055.3 Talpa occidentalis
AACCTTCTCAGCACGTATTACTTCAATGAGTTGGATCTTTTCAGATTACTTTTTATCACCTTTGTGCCCTTAGATCCAACTTTTTAGGTTATTGCTCTGTGATGGGGCTATTGAGATATTTTAGTCAATTAATAGCTGAGGACTTAATACATCTTCCAAGGTAAGGCTTGCATTTCAGTTGAGATTCCAAGCCTTAAACTTAAGAAACATTTATAATGGTAAATATTTCAATAGGCATGTAGCAGACAACCCCTGTGTCTTGGCACAACTCTGGATATAAAGAGATACATGGTCCCTGTACCACAAGTTTAGTGGAGAAATAGATATGTGAGTGGATGCACAGTGGTGTGATATGTGAAACGCTACAATGGAAAGATAGACACAGAGAAGGGAGAGGGGGCTAACTCTGCCTAGATAATTGGGGTGAACTACAGACAGGAAGTGACATCTTAAGAATTATAAAAAGTTAATAGTGATTTGCAGATTCGTATTCCTAAGATTGCTCTGTCAATGGAAGAGCAATTGGAAGAAGCAATGACTAGGATCTATTTCAGTGCTCTATAGGGCTCCACTGTTAAGATAATAGTGAACTAAGGGAATAGAAAGGAAAGGCAGAGAGTTGGTGTTTTCATTCCTCTGTTTTGTAGCTAAACTGAATAGGACTTGATTTGTAATTGGTGATATTCTTTTTGTTTGTTCATAAAGGTAAAGTATGAGGAAGAAGAAGTGCTGAGGACAAATCCCAGCTTTCTGGTTCAGGGGCCTGTGTAAAGGGTAGTACTATTGAGTGAGATTCAAATTGTAAGAGAAGGAATAGGTTTGGATGGTGGATAGGAAGACATTAACTTTTCCTTTCCTGTCTAAAGGATGTCTAGCTAAGAATGGCTGTGGTTGGTGGGCATACATAGGGCAGTTCTCCAGTTCTTTTCCAGTTAAGAAATTCTGGCCAAATTGATCTATCTTAATCAATAATATCCATGTTGTTCAAAACCCTATATTGCTATTTTTGACTGTCATAATCATGTTTTAGTACTTGAATCTTCAAGGCTAATCTTCAATACCCAAGACCAGGTTTCAAAACAAAACAAAGAAAACTTTTTTTACCAAAAAAGATCTTGCCTTCTCTTCTGTCACAGTGTATAAAATCTCCTGATATTTTACTGTGACACGTTAGGCTTAACACGGTAGTATCTGGTAACAAGCTATACAGAATTTTATTTTGTAAAGTAATACTACTACACTGAGGGGTTAGATTTTGAGAGGTGGGAAAGGCAACTTGAGAGCACAGGGTGGTCACCTTGTCAGTCTAGGAAAGTCGTCATTGTAAGGAGAGATGGGATGGATAAGAGCAGGTTCTAGTACTTTTCAGAGAAGGAGTACATTGAAGAAAACTTTTGTCCATTTCTTAGTTTTGCTTAGGGCCTGGTCTTTGTGAATTTTTTTTATTAAATTTCTACCTACAAGAATGTTATGAGATTTAATTAATAGTTGCAAATGCTTTGCAAAGATAATGTCATATGTAAATGATTTATTATTGCAGCAGACTGCAAATAAGACTCTGTTAGGGAATGTGCCCTGAATTATTTTGTTTCTGTTGTAGCACATTGGAGCAGATACGAAATGGTTCTAAATGAGGAGCAGAGGTGTAGATGTGGTTTGATGAAGAACTTATACATATCTGGTCAGAGGGTAAATTCCCTGTCAAGAAAGGTTGAAGAGTCATGAAGGAATGCTTGGCAGCAGACTGAGTTCTCAAACACTGGGTCTGTTTAAATTGGCAACAAGATGCCAGGTCAGTCAGAACCAGCACAGCTTTCTGGCTCATTCTCTCAGACAAATTAAAAGTGGTTCATTTTCTTTCTTTTTTAATGTTGGAATTTTCCATAATCAATGCCTTTAAGTCAATATGTTCAACCTCCAGTTTATCTCACTTATCTGTTTTCTCAGTCTACATCCTTCCTCCGAACCTCAGAATATTTTGATTGCTATATTGTGATGGTCTCTAACTAGTTTCTCTATAATGCTTTTTAAAAATCTATCACTTTTAGAATCACTTAGAATCCTATAAGAATTACATCATATTCGTTTTGACTTTGTACAGAGGAAGAGGCTATGGGTTAAGAAGCATGAGCTCAATAAGAACTCTTGTATATTGGTATTTACTTGTAACCTTACCTTAATACTACCTTGGGAGTTACAGGAATAGTATTTTGACCATTAAGGTAATAATATCCAGTAGATAAAAAAGAAGGCTGTACAAAATGTTTCAGCAATACTTTATACTATTCTTTCCCTATAGGGAACAGAAAGATAAAACTTATCCAATATGAGAACATAGCTTTTGATGGCTATCCTGGGTATACTCCATTTCTCTCTACACATCCACCCTGTACCCAAGTCTACCCTCTTTTGTGCCTTGGATGTTGGGCTCTTTGGACTATAGCTTATAGTCTCTTCTGCTCTGGATTGTTGCTGGAGATAACCAATGAGATGCACTTTCAGAAGGTCAGAAGACTGGGAAAAAGAGAGTCAGGTTACAGGTTGGCTGTGGTTTTATTTCTTTCCCAGAGTCAGAATTCTGGCAGGAAATAAATGGAACAATTTAATAAAGGGACTTTTAAAAGTGTTAGGATTAAAGTAAAATAATAGGGTAAGTAACACCAACAGTGTCTCATTAATATCCCAGACTAGCAACAGTGTAGATACATCACTACACCTAAAGCTAATGGAGATAATATGGTTCCCAGAATCCATATAGAATTGGATTGCCTTATTTTACTTTAATCCTAACACTTTTAAAAGTCCCTTTATTAAATTGTTCCATTTATTTCCTGCCAGAATTCTGACTCTGGGAAAGAAATAAATACAGAAGCTTTATGTAACAGGGCTATTTACTGCCAGAAAGTTCATAGAATACTGCAAAACTAAAGCTATGTTTATTTTTTAAGATTTATTTATTAATGCATACAAGAACTGGGGTACAGGCCAGAGGTGCATGGGATGAGAGGATTTACCAGAGACAGAGTGGTGAACAGAACAGGCAGATCAACTGAAATACACTGCTGAGGGGAGCAGCGGGCGAGTCAGGAGAGGCCTGCTGCACCATGTGGGTAGCTCCCTGGCCGGAGATTGAACTCATGCTTCAGTGGCTGCAGAAAGCTTCATAGGTTGCCTCTTAAACCCTTGTGCCACCAGGGATGCCCTAAAGCTATGTTTATTTTAAAAATGGTGGATGTTACCCAACATTTGCTGACATGGGTAAGGGTCCTATATAGTATGTCAACTCCTTCAGTGAATAGAAGTATATTTTGTAACCAGTTTGTCTGGAGTTCATAAGGGAGATAAACATTATCTGGATGCTGTATTAGTCATGGTAGGCTAAGCTTATGCTCTAGTAACAAATCTCAGGGGATTAATACAATAAAAGCTTATTCACTCAGTTGAAATCTGCTAAGGGTCTGGGTAATTGCTCAGGGGTGGCTATCTTCCATTCAGTGACTCAAAAATTGAGTTGTCTTCTGATTTCATGATCCCAACCTAATGTCTTCTTCACTGGCAGCCTAACAGAAGAGGGAGACTGGAGAATTGTTCAGGGACTTTTCACTACCTTAGCTAACAAGTGACAAAAATCACATTTCATTGATGAATGCCATCAAATAGCCCTGCCAAACTTCAAGGGAGCTGGGAAGAGGTTTTTGTATACCCAGAAAGAAAGGCCATATAACCAGGAAATAAGATTTGGTAAACACATCTGCTGCAGGTGCTATAATGAAATTGCTTTCATAGTTGAGGTGGGTATTTGGTTACATCCACTTAAACTTCTTCCAGGTTAAAATTATTGTAGCTTTGATCTTCCATTTGTCTGTTAGGGTAAAGCCAAAAAATTTTATGGAACAGAACCTTTGACTTGCCCTGAGCACCCTCTTGGCAAGCCCCCAGACAGAGTTAGGGTTTTCTGCTTCTATTAAGGAGAGTGTCCTTGTTGAATACTTAGCATGCACCACTGCACTTAAAACAACAGAATGGAATAGTTTCATAGTTACATTCCAGGTAGTCATCAGAAAGTATAGCCTTCAAGTCTTTGCATAAGGAATCTTACAAGAAACTCTCCTTTGAAACTGACTGTAAGTATTTCACTTAAGGTTGCTGTTTAAGTGATTTTTTTTACTGCCTTTCAGAACTTTCTTGTAATGAGGACCCATAGGTAAATTCTCCTGCAGCCAGAAAAGTGATGCTTTTTCTGAATAGCTTAAAATAATCTCAAGGACAATGGAAATTTTGTAGACGACAATGTTTTTCTTTCATATTGGCTGCTAATTCATCAGGAATCAAATTTATTGTTTCCTTCTAGTAAATAAACCTTGTTTCACAATATGCATTTGACTTCATCCCTTATTTCATCTTATTTTTCCTAAAATTATTTCCTTTGTTGTGATTTTCTCACAGTTTTCTTTGCATTGTATCTTGTTATAATGTTTACATATTTAAATAATGGCTTATGAAATAGCATATAACTGCATGTGAAACCAAATTCTGGTACCTGTATGAGTCCCTAAATTCTAAACTTTGTCATTAGCTCATGTGGTTTCAGCCTCTGGGAGATTTCTTTTTATAGTGGAAATTCAGCATTTTGTGACAACATAGAGTTCCTAGAGGTGTGTTTTTTAAGCCTAAGTAAGCAAACTCACTGTAAACATCAAATCAGTATTTCATGCAAGGTTGTTAGGAAGAGCATCTCTAAATTTGCCCCCTCATATAGCATAGTATGATTAAATAGAATCATCATTAACTAAGATGAAAATGTTGCAGAATACATGAAAGGAGGCTCTCATTTACTTTGGACTTGGGAGTGATCTCAATAGTGAATCCTTTCTCTCAGGTGTTGAAACCTCAGGTATAAACAGCAATCAATGATTTAAGGCTCGGGGTGGTTAGTTAATTTATCTGCTTCCTAAATCTCTGATTCAGAGCCTGGGGTAAAACTTCTAGGGGTTTTGCACACGGCTCCATGGAAAGAAACCTGCTTGTCTTCGCTATTAATTTGAGGGAAATAAAAGATGCAAATACCTATCTACTTAATTCTGTCTGTCTGTCTGTCTGTCTGTGTCTGTATGTTTGTATGTATGTATGTATCTGTATGTATGTCTGCATTTATTTGTCTATCTTCAGCTTTCTCTTGCTGTTGCTGTTCCATTCCTGTTCTCTTAGATTGGTGTACCCCTCTCCATTCTGTCTTACTGTTATCCTTTCCACACCCTCTAGTCCAAATATATTTCAAGTTTTATTTATTTTTTTGGTCTAATATTTATTTCATAATTTTCTTTTTCAGTTCATCGCCTTTCCTTGCATCTCCACTCTCCAGTTGCAGAGAATGTGGCTTGGCTTCAGCCCTCCTTTCCCTCTGCCTTCTCACTCTGCTTCCTGGCCGCTATTACACTGCAGTGGTGTTTTCAAGGCAGAGCCATCTGATCCCCAGAGCTAGCTGATTGTGTGAAAGGAAGGGAAAGGGTGTCACTGTTCTCACTTCATTTTTTTAAGGGACTGTCCTATTTGCTATTAGCGTTCCTATACTGGGAAACTTAGCCTATGTATTTTTCTTTTGAGAATAACTTAAAGGAGATTGTTAACATTTGTTCTTCCACCATGGAAACAGACCAATTAGGCGAATTCATGCCACCCTTCCCCATATAACAGTTGCTTCTCACAATCATCTGACCTCCTCCTCTACCTCCTACCATTTTCTTCATGTAACAGGATCCACATTCACAATGGTCCTCTAATTTTTGCCTTTGAGAAAAATGGTATACCCATCATGAATGAAAAATGTACTCTTTTACTGGATTTAGTGTCCTGGGGAACTGGCCAAATTCCAGTTTACTGCCTAAAAATGACTGAGTCATTTGTGTTCTTCCTTGCTCTTGTTAACTCTGCTGAGCAGAGTGGTAGCCTGGTGCTCTGTCTGTCATACTGCTTTTTATTTTTTATTTTGGTTAAACATTTATTTTATATATATTTTTACATCATTTTTCATTTTTGCACAATGTATGCATTTTCATCTTGGTTATAGTCCCCATACAATTCCCATCCCCCTTGTTTTGATCCTACTCCCTGCTCCCTGCGCCCCCCCCCCCCCGTGTGTTTCTGGTTTATACTTGCTTGTTGATTTTGATTTTTACTTTATTATAATTAGGCTTTTTCCTGGTCCCTTATTTAGGTTTTATAAATTCCTGCTATGAGTGAGACCTTCTGGTATTTTTCTTTTTCTTTCTGAGTTATTTCGTTGAGCATGATTCCTTCCAGTTCCATCCATGTTGCTGCAAATTACATGAGTTTATCTTTTTTGATTGCTGAGTAATATTCTGTTGTGTATATGTACCACATCTTCTTGATCCAGTCATCTATTTATGGGTTGTTTCCATAGCTTACCTATTGTAAAGAGTGAAAAAGGATCTCTTCTGCACTGCTGGTGGGAGTGCAAACTGGTCCAACCACTCTGGAGAGTTGTGTGGAGTTTCCTCAGTCTGCTAAAGATGGAGTTTCCATATGATCCAGCAATTCTACTCCTAGGTCTTTACCCTAAGGACATAGAAACATTAATTCAAAAGGGCACCTGCACCCCTATGTTCAAACTGCTTTTTAAATGTGGCTACATTCCCAAGGAAGGAGAAAGTAGGGGAAGTTGATTCATGAAGCATAGAGATTCTTGAAGTTACGAAACAGTGAGTTACCTAATTCAGTGGGATAGTGGATTGTTCTTGAGTTCTACCCATATGTAGGGTAAAGAAAAAAATGTCAGGCTTTTCTGCCCTCCCGCCATCAGGATAGATGAGGGAACCCTGTGATCCTGAATGCATGCCTGATGGCGGGCACCTGAAGTGGGTACATCTGCGCTAAGACTGTGCTTTTTAAGGACGGCGTCACGGGGACGCCAGCAGAAGCCAAGAACAAGCAGAAGCCGAGAGAGAAGGCCGGAGAACCCAGATAGAGTGAAAACTTGCTGTGGGGCTGGGAGGCCTGTTAGGCCTCCCAGCACCCCTGCCTCCGTGTACCGGGTAAAATCCCAATAAAAGACCTGCAAAAAAGCCGCTAAGGATTCTGACTCCTTCACCCAGTCTGCATGGGATCAGAAAACCTGCTCAGTGTCCTGTCTTGCCCCTTACACCATACTTTTCTAATGTCAATTTACTTTTGAATGATTTATTTCGACATTTGAAATATGTGAGGCTCATGCCAAAGTCTAATATAAAGAACCCACTCTCCCAGAGCTTATAGATAAAGAATTCTCAGTCTAGGCCACTTATTAGAATTCTAGGGTGTTGAATAATGTACTGAAGCCTAGGTCTCACCCCTACCTATATGATTTAATCAGCTATGAGCATTATTCTAACATTTACCTAAAGCTGAGAGCCACTGGTCTAGGGCAGTGGTTCTCTGGGTGTAATCCCAGACTAGGAATACCAACTTCAGTCTCACCTGAGAACTTATTAAAAATATACATTATTGGGCCTTCCTCTTAGCTAAATCAGAAACTCTTGGAGTGTGGCCCAGCAGCCTGAGGTTTAACAAACCCTTGAGATCAGTGGTTAAGACCATATAGTATATATTTTAAGCTTTAGGGACCATAGATCTCTGTTGCAACAGCTCAGTAAGAGCAGTAAGAAAGTAGTAGTAAGAAAGCAGCCATAAACATTACATAAAAGGATGACTGTGACTGTGTTCCAGTGATATTTTATTTGCAGAACAGAGAGCTTGGCTGGATTTGGCTCTTGAATGACTTTTTGTGGAGCCCTGGTCTAGACTGTGACACATGCTAACTTTTGAGAACTGCTGGTCCAGATGGAATGACAAATGAATAGTCAGAAAAATGCTATCAGGTGTGGTGAATTATTTGTTAGGGCTGAATGGGTGTCAAGGCATTAGAAGATAACCCAGATTTGATGAGTAGAAAAGGATTCTAAGAGAAACTATTATCTAGTAAGAGATTAAAAAGAAAAGGAGAGAACACTCTTGGCAGGGGGAGTGTTCATACCACTGTTCCTAAATATATACCCTCTATACCTTTCAGATCTGCCCCCCTTATTTCCTTATTGAGATGTCAAGGTCATCCATGTCTTCATGATTTTGTTTTTACTGCCTTCCCTTCTTGGAATGTCCTTTCTCTGATCCATCCCTTTTATTTCTACTTATTTCATGTCAAGTTGAAATTCTAAAAGGGGTTTTCAGTGCCTTCCTGTGACCATATATGTGAGATGTCATTATGTCAGAGAGACTCCAGCTGCTCATGAGACGGTAGATGAACAACCTTAAGGTTAAAGAGCCAGAGAGTTGCTGAAATGAACTGCAAATTTGTAGGTCATATTGGAAAGAAGCAGAGGATTTGGGTGAAATTGTCAGATAAATTGAGTATTCAAAGACTTCAGGCAAATGATATGAACTTTCTATTATTTGTAATTAGAACTTGCAGCAGGAAGGACCTACAAAGAGAATAAATTATATGGGATAATATTAATGTTGGACATATAAGAGAGAAACCAGGATATATTAGACTAGTGCAATAAGCACTGTAAGTCATTATAAGGATTATTAGCTCCTCTTTAGAGAGGAAAAGTGAAGGCTTATATCCAGACTTACTCTCCATCTATCATCGAGGTTTGTATTTGTCCACTCAGAGTAAATTTCTTATACTTTACATTATGAAGAGTTTATAAAAGTTGTAAGTACATATGATCCCATATTATATAATTGTATATGTATTATATACAATTATGTAATTATATGTAATACTTATAATATAATCATATTTTGTGTATAATTGCATGTAAGTAGTATAATTATATATAATATATGTAATTTACATTATATAACAATATAATCATTACATATTACAATGTATAATGTGTAATATATTTAGTATGTAACAATTATGTATTACATAAGACTTATATAATTATAAAACATAATTGACATTTCTAGGAATTACTTTTCTTACCCAAATAAACTACATTTCCATACCTTTCTAGATATTTTCGAATCAATATGCCTATACTGAATAGATGCTACCTCACTATTAAGAGCTTATTTGTTTGGATTGGACAAAATCAGATAAACATCCTCCCTTATAGGATTCTGTGTCAATAATACTTTTTATATACTTTTACACAAAGTAATATCAGAGATATTATTCTCTGATATTCACAATGATTTCTCTAAAGGATTCACTTTGACTGAAGCGATAATATTGCATTCAATGGTAACCAAAAGAGAGTAGGAGTCACTTGGTCAAAATTTTGTAATGAGAGATAAGTAAAGATCGTTCTATAGTGGTAAAGGGATCGATTCATCAAAAGAATATAGCAATTGTAAATATATTTGCATCTAATGTTGAAACACCTAAGCATATAAAACAAATATTAATAGAACTGAAGGGGAAAACAGACAATGCCTTAATAGTTGGGTACTTCAATATAACACTTTATCAATGGATAGATCATCCAGACAGAATGTCAATAAGGAAATGGCAAACTTGAAAAACACTGTAGACCAAATGGACATAACAAACATTACAGAAGATTTTATCCAACAATAGGAAAATATACTTGCTTTTCAAGTGCACAAGGAACATTCTCCAGAATACATTACACAGGGTAGGCCACAAAACATGACCTACAAATTTAAGAAGCTCTAAATCATATTTTCTTTTCCACCACAAGTAAAATTAAACTAGAAATTAATAACAGGAGGAAATTTGAAAAATTCCCCAATGTGTGGAAATTAAGCAATACATTCCTGAACCATCAATAAGTCAAATAAGAAATCAAAATGGAAATAAGCATCTTGAGTCAAATGGAAATTAAAATGCAACATACAAAATCATGGAATGAATGCAGCAAAAGTAGTTCTAAGAGGGAAGTTTATAGAAACAAAACACATATATTAAGAAAACAGCAAAATTTTAAATAAACAACCTAACTTCACATGTTAAGAAACTAGAAAAAGGAGAATGAAATAAACCCAAAATTACTACAAGGAAAGTAATAATAATGACCAGGACATATGCAAATGGCCAATAATCTCATAAAAAGTTGCTCATCTCTTATTGTTAGAGAAATATAAACCAAAACACCTCACACTACCATGAAGCTATACTAGTTAAAATATTATGGTATTGGAATAAAAATAAACACACAGACCATATGTAATACATGTATTATGTATAATACATGTAATGTTGAGAGTCCAGAAATAATCCACATTTATATAGAGAGGTAATCTATGACAAAGGAGCTAGGAATATGCATCAGAGAAAAGAAAGTCTCTCCAACAAATGGTGTTATGAAAACTGGACAGCTGCATGAAAAAGAATGAAACTAGATTCTCACACCATAAACAAAAATTAACTCAAAATGGATTAAAGACTTAGATGTGATATTTCTAAGCATAAAATACATAGAAGAAACCATAGGCAAAACACTACATTACATTGACTTCAGTGATGTATTTGTGGATTGGCTACTATGGAGGGGGGCCGTGGAACAAAACCAAAAATAAACAATAGGGCTATATCAAACTAAAAAATTACTGCACAATGAGAGAAACTATCATTAAAATGAAAAGACACCCCACTAAACAGGAGTAAGTATTTGCATATCGCATATCCCACAAGAAACTAATTCCCAAGATCTACAAAGAACTCACACAACTCAACAAAAGAAAACAAATAACCCAATTAAAAACTGGACAGTAAACCTAAATAGACACTTCTCCAAAGAAGTCATTGAGAGGGCCAACATAAAAGTTGCTTATCATTCCTTTTGATCAGGAAAATGGACATCAAAACCACAATGAGATGATATCTCATACCTGTGGGAATGGCTAACATCAAAACTCCAGAAACAGCAAGTGTTGATGAAGATGTGAAAAAAAGGAACACTTGCACTGTTGATGGGAAAGTAGACTGGTACAGAGTCTGTGGAAAACAGTATAGAAGTTTCTCAAAATATTAAAAATAAATCTACCATATGATCCAGCAATTTCACTCTTATCCAAAGAATACAAAAACATTAATTCAAAGGGATAGTTACACACCTATTCTTTGCAACACTATTTACAATATCCATATGGAAGCAACCTAGTTGCCCAAGGTAAGATGAGTGGATTTAGAGGGTGTCATATATATAGACAATGGAGTACTACTCAGCTGTAAGAAAAAAGACCAACTCTTACCATTTGCAACAACCTGGATAGAAGTGCAAGTGTTGGTGCTAAGTGAAATAAACGAAAAGGACAAAAACAAGTACTGGGTGGTTTTGGTCATGTGTGGAATAGAGGAACCAAACCAAAACCAAATCAAAAACAAACCATAGAAATCTGAGTGTAAAACTTAGATACCTGGAGGTAGAGGGGAAATGTGGAAAACAAAATGGAGGAGGTACACAATGGACGGTGGTAAAGGACTATGGGTTCCTTTGTGGTGGGTGTGGTGTGGTAGCATGCACCCGAAGAGGTTGGATCCCATATTCTGAATCATATATAGTGTCATAAAACAATATCACCTTAATTAACAAATTATGTATATTTTATTTTATTTTTATTTTTTTATTTTTTTTTTTTTTTTTAAGAAACTTAACATCTATTTTTATTCTAGGAGGGTTTTTTTTTTTTTTTGTTTGTTTGTTTCACCTTTTTACACTCAAGTTTGTAACCATTTTATTTTATTTTTTTTTTTTAATAAATTTTATTGTTATATTCCCCATACAATTGCAGCCCCCCCATTCTGACCCCAATCCCTCCCCTCCCACCCCCGCCCCAGATTTATTTATGCATACAAGAACTGGAGTGTAGGCCATATGTGGGGGGCAGGGGTGAAAGGAATCACCAGAGACAAAGTGGGGAACAGAACAGGTAGATCTACTGAAATACGCTGCTGAGGGGAGCAGTGGGCAAGACAGGAGAGGTCTGCTGCACCATGTGGGTAGCTCCCTGGCTGGCCTGGAATTGAACTCGTGCTGCAGTGGCTGGCAATAGCTTGATAGTGCTGTGTCTTTAACCCCTGCGCCACCAGGGAGGCCCAACAAATTATATATATTAATATCATATATATGTATATATATATGTGTGTGTGTGTGTGTATATATACGTATATATGTATATATACACACACATACACATACACATATACACATCTGCACAGTGTAGTTGCGGAACAATCACCAAAATAGAATGGTAACCTCCTGAATGAGATGCAAAACATATATCTGATAAGTGGTTAATATCTAATATATATAAAAAATGGCTTCAAGTCAATAGAAAAAATGCAAATAACCTGTTAAGAATTGGCCAGAGGAACTGAATAGGCATTTTTCCAGAGAAAATAAAATACATGGCCAAGAAATATACAAAAATGTGCCCAGTATCACTAGTCATCAGGGAAATACAAGTCCATCAAGGGAATGCAAATGCAATGAGATATCACATTACACTGTTAATATAGCTATCATCAAGAATAAAACAAAAGAGAAGTGTAGGCAAAGATGTAGAGAAAGGGAATTCTTGTACACTTTTGATGGGAATGAAAATTGGTCCAGCTGTTATGGAAACCACTATGGAGGTTCTTTGAAAACCTAAATATGGGCCTCCATGGTGATGCAGGGGGTTCAGACACAACCTATGGAGCTATCCTCAGCCACTGCAGCACATGTTCGATCCCCGGCCAGGGAGCTACCCACATTGTGCAGCAGACCTCTCCTGCCTTGCCTGCTGCTCCCCTTAGCAGTGTATGTCAGTCAATCTGCCTGTTCTGTTCCTCACTCTGCTGAATCCTCTTGCCCCTCCACCTCTGGCCTGTATCCCAGTTCTTGTATGCATAAATAAATAAATCTTTTTAAAAAACCTAAATGTCCATCATTGAATTAATAAAGAAAATGTGGTATGTACATACAATAGAATATTATTCGGCCTTAATAAAGAAGGAAATCCTACCCTTTGAAAGAACATGGCTGGGCCCAGAGGACATTGTATTAAGTGAAATAAATGACACAGAAAGAAAATTACTATATGACTCCATGATTTAGATGTGCAAACCAAAATAGTTAAAGAAGCAGAGTAGATTGGTGATTGTCAGAGGCTTCTTAATGTGGTTAAGGATAGCTGTTAATTCATGACTTTTAGAAGTTGTGACAGTGACACTTGACTTATGCCTTTTACTCACAAAATATTAACTATCTCATCTTTCAAAAGATGACATGGGAAGGACATGGGAAGTACTGATCAGAGGGTACAAAGTTTCAGTTATGAAAGGTAAATAAGTTAGGAAATCTCTAAGCTTGTTTCTCTAGCTAAAAATAGTTGTATTGTTTAAGTTTTGCTAAGATTGTAGATCTCATTTTAAGTATTATTTTTAGAATATTTATTTATTTATTTATACAAGCACTGGGTACAGTCAGAAGCGCAGGAGCGTGTGAGAATTCACCAGAGCCAGAGCGGGGAAAAGAACAGGGAGACTGACTAAATACACTGCTGAGGGGAGCAGCAGGCACAGCAGGAGAGGTCTGCACGCAACGTGGGACCCTCTCTGGCGGCCGGGGATTGAACCGGCACGCAGAGGCTGCAGGCAGCTTCGCAACCCAGCGCTCAACTTCTGTGCCACCAGGGGAGGCCCATTTCAAGTATTCTTGTCAGAAAATAATAGCGATGATGATGATGATGGTGATAATATAGTGACTGGAGTAAAGTTTGGGGAGGGGTTATGGTTAAATCTATGGCCTTGATGATGGGGGCAAATTCATGGATGTACACTTATCCCCAAACTCATTTAAGTATGTACAGCTTTTTAACATCACAATTATGCTTCAGTAAAGTGTCTTTCAAATAAAGCAATATGGAATCTGAGTCTCAGAGAGATTAAATGACTTGTTAAAGGTCTCACTTCTAGTGAGGTCAAATCTGAGTAGAGATTTTTTCTGTTTCAGTGCATTTTTTATTAGACTGCTCTACTTTCTCTGTCTCTCTCTCTCTGTCTCTATGTTTGTTTCTCTCCCCAAGTCTCTTCATATCTCTCTGTCTCTGTCTCTCTCTGAAGCAAAAGATAAACAGATACATACAAATATATTATACAGGAGACATCACAAGTTATATTTACCCAACGGTAAATTCTAACAATAGTTTTATGACATTTTAACAGAAACTGAAACAACAGAAAATCTCCTTAGTGTATTTTTATGATTGATCCAATAAAGTGTACAGATTTTTGCATCAAAGTGAAAGGCTTACTACATGAATTTCAGGTTACGCTGAAATATTAGCCAGTCTCTTTGACTCAGCCATTAATCAGTCTTTGAACATTAACTGTACTATATGTACATGTTTACACATATTCATTGTATAGATAAGTTATAAACATTATGTGGCATTTGATACTGTATAATATTAATCCCCTGCTTAAAAGTTAATATTTCTTAAAATTTTATCAAAATACCTCAAAAAATTAACTTTACCTAATATAGACGTGTAATTTCAAAGAATTGGGAGTTAGCTTGGATTTGTTCATGTTGTTTTCGCATGGATTTGTCTGAAAATGAATACATCTTTGAAACTGGAGATAATATACATGATTTGTCTATTTGAAATCAGCATTTAGAGAACAATTCTTTGGATTAAAGGTGGAAAGAAAGAACTCTCAGACTCCTGTATGTGTAAAGGAGGTAGCTGAAAAAAAGAAATAGAAGAAAACTAAGGCATTTATGCATGTGTTCCTGAAATGAATAAGTATTGCCCATGCTGACACTTCCTAAGTTTAAGGTCTTACGTAACTGATAATTTTCCATTCTTATCAGGAGGCCTTAGAATATCTGAACTGTGTGGATGTTAATTCTGGGGAAGTGGCATATTCTGTCTACACTTATGCTTTTGCCTCTAAAGCTTATTTTAAATATCCTTGTTTGGGGCTATATTAAGACCTTCAAGTGACACCATCAAAATTTAAAAAATAACTATAAAATTAGAATATGCAGCACATTATTGGGTATTTACCTGGACATGTATAATGAAAGCTGTTGTATATAGGAGGTTAATTTCATCCTTGGATGTGTCAGGTGTTTTTATTTTCAATTTTTATAGCTTTAACAAAGATGTATTCCTCATTGTTAAACTTCCAAAATGAATGGTAAGCCATATTATTACCTCTTGGATCGTTTTCCCAGTTTATCTGTCAGTAGATACTCAGTTACTGAGATGGCTTTTCACTGTCATTTTCCTTGATTTATTAAACCATCGTTTCTTTGGATTCATGCTTCATCCTGTGGCAGAAGATAGCCTCTCTAAAGACTCAGCTTGTTCTTCCCACTTTACTTGCTTTCCTGCTTCACTAGGTTGCTCTCTTCCCCCTTCCAACAAGACTCCTCCCTCCCCCACATGTTACACCCTTCTTTGCAA
Source organism: Talpa occidentalis (assembly GCF_014898055.3). NCBI lineage: Eukaryota > Metazoa > Chordata > Mammalia > Eulipotyphla > Talpidae > Talpa > Talpa occidentalis. The sequence goes on from NW_023601543.1 coordinate 33,842,806, forward strand.
TTTCAGTTAGTTGCTATTAGTACAAAATCATAAAAATGTTTTTTTTCCCCTAAGAGGAAATACTATTTATAATTTTGGTCAGTGTTCCAGAGAAATGGTTTCAATGAAGGAGTGATTATTCTTTTTGTCTCAATCTTTCTGGCTTGTATTATTATGCCATTTAAAACACATGCTGTGTTTTATGTATCTTTTGTTCATCATGTAGTTTCAAAGAGGAAATGAGAAACACATCCTAAATCTACCTTATTTAGTTTAAGAAAAGGACTTAACAATTATAGATATGATTTTTCAAAAGTTCTTTTCCTTTTGCCCTTAATATAAGTCTCTAATTTCCTCACTGGTTCCTAGTAGAGAGCCATCTTGTCAGCTTTACTTCTTGTTTCAAGTAAAATTCCTTTTTGATCCAAGTGTACTTCATTTACAGGGGAACTGAAAGAAAAATAATCTATTATTAAAAAAATCTTTAACATGTACCTTAACAGCTTCTTAAGCAAAAAATACTGTTTGTCAATCTGCAACAGAGGTAAAAACAGATATGACTTTCTTTTAGTTTCTACTTTTTGTGGTTAAGATTAAAATTAAAGGGCCTCCCGGGTGGTGCAGCGGTTGAGCGCTGGGTTGCGAAGCTGCCCGCGGCCTCTGCGGCGCTGGTTCGATCCCCGGCTGCTCCCCGGCCACCAGAGGAGGGTCCCACATGGCGCGCAGACCTCTCCTGCCGCCCGCTGCTCCCCTCAGCAGTGTACTTCAGTCCTTCTGCCTGCTCTGTTCCCTGCTCTGGCTCTGGTGGATTCTCTCACCCTCCCGCGCTTCTGACTGTACCCAGCGCTTGTATAAATAAATAAATAAATCTTAAAAAAAAAAAAAAACTTTAAAAAAAAAAAGATTAAAATTAAATTTATAAAATTTCTCAAGATACCTGAAAGAAATCAAAACTCATTTGAGCTTTAATACAATGTACAAATCAGTAAATATTTATTAACAGTCGTTCAGCAGTAGTCTAATAAAAGTAGAAAATATTTAAAATAATATTTAAAATAAAAGAGGAAAATATTTTCTCCCCTAAAAAAAATCTTCGCTTCAAAACCAAAGATATTGAATTGCACAAAGAAAGCTTGAATTTTCTATAAAGGGATGTAAGTTTCCTAGTTAAAATAGTCTCTATAGTCTTCATTTATTTATTTATTTATTAAAATATTTACTTATTTATTTATACAAGCATTGGGTACAGTCAGAAGTGCAGGAGGGTGAGAGAATTCACCAGACCCAGAGCAGGAAACAGAACAGGCAGACAGACGAAATACACTGCTGAGGGGAGCAGCAGGCACAGCAGGAGAGGTCTGCGTGCCATGTGGGACCTCGCCAGCGGCCAGGGATCGAACCAGCGCTGCAGATGCTGCGGGCAGCTTCGCAGCCCAGTGCTCAACTGCTGTGCCACCAGGGGAGGCCCTAGTCTTCTTTTTAGAGAAAGTAATTTTTAAGAAAGAATTCTGATGAGTTTGGGCTCTCTTCTATTACATCTATAGTGATTACCTTGATAGGCTTCTTCAACAGGTATACACTTCTTAAAATGGTTAAGGATAACTGTTAATTCATGACTTTTAGAAGCTGTGACAGTGACACTTGACTTATGCCTTTTACTCACAAAATACTAACCATCTCATCTTTAAAAAATACTTACAATTTTAGGAGCTACAGAAAAGGCTTGAGAAAGATTTTCTGAAAAAGTGCTTCTGCCAATATGTGAAAAACTAAAAATTTTCTGCTTACCAATTTTTAATCGATATCATTTGAATACTTTGAGTCTGTGCCAGTTGACTCTTCAAACTTTACTTGTTTCTATTCAATTTGTCTTGCAAGAGATGATATTGCATGAAGTAATCAAAATTCTTCTATAAAGTGTTGTTAATTTCCCTCTGATCCTTTTCTTTGGTTAGAGATTCTACTTTATCCCAGTAATGTGTTACTTTCTATTTCCAGTCTTTCGTGCCTTCTCTTCAAAAGGTGTCTCTCTGTGTGTATTGGGGATGTATAAACTTTTTAAAAATCGAGCCATGATTGCTTTGCAACACTTTTTATCATTCAAGATACAGGATCATACCTTGTCAGAGTATGTTTGTTGCTATATTGAGGCAAAGTTGTGTTCTGACTGATTCTAAGAATGTCAAATCTAGGGTTGAGAGAGGCACTTTTCCAACAGAGTTGATAGGGATGGGACTAAGGTGGAAGCAACGTCAAAGTAGTAGACTTATGGGGACTGGATAAGTGTAGAACACCAGTTATCTGATGAACGATGCAAAGCAATGGTAGGAAAGATCTTGATTTCAATACTGTTTCCTATTATGTGGAGTCTGCATACCTTGAAGAAACAACTAAGACCAGGACTGGTAACAGACTATATAAGATGAACCAGGCACATTTTTTACTGCCAAAACTTAAGGCAGTGCTTAAAAACCCAAAACGATGGGTGTGTGTCAAAGGGGCATAGGAGCCAACCTGATAGTGCCCCTAATAGCCAAAACTGGAAGAATTTGTTCAACAAAGTAACAGGGAATTTGTATTATAGCCATAAGTATAAAATAAATATACAGGACTCCAAATTGATATATATATATAAATAATTGACTATATAAACAAATATATGTATAAATAAAGAAGTATAGATAAATCTTTCATGCATAATTTATGTAGATAACTTCCCTTTCAGGATGTGGAACTTAATTCCATTCCAACTGAGGATTTGACTTAGTGACTTGCTTCTACAGTATAGTGTATAGGAAAGTAATTTTACAGTGGAGAAATCTGGTCAACACTATCTAAGCCAGGTGATCAAGGCTACATCAGGGATAAGTTGATCACTCGTATTTTTATATGAGGCAGTGAAAACTGTACTTCACTTTTGGTCTTTTATTCCTTCAAGCCCAAAAGTTCAGTTAACCATGATGAAAAACATCAGACAAACTAAAATGGATGTGTATATATACAAAGGACAAGACAAGTACTTCTTCAACGGTCAAGGTCTTGAAGAACAGCAACTAAAGACTGAGAAACTAACAGATCAGTGGAAACTAAAGAGGTATAAGTCTTAAATATTATGTAGGATCTTCTAACAGAATAAAATGACACTAATGAAAAACTAGTGTAATCTGAATAAAGTCTGGAATTTTGTTCATGTAGTGTATGAATATTATTTTTTTTAGTTGTAACAAATGGCCTCATCATTATATAAATTGCTAACAATGGGAAGTTGGGGGAGGAGTAACCTGAACTTCTCTATAATAACTTTGCAACATTTTTATAAATCTAAGTTATTCCAAAGCAAAAAGCTTGTTTATAAAAGTAAACAACAAGGAGTTCTAAAAGGAATATACCATAGACAAATTTTACTCCTGTCATTGTTGTCATTGTGCAGCACATCTGTTTGTTCATGTAATTGAAGGTTGATTAATGGTAAGCATTTTTAAACGGATACCAAGAAAAGATGATAACTTCCTAGATAATGGATGTTTACAAGATGGTATGCATTTCTGGAGCATGTACCAAATGGGAGGAGAGAAGAGAGTCTCAAATGGAATGAGACCTTTGATAAACTAGCTGACTATGTGTAGAATTAAATTCAAGAATATGATCTAATGGAGACCAAGAAAGAGGGAGGGAAGAATAAAGATGAGAGAGATGTGTGTGAGAGAGAGGTAGATATAGTCTTCCCTAGGAACTATCTTGATTATCTTGGCATTGTACTATATTTGTAAATAAATAGGGGACAAGTAAAAGCTAGAGATGGACTCAACTACTGCTGAAGGGTGGCGATTGGGGAAAGGCACATAATTTCTAAAAGATACATATGTAGGTGAGATATGGGAGAAAGGGAAAAACTGATACTAATTTCATTTCTTTCCCAATTGATGGGAGGAGAAAGGAGAAGGGATGGTGTAGTTACCTAGAACGGAGAGGGGGTTATTATTGTTCAATTAACCTGCAGTGAAAACTGAATCAAACAAAGAATATATGTAATATTTATATTGGATGCTTAGTAAAATGATCCCCAAAATTGGAATGGTAGACATTTTGAGAATGCTTTCCAGGTATATGTTACCAGGTCTGGAGAAGATTGAAGTGAATTTAGAACTGTGGTGATTTAAGAGGGAGAGTTATATTTGATGGTTTCACTGATAGGAGGAATGTAGGGGAACCAAATAAGGGTTTAGGAAAATAAATAAATAAATAAAAAAGCAAAATTAACAGGCAACTATAAATCACAGATGTTCTGCAGGGGGTGGAGGGACAGGGATCAAAACAGGGGAGGGAAGAACACAAGGGACTATGGTGATGGTGCACAGGTGACTTTGTGGTGGGAATTTTACAGGGACTACACCTGAGAGGAGAAAGCATACATTGTATAAAAATGAATAATGATATAAAATATATATAAATAAATTTTAAAGAGAGGGAGAGTCAAAATTTTCGGAACATAATTTTGTAAAATCTCTGAATAAGCCTCTTGACTTTAACAGAACAGTAACATTAAGGAAACCTGTGATTGAGATGCCACTGAAAGATATTGGCAGAGTATTTGGATTAGGAAGTAAAAGTAAAAGAGCGAGTAGAACTGAGGGGAGTTCAGAATTCTCTTGGAGTTGGGATTATGAAAATAATGGGAAGTATTTCATGTTTTATCATGATTTCAAAGCACGTTATATAGCCAGCTTTCAGAAGCAATAGCAGAATGTGAGGATAACACTTTATATTAATTTTGCCAGAAAGAATTTTGCCTAATAGCACCAAAAAGTATAACAAAGGTGGTGGGTACCACAATATGGTGTGCTGTAACAATATTTTATGCAAAAGTGATCAAAGAAGAGCCCAATCTGCCTCACTTTTTTTTTAAAGATTTCATTTATTTATTTATTTATTTGTTTGTTTGTTTGTTTGTTTATTTATTTATTTATTTATTTATTTATACAAGCACTGGGTACAGTCAGAAGCGCGGGAGGGTGAGAGAATTCACCAGAGCCAGAGCGGGGAGCAGATCATGCAGAAGGACCGAAGTACACTGCTAAGGGGAGCAGCAGGAGGCAAGAGAAGTCTGTGTGCCATGTGGGACCCTCCTCTGGTGGCCGGGGAGCAGCCAGGGATCGAACTGGCGCTGCAGAGGCTGCGGGCAGCTTCGCAACCCAGCGCTCAACCGCTGTACCACCTGGGAGGCCCTCTGCCTCACTTTTTGATGCTCAATGACTAGTTGTACCAGAACCATGGATAAACCCAGAGTAGAACTAAAGTTGCACATTCAGTGTGATACTTTTCACAGTTAAGCTGCGGCTGAGAGTATTTATGAATTGGTGCTCAGTAACTTACTCTAACTTGTCTATTATCTTTTAAAAAGTAATTTAAAAGCAGTCTATATGTTCATGTTCAACTGATTCTATGAAAAAGTTCTATTTTTTTCTCTGGAGAAAGATAATTGAGTGGCAAAATGTATTATTTTCTCCTTTTCTTGTCAGTGGAGTTTGTTCAGATCAAATTCCCAGTCAAGATGCTGTAGTTGGTAACACCATGTCTGAGCTGAGGGCCATCTACTCATTTGGACATAGTTTTTAGAGCACTGGCTTGCAAACTGTGAAATCAAAGAAAAAAAAAACAGGAACCTTGTTAGAATGCAGTGAGTATTCATAATAGGAGCAGAAGGATATGATTTAAAAAACCTTACAAGTGGCAAGGATAGTAATAACATAAAGAAGGAATGGAAGAATAAAAGATGCAAACATAAATAAAAGAGTCAAGGTTTCAGGAGCTCAAGTTGAAGTCTTTCCTGTCAAAAGCAAGATCACAAATAGGGGGAAGAGGCGAGCTGCCATTTTTGGCAGGAGAAAAGAGATGAAGTTGAGTGAGAAAAGGACCAGGTAAAGAGATTGGCAACAATCCTCAAAAGAGCATGAAAGCCATTTCAGGGAAGTTTCCTCTTAAAATTGCATCAATTTTCATTTGAATGGGCCTTGAGGGCTAGTTTTGAGGGAAATCCTTCATATGTACAATTGAAAACAAATTGCAAAGGCATTTGGAGGTTTCAACTTATGCTCTACCAGTTTGATGCTGGCTGAATCTCAGAGTGCCCATCTTTCCTTACTGCATGTCTCAGATTCCCAAATTGTAAGGCTATTTAATGAATATGAGGCAGCAAGGTAAAGGAATTGCAGCAGCTTGAGATTTATGTAGAGACTGTGTCATCAAGGGTTTTGTTCCCTTTTCCAGCTTCACTAAGGATATGGATTACCAGACGAAGATGTGTGGGATTTGTAAATCTACTCAAACATAATAGTTATGTCTGGAATTTGTTCTGAGTTTACTAAAGCTACTTCTTTAAACCTAGTCTTAGAGTTGTACATAATGCTTCCTTGCACACACTGTGATTGCCTTTATAGATAGATGCATAAATTATTCCTGGTACACAGACTATGTGAAATGCTGGCTCTTTGCACAGCATGAGTCCAAGACCTGAGTGTTCAAATATCAGAAGACAGCTGGAACACAATCTGTGCAAAGGCGATCAGAGCCTTCAGGTCTAACTTAGAACATCGAGTAAGAATTGGGGAAAGCTCACTGAGTTATATATTTACATTTAGTAATGTGGCATAATCCTCACTCTTTCCTTCTCTTTCATATATTTTGATCTATAACATTAGGTTACTGGAGCAATTTGTCTTTGATATGCTAAGCTGCATTTTCAGAATATGGTAAGCCAAATTTGTCTTTGCAAGAACTGTGTACGTGTGTCTCTTTTATGAAGAGAAGGAGATCTTGAAGAAATCTTGGTTTTATTTTGGGTTTCACTCCTGCCAACAAATGATAGCTAGGGTGGAATACTGTGGTATCTAAATTAAACCAATCTTTGTGTCTCTGTTTAAAATAATCTCTCCAAAAATGTAGAGGAGGCAGTTCCATAGGTTTGCATTCTATTGCTTAAAGTTAATTTCTGTTGTTATTTTTCTATTTTTTAAATATTTTTTTATAGAGGCATGTTTTTATATTATTTATTTATTTGTTTGTTTGTTTGTTTATACATGCACTGGGAACAGTCAGAAGCACGGGAGGGTGAGAGAATTCACCATCGCCAGGGCGGGGAGCAGAGCAGGCAGAAGGACCGAAGTACACTGCTGAGGGGAGCAGCGGGCGGCAGGAGAGGTCTGCACGCCATGTGGGACCCTCCTCTGGTGGCCGGGGAGCAGCCGGGGATCGAACTGGCGCCGCAGAGGCCGCGGGCAGCTTCGCAACCCAGAGCTCAACCGCTGCGCCACCGGGGAGGCCCCTATTTTTCTATTGTTAATGGCTTCTTTTAGTGTATTGATTAGTCAGTGCATGAAGTAAAATTTATATTGGAAACGGTACTAATTCTTTTGCAGCTTTAGGATTACATCCACTAAGACAAGAGTTTCACAAGGATGCTTCTTAGTCCTTGTGAAGGGCCCAGAGATTATGTGACCACAGACCTGCTTTAGTATTATTCTGGTGAAAGGTGGTCATAGGCCTACTCCCATTTTTTGGGTGGTTCTTTGACTTGCCCTAATTTGCCACAGATAGACATTTTGAAAGAATCTAGGTTGATGGGACCTCAGATACAAAATCTTAATGAAGTTTCAGAAGTTTTTGTTAAAGTAAATCACCACATGAAAAAATTAGTGATATGGGGGAATGGGTGTATTTGTCAGTGTAGAAGCAGATCTGAAATCTACAAAGTGTATCCTTACCCTGTAAATTCCCTATATAATTCATCCACATACCACCTTCACTGAAAATTCTCTTCTGGACATCAGATATCTAGAGATAATGCACCAATAAGTTATGCCTACGTGTTCCTAAAGATTACTGTCTTTTGGAGGGTGTTTTACATTATAAATAGACTGGAAGTATCACTGATAGAGCTCAAAATAATATTTAGAACTTCAAAAACACTATTTCATATTTACTTTCAAGTCTATTCAGTCTCTTTGACCTACCCAAGATAAGATGTTTGAGAGTCAAATTATCAAAATGAGCAAATATGACATTTCCAAATAAGGCATTATACAGATTTTTTTTTGTGTGTGAATCTCTGAATAAAGGTATGAGTAGGAAAATGCCCTAAAATTTCTGATAGCTTTATGGTTCCCTAGAGCTGATGTTTTTAGATTTCCAAACTTTTCCCCGAATCCCTTAGAATTGGTTTATCCAGTCTTTTTCTTTGTTTGATTACACATATTGTTTGCTTACTGTGTATAAAACCATGAAAAATCAATTCACTTATTTATTGTATAAATATCCATATATAAACACATATATACTTCTGCGCTACAATAATAAATATACTTTTGCAATTTAACTCAGAACTTTAGGTTTTTATATAGTGTAGTTTATACAATTTAGTAGCACCACTATAAATACTAAAGGTATATTCATGGGCACCCTCATGTTCTCAGTGTATACTAAAAGATGCTATGGGTGTTAATTGAAGGTAACATGAAAAATCCATCAATGTTTCATTAGGGACACCATTTGGGATTTTTCCCCCCTTTCTTTGGTGATGTTTGTACAAGCAGTCATTGAGTGTATTTTGAATCCTAGGGGGTTGTACAGCAGTCTTACGGCCATTTACTTTTTCTTCAGAGGCATATCAGTCCAGTTACCTCACTTTGCTGAATGTGATAAACTTGGTAGATGCAATATCACATTCTCTTTCATATTTGCATCATGACTAGACTGGAAATGGCTCACACATCTTAAGTCAACCTGTTCATATGTTTGATACCATTTTTGCTATTTAACACTTGACTACAATACCATCACACTTCTATCCTTTATCTAATAAATGTTTGCTTCCATTGATGACAGCTGATAGGTAAAATCTGGGTATCTCATAAAACTAGCATGATGGTTTTGTCTAGAGGGCTGCTCTGGTTAACTTTTCATAATTTATAGATTTCTAAGACTAGAAAGAACTTGAGAGGTCAACTAATGCACAAGCAGCCATATTATCCCTGTCTCTGCCTTTCAGTAGGCACTCCTAAGGGACCAGAAAGACTCCTAACTCATGAGGAGTGAATTATTTTTTAAAGACAATTGGTAAAGGAGATTCATGAGTCCCTTAAATCACTCATTTCTGTAATGAAATAATCCTTACAGTCAAGAAATTCTTCTTTATCGTGAACAGGGTTGTCAAGATTCTAGAAAAAGTAAAAAAAGTAGAAAAAGTAGCTCCTTTAAATCTGCCAGAGTATATATGTGGAATTGTTACTTATCTAGGCAAAACAAAACCCTGGAAAACAATTATGAAACCACTCTTAGCCTTTTCTTTTATGAGATAAACAATTTATTTTCTTTCTAGATCTTATTTGAATATATTTTCCTCACATTTGTCATGCTTTTCCAGATGCTATTAAATATCATTATATCGCTTTAAAAATGAATATTTCAACATTGAATACAGTACACTGAGATTAGTATATGTGTGGGAAGGAATCCCATCTCAAAAACCTCAACTCCCCAAACTATTTTTTTGTACTTAGACCAAACCCAAACTGTTGAAATCCAATTATATGTAGATAAAAGTAGTTTCTGCCAATACCACCTCTTAGTTCAGCCCTCCTCAATTCTAAGTCTAGATATAAGCCATTTTCCTGTCTCCATTTTTTAAACTTCTTCAGAAAAGAATTTGTTTTACACATTTTCTTAATTTATTGCATTTTGCACAATATTTAAATAACTCTTTACTTTCTGCCAAGTTAGTGATTGAGCAAGAAATTTTAAACTCCAAACTATGTGTGTGGCAATGTATACTGTGTACCTCTATGCTGTTTTAATCTGTATCACTACTGCTTAGCTTGAGCTTGGATTCCAGTCTTGACAAAGTTTGAGGTAAGCTTTATGCTGTGGTCGGATACCATTCTGGAGACATCAAGTGTTGACATAGAGACAGTACACTGTTCCTCTGAGTCTCTATATATGAGAGTATACGGTCACTTGTTTATTGATTTATTCTTATCATTTACTCAACAAATATTCTTTAAGCATATACTAAGTTCTAGGTACTATATCAGGTACTGACATTTAATGGCAAACAAAAATATACTTGAGATCTTCCCTTATGGAACATTCAATTCAGTGAAGGAAGTAGACATTAATAGAAAATCACATATAAAATCATGAGAATGAAAATGCTGTGAAGGATTTGAAAGGTGGCATGATAGCACGTGATAGTGGGACCTGACCTGTAAGAGAGAGGAAGAATAGCATCACTTAGGAAGAAACATTCAAGTTGAGACCTGAATAAAGTGCATATATCTATTAGATCTCAAAATACTTCATGATGTCCCTATACCTGCCTCCAAAATTCATTAGTTTGGGGGAGTAAGGTGAAGGTTAACTATGGAAGGGTAGAACTAGGATGGTAGCTATATGTTATAATGCATGCACAGTAGTCCAGGAAGCAAGTAGCTTTTACATAGACAAATTGCTACTTACACATATTTTTTATTATTTTTATTGAGATAATGTATGTTTGCAAAATTATATGTGATTCAGAGGTGATTCCACATAAGATCTGGATCAGTATACATTCCCACTTACACTGTGGAATATAAAGAAGCAACACAAATAACAGGCCATGTAGCTCTTTTGCCCATTTTTTAAATTGATTTTTTAAATTTTCTTTTTATGTAGTTGTATGAATTTTTGTACATTTTGTCTATCAGCCACTTGTGAGACAGATGATGTTCAAATATTTTCTTTGACTTAGTAGGGTGTTTTTTTTGTTTGTTGTAATGACAGTTTCATTTACTATTCAGAAACTTTTCACTTTGATGAATTCCCTTTTGTTTACTTTTGTTTTAGTTATCCTTGCTTATTGGAGTTGAGTCTCTAAAGACATCCCTGAAGCCAATGTCACACAGTATTTGGCCAGTCTTTTCTTCTATGTGTTATATAGTTTCAGAACTTACATGTAGATCTTCAGTTCATTTTATTTACTTTTTGTGTATAGTATGAGATAGTGGTATTGTTTTATTCTTTTGCATGTGGCTGTCCTGTTTTAACATCACTTTTTGTTGAAGTGACTTCTATTTCTCCACTGTATACTCGAGGCCCTTTTGTCATAAATTAACTTTTCATGTTAGTGCAGATTTATTTCTGGGCTCTCATGTGTATATTTTTATAACAAATATCATACTGTTTTTATTACTATAGCTCTGTAGTGTAATTTGAAATCTGGAAATGTGATGTCCCTGTTCTTCTCTTTTGTTAGAATTGCTTTGGGTGTTCAAGGACTTTTGTGATTTCATACATGTTTTACTAATGTTTACTCTGTTTCTTTGAAGAATGCTATTGAAACTTTGATGGGATTTTATTGAATCTATAAATTATTTTGGATAAGAGAAACATTTTAAAAATATTCTTCAAATTTCTGAGCAAGGGCTATCTTTCCATTTCTTCTATTATTCTTAATAATGTCTTATAGTTGGAATTTTACAAGTCTTCTCTTCATTAGGTTTATTTCTAGGTATTTATTTTTGATGCAATTATAAATGGGATTATTTTTTGATTTCTTTCTCTTCTAGTTTGTATTTTGTATATGGTAGCAAAACATACTTTTTAATATTGATTTTGTAACCTTCCACTTCACTGTACTGATTTGTTGTTTCTAAAAGTTTTTGTTTTTTTAAATAGTGGAGTCTTTAGGTTTTATAAATATGTCATTTGCAAATAGTGATAGTTTTACTTTCTTTCCATATTTAAATACTTTAAAAATATCTTTCCCTTGGGCCTCCCCTGGTGGCACAGTGGTTGAGCGCTGCTCTGTGAAGCTGCCGGCAGCCTCTGCAGTGCCGGTTCGATCCCAGGCCGCCAGCGAGGGTCCCACATGGCGCACAGACCTCTCCTGCCACGCCCTCTACTCCCCTCAGTAGTGTATTTCGTTGGTCTGCCTGTTCTGTTCCCCACTCTGGCTCTGGTGAATTCTCTCACCCTCCTGTGCTTCTGACTGTACCCAATGCTTGTATAAATACATAAATACATCTTTAAAAAAATAAAATAAAATATCTTTCCCTTGCCTAATTGCTCCATATAAGATTTCCAATTCTGTATTGTACAGTAGTGGTGAAAGTGGACATCCTTGTCTTATACCAGATATTAGAGGGAAAGCTTTCAGTCTTTCACCATTGAGTATGATGTTGGTCGTGGGTTTGGAACATATGGCCTTTGTTGTGCTGAGATATGTTCCTTCTATCCCCACCATATTGAAAGTTTTTTTAAAGATTTATTTATGCATACAAGAGCTGGGGTACAGGACAGCGATGTAGGGGGGTGAGTGAGAGGATTCACCAGAGACAGAGTGGGGAACAGAACAGGCAGACGGACTGAAATACACTGCTGAGGGGAGCAGTGGGTGAGACAGGAGAGGTCTTCCTCACCATGTGGTTTGCTCCCTGGCCAGCTGGGGATTGAACTCATGCTGCAGAGGCTGCAGATTGCTTCATAGTGTGGTGCTTAACCCCTTGCGCAACCACGGAGGACCCTGAACGTTTTAATTATAAATGGATCTGAATCTTGTCAAATGCTTTGTCTGCATCTATTGATATAATCATATAATTTTTCTCTTCTGCTTGTGTGGTAAATTACATTGACTAATTTGAAATGTTTAATCATCCTTGCATTGCTGGAATGAATACCTCTTGGTAATGGTGTATGGTGTATGATTAGTGCATTTTTTAATTCAATTTGCTGATATTTTGTTAATGTTTTTTATATCTCTTTCATTGTGGCTTTGATCTGTAGGGTTTTTTGTGATGTCCTTGTATATATTTGGTATCACAGTAATGTTGACTTTATAAAATGTATTTGGAACCTTTTTTTCTTCAATTTTTTGAAAGAGTTTGGGAAAGAGAGGTATTAATTTCTCTTAGAAGGTTTGATGGATTTTGGTAGTGAAACTAACTACTCATTGGCTTTTGTTTTTTTTTGAGACTTTTGATTATATTTTTCAATTTCCTTTGTAATTGGTTTGTTCAGATTTAATGTATCTTCCTTAATCAGTCCTATAAGGCTGTATGATTCTAAAATATTGCCCATTTTTACAAGGTTATCCAATTTATTTGCATAAATTTGTTCATAGTAGTCTTCTGTGACCCTCTGTATTTCTGAGATGTCTATTGCAACTTCTCTTAATTTCTTATTTTGTTATTTAGAATTTTCTCCTTTTTAGTTTGCCTATTTTGTTTTATTTTTAGAGAACCAGTTCTTGGTTTCATTGATCTTTTGTACTATCTTTTTTATTTTTATTTCTGCTCTAATATTTATTATTCATTTACTTCTATTGGTTTTGGGTCTCACTTGCTCTTTTTTAGTACCTTAATGTATAAGGTTATGTTGTTTGAGATATTTTTCAATATAGACCTGTATCCATATGAACTTCCTTTGTAGTCTTGCTTTTGCTGCACCCCATAGAGTCTGGTAGGTTGTGTCTTCACCTTAGGTTGTTTCCATGTATTTTTCAATTTCTCCTTTGATCTTATTATTAAGCAAATAGTCATGCAGTAGCATGTTATTTAGTCTCTACATATTGTGGCTTTTTTCCATTTTCATTTTGTGTTGACATCTCTCCTTTTTTTTGTCATATTCAATTATAATGAATGTTATAATTCAGAGTATAAGATGTGTTCACATAAAAAAAGATCACTTTGAAATAGATTTGCTTTAATTACACATACCTGTGAATAACCCATTATCTAGATGTCTTAAAGTTCTTGTATTTAGTTCAGAAGTGTTAATATTTATGAGATAAAAAGGAAGTTGGGTCATTTAATAGTCGCTAGTTAAAAATATCATGTTGAACTAGTTAACAGGTAATGTTGAATCATTCTTTTTATGTATTTTAATTTTAAATTTCTACCTTAGTGTATTTTCTGAGACATTTTTTATTTTCCAGGATATGATCTATTCTTGAGACTGTTCCATGTGCACCTGAGAAGAATGTGTCTTCATTTCTTTGGGATGGGAAATTCTATAAATCCATCTGGTCCAACACTTCATTAAAGGCCAGAAATTCTTTGTTAATTTTCTGTCTGAATAAGCTATCCTTTTTTGTCAGTGGTGTGTCGAGATCCCTGACAATATATGCATTTTTGTTGATAGAATGTTTTAGGTCCGTTAATAGTTGTGTTATATAACTTGCTGCTCCTATGTTAGGTGCATAAATATTAATAATTATTATATCATCTTGCTGAATTGTTCTCTTGATGATTACGTAGTATCCATCTGTCCTGATTAACTTTTTTATTTGAAAGTCTAGTTTATCTGATAGAAGAATAGCAGTTCCTGCTTTTCTCTGCATGTTATTAGGATGTATGACCTTCCTCCAACCTTTTACTTTTAGTTCACTTTTGTCTTTTTGTTTTTAATGGGCTTCTTTCAGACTAAATATAGGGCTGCAACTTTTTCACTCTTTTGTCAATCTCTGTCTTTTAATTGGTGATTTCAAACCATTCATATGTATGGTGATTATTAATATAAACTTTTTATTATCTCTCATTTTGTTTCTGATTGTTTTTTTCTTTTTGTTTCTTTTTCTGTTTGTTTTTCTCTTTTCCTTTTGGGTGGTCTTCCCTACTGATTCTATTGATTCTCTCTTTCTTTGTCTGTGGTCCTCTATTCTGTATTTTTGGTTAGTGGGTACAATGGAGGTTTTGTTTTAATTACTATGTATAAAGTCCTTTATGTGTTGGTGTCTGCTCTCTGACATTTGACTATAGGTTCTGTTTTTTTCCTCCCCTTCAGTGTTTTGTGGTTCGCTCATAGAATTCTTATTCATGCTTCTGTTTTTGTATTCTTATTGTCATTTTTCTTAGTATTTTGTGATTCACTATTTTCTTTTATTGTAGAAGAACTTTCAACATTTCTTGTAGGTTAGGCCTGGTTGTGATAAACTCCTTGAACTTCTGTTTTTTCTGAGAAAGCCTTTATTTCACTTTGATATTTGAGTGATGATTTTGCATGGTAGAGTATTCTTAACTGGCAGTTTTTGTCTTTTAGGACTGTGAATACTTCCTTCTAATCTTTTCTTGCCTGGAGTGTGTCTGGTGTGAAATCCAAGGGAAAAATAATTTGGTTGCCTTTTTTTCTTGTATTTTTTTCTTAATCTTTGATTTTTGATAATTTAACAATGATGTATTTTGGTGTAGGTAGTTTTACATTTAAAAATTTTGGTGTTCTCCAGCTTCCTGGACATCAATGTTTAATTTGTTCCTTAGGTTTGGGAGATTCTCAATTATTATTTCTTTGAATAGGGCCTCTGCTCCCTTTTCTTTCTCTGCACCTTCTGGGATCCCAATTATTCTTAAGTAATTGAGTCTTACATTTCTTGTAGAGTTTTTTTCCATTTTTCCTTTGTCTTTTTTCTCTATTGCTAATTGGGTGGTTTGTTCGTTTGAGTTTTCTATTTCTTTAATTCTTTCTTCTGCCAGTTTAATTCTATTTAAAGTGCTTTCTAAATTTGTCTTCAATTAATTCAGAGTGTCTTTTTGTGATCTTTTAAAATTTTCAGTCTTTGGTGAAGTACTCTCTTTGTTCCTGGATTTTCTTTCCAAGATTTTGCACCTGCCTATTTGCCTTCCACTACCTCATTTAATATTTTAATATATTATTGTTTGTTAAGTTTTTGTCTGATGAGTCCTCTATTTCTGTATCTTTTATATATGTCCCAGAATTTCTGTTCTTTTTTCTTTTCATTTTGCTTTTCCATCTTTTATTCAGATATTCCTTGCTTCCTAGGCAAGGGTATTACCTTACTTATTTATGTTTTATTTTTTTTGTGGTTTGGTGCTAGGGATTTCGTTTTTGTTTGCTTCTCTTCTTTGTTTACCTTGGTGTGAGGTGGGTACAGGAAGATAGTCTGGGCCTTGAGTACTTGATCTCAGTTTGAAGAGTAACGCTGGTCACTCTACTCCCCTCTCATTTCTCTACTGCCAACTGCCTCTCATTTTGCTCCACAGCAATCTATGTTCAGTGTTGTCTTAACTTCCCACCCTGCCTCTCTGTTGTTCCTTTTTGATGTGGGTCTGTGCAGCTTTAGTCTCCTGGTGGGGAGAGCTAGTCTCTAACAGAGGCCCATGCTCCTGGACTAAGTTGGGCTTGGCAGGCAGGTGGCATAGCATGTGAGTTGTGTGTGTGCCCTGTTGTTGCTATGGTCTCCAACAATGGCTGTCACCACCCTCCACCCCTGTTTTGCCACTTCTCTGGGGCTGCAAGATCTGCAAGCTAGTCGTTACTTTCCCAAGGTGTTTGTGAATTATCTCGAAGTCCTTGTCTTTGCTATTGGATCTGCTATGGAGCTCAGGCTGACTCAATCTGGTCTCTATTTGATCTCTTCTGGAAGGGGTTGGAGTAGAGCTTCCCGTGCCTTTCCTGTTATAGACTTCTCTATATCCTGTTTGTGGTCTGCACCTGCAGAGTTCTCACTGCCCCAGGGTCATATATGCACTCACAATTTTGCAAAGTTCCTACAGGGAATTTCACCAAGTCCTGGGATGTCCCATTGTGACTTGAATGGCTGATATCCAGTCCATTCTGCTGGCTGGGGTATCTACTCTCAGTCATTCTCCCCTTCCCTTCCACTCCTTCCACTCAACAGCCACCAATGTAAGTTCCAGATCTCTGTGGGAAAGTCTTGGAACTCTATTGTGGGAATTTCTGGGTTTTCCTTGGAGCAAATAGTTGTTTTTAGGTGATAATGTGATCCTAATCTCTCTAATCTACCATGTTGTGGGTGATATGGTTGAGTTCTTGTTTTATACCAATGTCATCAGAGAAGATACCTGTAATGATTAATCTTTGTGCATTTATTGATTCTTGTTTTATTACCCAACATGTGGAGAATCCTTGAGAATGTTCCAATTGCACTTTGAAGAATGTATGCTCAGCTTGTTTGGACTGCAGTGCCCTTTAAATGTCTGTTAAGGCCATTTGTTTTAATCCTTCATTTAAGGCTGTTGTTTCCTTGTTGATTTTCTGTCTGGTTGATCTGTCCATTGGGTGTTGAAGTCTCCTACTATTTTTCTGTTGCTGTCAATGTCTATTTTTAAATTGGTTAATAGTTATTTTATATAATGTGAATTGCCTTCATTTTCTGCATATACTTTGATGAGTATTATGTCTTCCTGATATATTTACCATTTAATCATTTTATAATGTCCATCCCTTTCTCTTGTTGCCTTTTTTAGTTGGAAAGTCTGTTTTTAACTCCCCTTACTTCTTATAGTACTGTTTTCTTGTAGAATTATTTTCCAACTTTTTACTTTGAGCCTATGTTTACCTTTGGGGTACAGATATATCTCCTAGAAACAGAAGAAAACTGTGTTTTATTTTCTGATCCAATCATCTACTCTGTGCCCTTGATTGGTGAGTTTGGTTTATGTACATTGACTGATTATTGACATATGAGTACTTGCTACCACCATTTTGGCTTTTATCTTTTTTTTATTGATCTAATTTAGTGTTCTTTGTAAAGAACTAATTTCAGTTTCATTAATCTTATCTACTGTTTTACTGTTCTCTATTTCAATTATTTCATTCTTTGTTACTTCCATTTGTTAGATGTTAGTTTTCTCTTATTTTCAATTTTCTTAAGGTCAACATTTATGTCATTTATTTAATATATATTTTTAAATACATTAATTTACTGTTATAAATTTCTTCTTAATACTTAGCAACATCCCATAAATTTTGGTGGGGTGTGTTTTTTGCATTCATTCATCTCAAAGCATTTTCCAATTTCCCTGTGGTTTCTTCTTTGAACTCTTGTCTACCTAGGAGTGTATTTTTAAATGCCCACATATATGAATTTCCCAAATTTTCTTCTGTTAATTTACAATTTCATTCAATATAGTGTAATAACATACTTTTTATTATTTCTGAATTTATTGAAAACTGCTTTGTCACCATATTGATATGTTTTGTCTGGGAGAATGTTATACATACACTTAATATATGTTCTTTTGTTTTGTGGAGTGTCCTATTTAATTCAAATCTGTTATTGAAATTTATATTTTCCAGTTTAGTTATAGTATTTCAATTATAAAATTTCTATCTTGTTCATTTTTATAATTTATATCTCTTATTGGCCTTCTTTATTTTTTGAGACTGGTTCTCATATTATTCTTTAATTCTTTTTCTTGTTTCCCTGAAGTTGTTTAAGTATGCCTAAGACAGTCGATTTAAAGTCACTGTTTCATGAGTCCCATGTCTTGGGTTCCTAGAACAGGTCTATTGACTGTTTTCTTAACCTGGATATACACCATACTTTCCTGTGTTTTTTTTTTTTTTCATGCCTCATTTCTTTTTGTTGAAAACAAGGCATTTAAAATCTACAATATGTATAACCAAAATGAAAATGCATACATTGTGCAAAAATGAAAAATGATGTAAGAATTATATAAAATAAAGTATTAATAAAACAAAACAAAACAAAACAAAACTACAATATGATAACTCTGGGAATCTGATTTACCCCTGCTCCAAAATTTGTTGTTTTTATTTTTCATTATTTGGTTTATTCAGGAAACTGAATAAATTCTTTAAAGTCAGTATTTTTGTCATACATGACTACTGAAGTCTCTTGTTGGTTATCTGTGTTATCAGTTGGTGACTTGACAAGAGATTCCCTTATGTGCTTTGAACCAATATATCTCCCTCACTTTGCCATGAGACTCAGCATATGCTTGGAGATAGGCTTTCTGCTTTCACAGAATCTTAATGTCATACAGATAAGAAGTATTAGGATCTACTCATGTCTTTTTGATTTTGCACATAGCCCTGAACATGCATGTGCCTTTCCAGATTCATAAGACTATGTTGGAGGTTTATAAGAGTCCCCTGTGAGCATTTCATTCCCAGGTTTTCTTTTTTAGTTTTCTTTTTGTCACACTTTTGTTAACTTTAACTGATATTGCCACCTCAGGCAGCTGCAATGTTAAACAATTGCTACTGATTATTCCTAACAAATACTCTAGGGAGAGGGCTGTTTGCACATATTAAACCCTGAGTCAGATCAAATAAAGATAAGCCTTTAAAATGGGACTTTTCAGGAAGTCTTCAGACAGGTCAAATTGTGACAATTATTTTTGGGATAGGGCTTTTATGGTTCCAAACTATTCCTCCCCCCTCCTGTGTTTGCTATAGTTTTGGTTTCCATAGCTACATTTATTGTGAGGCTGTCAGCTTTTAAAGAGAGAGAATTCTCTCCAAGCAGAGTTGGTGAGAATGGAAATACAACAAATTGAAATAGCATAAAATTGACTACTCTTATGGATATTCAGCCACTTCTCTTGAACTAGTGCAAGCCTGTTGTTAATTTCTTTTGTTCTGAAAAAAGTTGATAATTTTTACAATGTTCCTGTGTTTTATGGAAGAGCAGGTTTTCATGAGTTTTTACTCCACCATACCACAACACTCTTTCAGGAAGGTCAACTTCATTTGTTAGAATTCAAATAAAGAACCCTTAAGGTGTCATGTGATTGCAGTATCATCGGTTTTGAAATTAGACACACTGTAGATTAAATCCTGGCTCATTTACTTGCTTGTTATATGATCTTAGGCAAGTATTAAGCCTTTGCATCTCAATTTTCTTATTTATTCAGTGAACATGATAATGCCTATCTCATAGGACTGTTGTAAGAATTAAATGAAATAATGGAATTTAAAGCTTTTTGTACACAGAAGGTATTGAATGCATGGTAAATTTGCCATTCACTTTTCTGCTCAACTGCAAACTCGGTGATTTCAATCTCAGTAAGTTGCTATGCTTCATGTTGGAGTCACCCAATTTA
The DNA here is from genome assembly GCF_014898055.3 of Talpa occidentalis. Lineage (NCBI taxonomy): Eukaryota > Metazoa > Chordata > Mammalia > Eulipotyphla > Talpidae > Talpa > Talpa occidentalis. The sequence goes on from NW_023601543.1 coordinate 33,862,644, forward strand.
TTTGGCATGAAAAAAATGTGTAATAATGGTGTTAGGATGTTCACCCAGTGGATGCCACCCCATTAGCTATCACCTTTTAGCTACAGGTTCATTTGCAATATGCCTTCAGTCCTTGGTTGTTGCATTACAACTCTATTTTCATTTGTGCCTCCCAGCATTGAGTTGGCTTTACTAACAGCAACACTTCGTTGTTGACTCATTTTCAGCCTCTATTTATCACCATGCCCCACAGATCTTTTTTAGCCCCACTCATACATAGCCAGTTATTTCTCTTATTTATTATTTATTTATTGTTAGATTTATATAGTGCTTTCCTCCCTAAAAGCTTAAGGCACTGTACAGAGAACTTAAAAACACGGCCCATCAAACATTACACATCTAAAATAAAATTGAAAATGGGGAAAGTCGACAAGCAAACATGAATGGAAAACCTGAGAGATAATGAATGATCAGGAGAAAGGAAAGAAGTGTATATTGGGCAATACATTTCCTCTTTTGGTCGGCCCCTCTGAGAACTTCTCCCTGATTATCTTTTTTTTAAAAAAAATAGGCCTCTGATATAGTCTCAGAATAACTTTCTGTCTTGGTAGAGGGGTGTGCTAATGAAGTGTGAACAGTTAGTAGGAAAGCTATATCTTGCATGGACAGCCTTGTGTTCCATGCTTAATGATGACAGGCAGTGATAAAAGGAAAAAGGTACCTCATAATCTGTGAGTCACTAAGAGCATCCCACTGGTGTAAGTTACAGTGGGGACAAAGTTGTAAGGAATAATGATAATATATTAGTGCTTTAGCTTGTTATCCCTCAAATTCTGGCATCCCACAGCGCATAGCTTCCATTTACAAGCACATGTCAAATGAGTTTGGTGTTTAGAGGACTGCAGCTCCTTGAATAATGTCTCATTCAGTGTTGTTTTTTTTTATGTTGAAGAGGATAAAAATTGATTCTTGGTTGGGGCCACTGTCTGTGTGGATTTTGCACATTTTCCCTTATCTGTGTGGACTTTCTCTGGTACTCTGGCTTCTTCCTCCATTCTAAAGATGTGTATCATAGGTTATCAGATGTATAAAAATTGTCCTTGTCTGAGTGTGGGTACATGTGTGAGTATACCCTGCAATGGAAACACATCTTATACAGGGGTAGCTTCTACTTTGCACCCTAATCTGCCAGGAGATGCTTCCACTAACCATGACCATGGGTAAGAATAATGGGGGTAGGAAAAGGAATGAATGAATGAATGAATGAATACACATTACTGCTTAATATTGAAAGTGTTTGGATTTTTTTTCTGTAGGGTCACAGAGGTGTCATTCAGAGGAATAGCATGTATATACTATACATGTAACAAATAGCAATATTTTTATGACCATAAATGTGCTGTAGAAATTAACTCTTCTTTTTATCAATTAGCTTATGGTAAATAATTGATTTATTTATATGCGGTTTTCCTTTAAGTTATAGTTTCCAAGAACCTATTGAAATTAAATGAGGACTTACTGTACAGATGTGGCTTTATGGAGCATATTAGGGGGCATGTATGAATTGGTATTGATCTACTGCTTCCTACACAGATTTGCTGAGAAAACACCACTTCAGATCACTCACAAGATTTTTTTTTTTATGATCTGTGTTTTATATACCACAAACACATATAACTTTCCCTATAGTGCATTAAAGTGTGGTTTATGTGATCAGAGTTTATTATTCATTGTTGTTATTTTGATTACCATTAATATTTATCCCAGAGGGGCTAAAATCAACTCAGATAATTCACTGGCTCATTAGCCAATTAGAAGAAGCATTTGGAATTAATTTTTCCTGTGTCCTGTTACCATGAGTGTGGGCAAGTTGACTTTTACTTTTTTCACCATTCACAATAATTTGGGGGCTCCAGAGTTTTGCCAATTATTTCATTAAAGTGCAACTGGGGTGAGATTTTTTTTTTTTTTTTTTGGTGAATTTCACTTAAAAGAGATGTGTCAAGAGACTGTTCAGAAAATACAGGCTAAATTCATTTTCAAAAACTAAACAGATTTTCCACAAGGCTTCTACTGTGACAAAAATCCCTGGATAAGGATCTTTATCTGGGTAGTCTTGGATCGAAGCCTATTTCTGTTTTCTCTCGGTTGGATCCCACTACTCTATTACTGCTCTCTGTAGCATCTCATCTCTTCAGGCCCTGGGAGTTTGGTTACACTCCCAAAGGGCATCCAGCTCTGAAACAATCATGGTAGCTGTAATTGTGTATCAAAGGCATGCCTGTTCTCCTGAATTTGGGATTTGATTATTTTTTATCAAGGAAGTTGACCATGTCTTGTATAATTCTTTAATATTATCCTGAAATTTCTATAAAATTTACTATAGTAGTCTTAGTAAATATTTTGATCAGCCAAAAGAGTTTTTTTTTTTCTTTTCCTTTTCTCAAATAGATGAAAAGAAATAGCTTCATCTTGCAGATACAGGATACATGGTAGAGAGTGAGAACTGATTGCTTTAATATTTGCAATCAACAGCTGTTTTATACTAATAAATTCATGCTGTTTGTCATATATCTTTTAGAAATGCACTGATGTGGTCTCAGATCTAAGTGAAAAATAAAATTAGTGAGTTCTTCAAGTGTCATTTGTAAATTATAAGTATATAATGATCCAATATTACAATTCATTGTAGAAAATCTGTTTTCTGACATTTTTTATCAGTCTGAAAGCTTTTATATTTTTCTATTTCTTATCATTGATTTGAAAGTAACAATTTCCTTAGATGTTCTTTCCTATTTTTGTTAGTTTTTTCCTTGCCTTGATTGATTTCATTTTGGTCTGCTCTAATTGTGTTCAGGTGTAGGATGTCAGACTCTGCTGCAATCAACCAGGTTGGAGAGCTGGGAGTGAGGTGGTAATATTCTAAGCTAGATTATATATATTTTTTCTAATTATTTTTCTATGTCCTGGAGTCATATAAATGTGTTACCTAGGTATTTTGCTGAGTGATCTACAAAGATCAAGCTGAGAATGAAATAAAATTTTAAAAGGCCAACCTTTTAGACTATGGAATGAGGAACTGACTGTGGAGAGAGGGACACTGTCTCCCTTTTTTCCCTCCCAAAGCAGATTATAACCCTTATACACAGAAATGCTGTTTGATTGAAACAAGCAGGTAATAATAAAAAATGCCTCCTAGTTTGGTAAATGACAATGTAATTGCAGCTGACATATCCTTGCCCCATCAGCCAAATTAAAAAAAAATGTAATTATATTTCTATCTTTTCTATCAACATATCCACATATATTCTATCCTCTGGCTCACAGGAAAAAAAAAAAGATTCTAATAATTGCCACAGAGACTTTGAGTTTTAAATGACATCTAGCTAAGCAGAACTTAAGGTGCTTTTCCTAATTCCTACTAAAATTTTAATAAAGAAGCAAACTAATATGAGCTCATGATAATTTGTAAAACTAAGACTGAAAAATGAAAGTAAAGTGAAGTTCTAGTGTCTTTAAGGGCAGAGAAACTTGCGTGTAATCTCAAAGTTCCTAAACCAGCAGTCCTAGTCATTCAAATAAAGGTATAAAGCAGGAAGACATTTTTCTTCCACCTTTATTGTCTGACACAGAGTGGTCCAGGGTTTGTATCACTCAGACCACTAGACATCTGCCCTGATGCTTTTAAAGAATAAATGGAACAATTTGTAAAAAATTATAAGGGCTTGGGCCTCCCTGATGGCGCAAGGGGTTAAGGTGCAACCTATGAAGCTGTCTGCAGCCTCTGCAGCATGAGTTCGATCCCTGGCCAGGGAGCTACCCACATGACACAACAGACTTCTTCTGAACTCTTCCGCTGCTCCCCTCAGCAGTGTATTTCAGTACATCTGCCTGTTCTGCTCCCCACTCTGTCTCTGGTAAATCCTCTCACCAGCCCCCCCACACCTCTGGCCTGTACCCCAGCTCTGGTATGCATAAATAAATATTTAAAAAATTATAAGGGCTTACTGAAAGATTTAAATAATGTAGTACAAATAAGAAACTCTAAATAATCACAAATCTCAATACCAGCTATAACCACTAGTATTCAGTGAACACTTTTCCAGACATCTTCTAAGTAAATGTATGCATAGATCTTAAGAGAAATTTTTACCTAAATGATATCATGCTATGTATGTTGTTGTTGTCACCTTTCTTTTCCTTCAGTAATATGTTATAGAATCTATTTCTATGTCAACAGATAAAATGTGTATCAACACTTTAAATTACTAAATAGGGTTGGATAAGTTAGCTTTTGGCTCCTATCATATTCTGTTACCTTGTTCTCTTTTTGTCTATTCTAATTTTTTTTCCTTTTTCTCTTTTCCTTCCTCTTCTCTTCTTTCCTCTGTCCCACTCAGTTTCTTTCTTTCTCTCGTTTGTTATTTCATTCTTTGTCCCTTTCTTCATTCCTTCCTCCCTCCTTCTGCCTCTCTTCCCTTCCTTTCTTCCTCCTTCCTTCCCTTTCTTCTCTCCCATTCTCAGCCATATTCCTTCAATGAAGGAATGATGCTCTTTGGCTAAGACCACACATGAATATTAACAAATAGAAGCCTACGTTTAAATTGTTCACTTCATTTTCTGAGTATAGAGGAGAGAAATTTTCCTCCTTGGTTTTTAGCTTAATGAATTTTATTGGGTAGATTATAAATGCAGAAAACTGTTATGTAATATACATAAGTACATTGTAATTGGTATTAGGGACACAATAGAGAGCGCTGGAGACTGTGGAATATCCCAAAAACATTTATCTATCTAAGAAGAGTCACTATTTCTCAGCTCTAGTGATTACTAAATAAGAATTTGCCAACATTATTGGCAGGTTTTTCTGATTTTCAAGCTGCTGGAAGCACAGATTCATCAGTGTACTCTTGAATTGTGATTGTTGACAAAAACTGACCAAAATGTATGTGTGTTGTGAGGAAGGGCCCATGGAATTTTTGCTACATAAATGATTGAAATTTTTTACTTCTTATTTACTCATTCCTTCCTTAGTGAGTAAATGATTATTTTGTTTGTTTTTGGAAGGCAATTATGGTACCCAAGCAATGCCCCCATTCAGTAGTGGGGATGGGTAGAGAAAATTCTATTGCCTCTATATTATGCTATATTTTATTTCTAAGGTTAATTGTTGGATAAATTCCCTTTATTTTTTAAATTTAATTAATTATTTTGTTGTGTTTTGTATTTTTTTTATGCTGATGTCTTATTTGGTTCCCCTATAGTCTTCCTATAAGTGAAATCATCCAATATTTTTCTTTTTCCTTCTGACTTATTTCACTGAGCATAATTCTTTCTATCTCCATCCAAGTTGCTGTGAATGGCATGAGTTTATCTTTTTTGATTGCTGGATAGTATTAAATTGTGCGTATATACCGCATCTTCTTGATCCAGTCATTTATTTTGGCATTTGGGTTGTTTCCATATCTTAGTTATTGTAAACAGTGCTGTAATAAACATAGGGGTACATGTATCCTTTGGGATTAATGTTTTTGTGTTCTTTGGGTAGATTTCTAGGAGTGGAATTGCTGGGACATATGGTATCTCCATTTTTAGTAGATTGAGGGACCTCTACACAGCTCTCCATAGTGATTGGACCAGTTTGCATTCCCACTAGCAGTATAGGAGAGTTCCTTTATCTCCATATCCTAGCCAACCAGAAATTTGAATTTCTTTTGAGTATTTTCTTGCCTAATTGCTTCAGCTAGGACTTCCAAGACTATGTTGAGTAGCAGTGGAGACAGCACACATTCTTGTCTTCTTCCTAGTGTTAGTGGAAATGCTTTCAACTTTTCATTATTGAGTGCAATATTACCTGTTGTTTTGTTATATATGGCTTTTAAAATATTTTGATAGGTAACATTTATTTCCATTTTTGGAAGGTTTTTATACTAAATGGATGTTGGATCATGTCAAATGGTTTTGGGGCATCTATTGAGATGATGATATGATTTTTTGTCTTCCTTTTTGTTGATCTGATGACTGACATAGTTTGATTTACATATGTTGAACCAGCCTTGCATCCCTGGGATGAAATCTACTTGACTGTGGTGGATGATTTTCTTGATATGTTCCTGTATTCAGTTTGCTGGGATTTTGTTGAGAATTTTTACATCTATCTTCATCAGAGATATTGGCCTATAATTTTCTTTTTTTACTGTTTTTAGAGGCTTGGAAGAATTCACTGGTGAAGACATCTGATCCTGGGCTTTCGTTCTTGGGCAGGCTTTTTATTACTCTTTTAATTTTGGCACTTGTCACTGGACTCCATAAGCATTCTATTCATCTTGGTTCAATCTTGGGAGGTTATGAGTCTAAGAATTTATCCATTTCTTCTTGGTTGTCCAATTTGTTTGCATAGATGCTTTTTAATAGGTTCTTACCATCCTGTGTATATCTGCAGTATCTGTTGTGATTTCACCTCTTTCATTTCTATTTCTATTAATTTGGGTTTCCACTCTTCTTTGGAAGCATAGCTAATGGCTTGTCGATTGTGTTTATTTTTTCAAAAGAACGACCCTTGGTTTCACTGATCTTTTGGAATGTCTTTTTGGTTTCTATTTCATTTATGTCTGCTCTAATTTTTATTATTTCTTCTTTCTACTGGTTTTGGGGGTGCTTTTGTTGTTCTTTTTCTAGTTTCTCCACCCACAGTTAGATTGTTAAATAGAGATTTTTTTTTTGTGTGTGTGTTTAATGTGGTCCTGTGTTGCTATGAACTTTACGCATAGTACTGCAATAGGATCTGGTAGCTCGTCTATCCATTCTCATTAGTCTCTAGATACTTTTTAATCTCCACTTTGATTTCTTCATTGACCAAAGAGTTGTTCAAAAGCATTCTGTTTAGTCTCCACACAGTTTGGTTTGTTCCATGATTCCTTTTATGGTTAATTTCTAGCTTTATAGTATTGTGGTCTGTGAAGATGGTTGATGTGATTTCTATTTCCATATATTTTCCGAGACTTGTTTTATGTCCTACGATATGATTTATTCTTGAAAATATTCCATGTGCATGGAGAAGAAAGTGTACTCATTGATTTTAGGATGGAAAACTCTGCAAATGTCCAGTCAATCCATCTGATATAGTATTTCATTTAAGATCTGTATTTCTTTGTTAGTTTGCTGTCTGGATGCTCTATCTTTTATGTTAGTAGTGCGTTGAAATCTTTGACAACAATTGTATTTTTATTGATATATTATTTTAGGTCAGTTAATAGTTGTTTTTTTAATAACTAGGTGCTCCTATATTTGATGAATTACATCTTCTTGTTGAGTTGTTCCCTTGATCATTATTTAGTATCTATCTTTGTCCTTGGTTACTTTTTTTATTTAAAAGTGTAGCTTAATGATTATAAGAACAGTAGTTCCTGATTTCCTTTCTGAGTTACTTGCATGTATAACCTTATTCCAGCTGGTTATTTTTAGTTTGTTTTTATCAATCAGTTATAAGTGGGTCTCTTGTAAGCAAAGTATTGATGGCTGGAATTTTTTCACCTACATCGTTAGCCTATGTGTTTTTATTGGTGAATTCAGAGTACTCACATATAGGGTAATTATTGACATGAATTATTTCTTTTCAGTCATTTTGTTTTTGATTGTTTTATTTTTCTGTTGTTTTGTTTCCTTTGTTTCTCTCTGTTCTTTCTGGAGAGTTTTCCTTAGGGTTTCTACCAATTTCTTTGCTTCTTCATCTGCAGGCATTTACAGTGGATTTTTGGTTAGTGGTTACCATGGGGGTTTTGCTTTAATTCTTATGTTTTAAATCCTTTATGAGTGGGTATCTATCACCTATATTTAACTATACTGGCTCTACCCATTTCTTCCTTCCCATAGTATATGGTGTTGTGAACGCATGGTACTCTTGTACTTGGTGGTGGTGTTATATTGCTCTTGTCATTTTGCTAAGGAGGTTGTGCTTCATTGTTTCTTTTCTTATGGAAAACTCCTTTTAGTATATTTGAAAAGTGGGTCTGGAAAACTACCTTTCTCTGAGAAAACTTTTATTACCCCTTCATACTTAATTGATGATTTTGCAGGATAGAGAATTATTGGCTGACAGTTCTCATCTTTTAAGATAGCAAATATTTTCTTCCACTCTCTTCTTGCCTGGAGAGTGCCTGGACTGAAATTCAGGGAAATCCTAATTTGGTAGCCATTATAAATTATTTTCCCTTCCTGCAAATTTTTTTTTTTCATCATTGGTTTGTAATAGTTTGTCAATGATGTGTCTGGGTAAATCATTTTACATCTAAGAATTTAGGTTTTCTCTCTGTTTGCTGGAGTTCCATATTTAATTCATTCTGTAGATTTGGGAAGTTCTCATTATTTTTTGTGAATAGGTTTTCCAGTACTATTTCCATTTCCTTCCTTTATGGGAGTCGATCATTTGTAGGTTTCCTCTTGTAATTGAATCTGGTATTTCTTGTAGTTTTCTTGTTTTTTCTTGATGCTTTCTCTTCTTCAAATGTGTAATTCATTTGAGTCTTCTACATTTGAAATTCTTCTGCCTTTTTGATTCTATTTAAATCACTAAGCTTATCTACATTTCATTCAGAATATCTTTTTATGGATTTTTTTTCTGTGTTTAATCTCTTAATGAAGAACTCTCTTTGTTCCTGGATCTCCTTTCTGAGATCCTGTGTCTGCCTGGGTACTTTTACTGGCCTTCTAGTATCTCACTTAACACTTTTTTAATATTGTTGGTTTTAGGTCGTTATATAAGTTTCTGCATTGCTCATTTATACTTGCCCCAGACTTCTTTCCTTCTCATTTTGCTTTTCCATTTTGTGTTGAGATGTTCATTGCTTCCTCAGCATGTATATTGCCTTATTTACTGTTATTTATGTGTCTGTACATGGTTGGGGCACTGCGAATTTATAATTTCCCTCTTCTTATTTTACCTCGGTGTTAGGTTGAAGAGGGAGTGGATCTAGGGTTTTAATACTCCATCTTGGTTTGAGGAGTGATGTTAGTAACCTCTACCTCTTGTTTTGTTCTGCAGCAATCTGTATTCTGTTTTGTTTGCCTTGCTTCCCTCCCCATCTCCCTGTTCCTTTCCTCCAGGGGCTGTGATCTATGAAGCTTGCTCCACCCAGTGGGATGGGCAATATCCGAGTCCCTGGGATAACACTCCGGGAATAGTTTGCACCTGGCTCAGAGGCGCTACTGTATGTATAGCGGGTGCATGTGCGCCCACTTAACACTAAGGCGCCCACAATGGCCACCGCTGCCCCATCCATGCCTCAGCTACTGCTTCTGTGCCCTTGGGTTGGATTTCCGTATTTGTGAGTACTCTCTAAAGTCCCTCTTTCTGCTTTTGGGCTCGCGTCATTTATTTATTTATTTGTTTGTTTGTTTGTTTGTTTAAAGCCCAACCTGGCTAGGTCTGGCTTTTCTTTGATCTCTTCTGAGAGGGGTGAGGCGAGGGAGCTTTCAGTGGCCATGCAGCCCTAATTGTGGGTTCCCAATTTCCCTGGTCAGAGTCTGCCAAGCTCCCACTGCCCTGGGTTGGTCCCGGCCCCACTTTTGTGTTAGGAAAATTCCTCCATGGAATTTCGAAATTTCCCGGGTTTTCTTGGAGTAACTTGGAAAGTCTTCCCCAAGCCCAGACAGGTTCTTTCCCGTCAGTGGCCACCAACCTTAGTTCTTGAATCCCTTGGGGATGGCCCTGGGCTGTGTAGCTGGTTCTAAACATCTGTATTTTTATACAAGTACGTTTCAGTGTTGTTTTTTTTCCCCTAGTTGTTAGCAAGGGAGAGGGTGATTCCATTCTCTTTAATCCGACATTATGTGGGTGGAGTTAGATGTGAGCTATTATTTTGTATAAATTTTTAATTTCCTATTGTAATATTTTTTATTGTGCAAGGATCATTGATTGGAATCCCTAGGTGTTCTAGGGGAATATAGAAGAAGAGAAATTGGAAAGTGAAAAATATGGATAATACATATTGCTAATGCTATCTCGTTTATCTCCATGCCAATTATGGGAATTAGATAATATTAATTCCATTTTACAGATTAAAAAACTGAAGTTTGAAGGTTTTAAGTAATTTACCAATATCACAGCTGGGAAATGGAAGAGCTAGGATAAATATCCAGGTGTGTATGAGGTCCAATGACTCTTAATTTTTTCTTTTTATAAAAACAGTGCAAATATGGTATAGAGAATTTGCAAGATGTAAAAAGTAAATAGTAGGAAAGTCACCTGAAGTCACACCATTAACTTGCTGTTAATATTTTAATGTACATTTATACATCCATTCTTATATACCACAAATATACAAACATGTATCAAAATACATATCACATTGCATATATAGTTGTATCTTGATTATTTTCCTTAACATTATGTTGAGAATGTATTCCAATTTCATTAACATTCCTTAAGAAATAATATGTTAAAACTGGATAAATCTCTCAAGTAACTGTACCACTGCTTATTTAGCTAGATATTTTAATTTTCTCCAATTTCATTGTAAATAATGCTTTGGAAAATTTTTTTGGCATAAATCTTTAAGTCTCTATTTTATAGGTTATGTTTCTAACAGAATTGCTATGGCAAAGGATCCAAACAGTTTTAAGCCTTTTAATACCATATGCTCAATTTTTAGGAAGGTCTTTCCAATTTACCTACACAACGTTATGTTTCTTATTTCCTGCCAGCATTAAAATTATATAAAATAATTATTTGTAAGTATGATAGCAATAAAGTTGTTTTTCTTCTGTAGATATTTTCCTCCATTTTCCCTTCTGACTTTCTTACAATGTGAATTCAATACATTTTTCCTGTATTATGATTTTCCACTGCTTTTATGCTTAGAAAGTGCTTCCTTATTCTCAGTTTAAGTACATGCTTGCTAATATTCTGTGGCAGTGTTTTTGTACATTGTTTGATATTTAATTTGTTAATGTTATTGAAAAACTATTCTCTCTCAGCTAAGCCACACTGCATTATCAAGGAAAGGAACAGTCAATGGTTCTCATCTGTGGGTCATGTGGCACATGAGACAAACACTATGTGTCAATCCATTTTACTACCTTCATAGTACCAACTTCCTATGCAAATAATAAAAGGTTGCTGGAGTGATTAGAGTAACTGATGGCAGGGAGTGTTAGTCTGGGCTGGTGCTATAGAGGAAATGAATATTGAACAGTTTTTATTTAGAGAAAGACAAAATATGTTCAAATGGCATACTCCATGCCTGAGACAAGATTTAGAGTATAACAATTTGTATATATACAAAAGCCTATATATATCCCCCTGCACTTATTGCTATATGTATTATATAGGTATGTACATCAGTTTATATATATATATTATGTATATATGTATGTATGATTTTGACTCTTCAAAGTCTCATATCCTCTCCAATTCTATCCCTTCCTTAATTCCATGAAGGAATCCTAGTACTATGAAACAAAATCTTAGAATAACAGAGGTAGAAATTATCTCAGAGTATTTCATGCTGTGTAGATACAGACGGATTGACTGATCACACTGCTGAAGGGAACAAAGGATGAGACAGGAGAGGTCTGCTGCACCATGTGGGTTAGCTCCCTGGCTGGGGATCGAACTCGTGCTGCAGTGGCTGTGGACAGCTTCATAGGTTGTGTCTTAACCCCTTGTGCCACCAGGGAGGCCTCTGTTTTTTCAAACTTTTATTTTCAGTTTTACAGAGACAATAAACCCTCTGCTTTCAGATATACTCTAGAACTTAAATCCACATGTTGCTGAGCTCTGGGACTTTTCCTTGGCATTTTTGACATAAATCAGTCACTTAAGCAAGTTCTTTATGCACATCTTTTATGTTCCTACTCAGGACCAAGATCTCTTGGAAACAAAATGGTCCATGCTACTCTGATGAGGGTCTTCTTTTTCATGGTAGGGGTTGAATTTTGAATTTTGATGTTATATGTTGGGTAAGGTCACATCACAAAAGTTGGATGAGGGAAATAAGATTAGTCATACTCATTACTGTCATCATCATCAACAACTACAAAAATTTTTGAGTGTTTAGTATGTGCTAGGGGCATAAATAAGTAGAAAAAACTTGTGACATAAGGTGCTTGTAATCCATTTAGAAGAATAGTGCACCCTTGAAGAATAAATAATAAGACTGAGTAACAAATGTTAGGAACAAAAGTATGATCTTGTATTTGCTGGATTTGAAAGGAAAGATCAAATGCACCTGTGAGTAAAGGTTGGGGGGAGATGAAGGAGGCGATTCTGACAGGGATATCAGTATGGATAACAGGGCATAAATGAAATGTTCATGCCCTGTTTTGGGAAAAATGGAAAAGAATAGATGGCACATGCCATGAAGAGAGTACTGATATTGGAATCAGGCTGATATTTGTTCAATTCCTGCATCAGTCATGTAGGGACTTATGATGTTCATCTGAGTCTCATTGTCTTTCTTATCAAAATACTGATAAACCTATTCATTTCATAGGGTTGGTGTGAGGATTGCATAAATTATGTGTAACATGCCTCACATCATCTGGCACATCTAGGCACTAATTAAATGACCATTCATTTTCTTGATTGAGCTGGAGTAGAGATAGAGGGAGGAGAGGTAAAGATGTGATGGACCTCACTCAGGCTAACAATTTTATCCTTTAAACCATGGGGAGTCACTGAATTTATGAAAAGGGGAATAACGTGCACAGTGCAATTTTAGAACTATTAAATTTTAGTAATTCAGAATGTGGCATGGAAAGAAGAGAAACTAGAGACAGAATGACTGTTATTGTAATCAAGGCAGGAGGTAAAAAGGGTTTGTTCCAGGGTGGTAAAGGCATAGGCAGGGAGATATCACAGTGAAGGAATTACTGCGACTTGATGAATGGTTATAGAAAGAAGAAAGGAAGGAGTAAAAGATGACTTAAGGGTTTCAAGATTGGGTTACTGGGGAAAATGAAAAGATGGGGGAGAGATAATTTTGGGTGCAATATAATTAAATTACTTTGATAAATGTGAATAAGCAGTGCTACTAAAGAAGCAAGACTATTTGTATTACATCTGAAAACTTGGCTCTGCCACAGGTATTTTTGAGTTTTCAATGTACAAGGAGACAGCTGTTTGTGGTATGTGCTCACAGACATGTGTGCGTGTGTGTGCATGCACATGCACATCTGGTTGGGTTAGGTCTTTGGAGCAGAGTAAGCCATGTTGGTCTTGTAGGTACTGTAACTCATAATTGGGGAATCCGTCTGTATGTTAACTCTAACAAAAGAAAACATTGACTTTCATTATCAGTCTGTTTCTCTATGTTAGAAAATATCTGCATCTGACTATATTGGTAATAACCGATGGGGATACTCCTCAGTTAAAAATAAAAAAAAATAAAAATATCTGCCTCTGAAGAAGAATTTAGGCACTTAGAGTAGTAACAAACTCAGACTGGAGTAAGGGGAGCTCCAGGGACAGTGTGCTCACCAGAGGTAGGGGTTATTCCTAGGCACTGGGAGGTATTGAATTGTTGAAGAGGTGGCCCCTGTGAATTGCTTTAGACAATAATAAGTTGTGTGACATTTTGCATTCAGTAAATAAACTAAATACACAGATAAAACTGTATTTTCATGATTTTTCTTTTATAGGAGTTCACAAAATTGGACAAAGCAAGCTGAACATGAAGTGGTTTTGTTAAGGAGGTCAGACTTGAGTGGTCTTCTATGTGCATATGGCAGTGTGTTGATGACTCTCTCCCACACCATCAGCATGTTTAATGGCTTTGTTCTGCTTTGGCCTTCAAATCTGCAGCTCCTGTGTTAATTACACAGAGCTTTCAAATGATTCTTTCCCAACAATTCATGCTTAAGTAAATTGATCTCCTTTTTATTTCAGCTGGTTGGGGCAGCAGTGGAGTATGCTTTGTTCCCAGGATGGGAACCCCCGACACCTCCCCAGGCATTCAAGGCCAGCTGGTTTGAAAAGGTTTTTTTTCTCCATATTTAGACAATTTGGGACCAATATTGTATGGGAGTGAAAAGAGACTGATTTTACCTGACTGAATTATTTGTCCCCTATTGATTGATTGAAAGGAAGTGGAGGTTGTGGCATTGCTACATATACTCAAATAGTCTACACTCAGCCAGGGATGCAGAATACCTTCTGCCTGTTTTGTTCTACTTAAAGAAATTGCTTTTGTGTTGCTAGAGAATAGCTGACCCTGTCATCCTAGTCACATTTTATCCTTGAATAATGAGGAGAAAATCTCCCCGCAGTAAATGTTCAGTTTATGCTGTTTTTCTCAGTTCAAAAAGAAAAAAGCTTTATGAAATAATGATGCTATCCTCAGCTGAACACAATGGTTTGTCCTTAATATCTTAATCAATAGTTAGAGTTTGGAAGGTCAGCTCATCTCTAAACTAAAGCTGGAATCAGCTGTCCACCATAGAAATGAAGCCTGGTGAAGAAGCCTGCAGGCTCATCTAGCAGCTCTAGGTCTGCATCTCAAACGAAAGAGTTTAATAGTTTTCACTATTTGTCTTTGACATCTTGACTAAGGGTCTTCAGTACTTGCTTCGCCTACCTATAGACTCTTCTAAGTTCCCATCAGGGTTTCAATTATTCTGCTCACATCTATGAGCAAGAATTTGAAGTATGTTCCTGTAAGAGCCTGACTCAGTTTTTGAAGATCACTATGGCATTTATTAATTTATTAATGCAATCAGAAATTCCTTTAACAATTTTTTTCGATTACCTGGTATGTTCCAGGCACTGGGATAGATACTGAAAATACAAGTAGACTTACTGTTCAAGTTTAAAACACCCCATGGACCAGACCAACTTTATGCAAAAATCAATCGATTTATTTGAACCGTTTTAAATAGATTTAAGAGTGTTGACCTCAGATGATCTTCTCATTTTACACATATTTGCTCTTTATTTTGAAGTGTATGGATTTGCGTTCAAATTTTGTTTACTGGTATATATCAGCTGTCTGATCTTGGGTACATCACTAAACCTTACATATTTCCTATTTTCTTATCGTGCTTGTTTTCCTTATCTGTATTTTCTTAAATCTAAAATGTGGATAACAACCCATAAAATTGGGTTGTTGTGAAGATTGAATGATGTGGTGTCTGACATGCCATTATGATTCAATAAATGTCAGGTTGTACTTTGAAAGAAAATCTTTTTACATTTCCACTAACGTCTATGAGAACCGTGGACTGAAAAAATGAACATACTGGAAAATGGTTAATTCTTAATCCTCTCTCCTTGAGTGAAAGACCTAATGTGTAAGAGTATTCTGCACATTATAAAATTCTGTTTAACTTTAAAATAAGTAAGCCTATGTCATTCAGCTCCATGACAGAACTACTCAGGTTTAATTAGCTGTTTAGTATTTATTGTATTTTGTTTTAAAGATTTATTTATTTATGCATACAAGAGCTGAGGTGCAGGGCAGAGGTGCAGGGAGTGAGGGTGAGAGGAATCACCAGGGACAGAGTGGGGAGCAGAACAGGCAGATCTACTGAAACACACTGCTGAGGGGAGCAGTGGGCAGAGACAGGAGAGGTCTGCTGCGCCATGCCATGTGGGTCAGCTTCCTGGCTAGGGATAGCTTCATAGTGCTGATGCTTAACCCCTTGCGCCACCAGGGAAGCCCCTGTTGTATTTTAATTTTGTTATGTTGAAGCCAGCTTCATTGTGATTTCTATTTCAAAATCAGATGGTTTGACCAATTTCCCTAATTTCTATCACTTCACAGTTTACATGTACCCTGTACTCCTTCAGAGGCACATGAGTATATGTTTTGTGAAAGTAAGAGCTGTTTGAACTTTGAAAAAAAATTCCGCTTCCCTTTCCCCTCCTCCTCAAAAAAGGAGATATTTTGCTGACTCATGATATTTAGTGATAAAAAGACTATTATTAGCACATTCTAAAAGGAGATATAAGACATTTACCATTATCTTATATAGAAGCAAAGACTTTTGTCTGATGTCAACATAATTACCAAGGTAACAATCTTTTCACTCCTTATAAACTGTCTCACCTGTATTCCCTCAAGCCACAGTCAAGTACTAGAGAATAATAGGTCTCGCAAATGAAGT
Source organism: Talpa occidentalis (assembly GCF_014898055.3). NCBI lineage: Eukaryota > Metazoa > Chordata > Mammalia > Eulipotyphla > Talpidae > Talpa > Talpa occidentalis. The sequence continues at coordinate 33,878,724 of NW_023601543.1, forward strand.
TGGTGGTTTTATGTGAATGAATGTCATTTAGAAGGTAATTTCCCCCCCAAATCAACATGTCATTACAGCTGATGTATGACCATGATGTTGTATGGTATTAATGAGCTCCCTAAAGGTAACATTGGTAACAAAAATTATGGATATTTTTTCTTTCTGCAAATTTTATCATAATGTTCACTGATCATTCATATATAATGTTCATTGTAATATGCTTTGTTTCAGTCCAGATAATTATTCTTATATGACTGGGTTTAGATACATGTTAGCACATAAACAAATCTTTCATTATCTATATTCAGAAACTGGCCCACTTGAAGATTCGCATGTCTTATCTGAAAAATGAAGCCAAGGGCCTTATTCTAATATGATGAAATATCAAAGACTATTTAAAGCTTTCAGCACAGTTGGTTCTAACTTCAGATAAGCAGGCCAAACAAGTCCTTGCTTAAAGAGAAAATCATTGGTTGTTCTTGGCTTATTTAATTAACTTAGAAAAAGTTCTCCAATCTTGGTTATCAGGTGCCATTGAATGTGTTTCATTGAGTTGTTCACCATTTCTGATAACCTCCACTTTGCACCATTAGCAGACCACTTTAACAAATGATGACATTCATGTTGTCATTGGGGGTAATAAATTACTTACTTTTAGCAGGACTGTGAGAATAGGCTAATTTCCACATAGGGGCTGTGGATAGTTATTGCAGGCTTGAATCTCACCGTTCAGCTGATGAATCTAATATCTTTTCTCCCTCTGCTCCTCACAGTTTGTCTTTTATTTTTTGGTGAGAACATTAAGTTCTACTCTCCTGGAAAATTTTCACTATATAATAGAATATTGTCAACTATAGTCACCATGTTTTAGATTATCAGGGGTTATTTATCTTACAGCTAAGATTTGTACCTCTTTACCAAACTCTTCCTATTTTTCCCATACCCTAACCAGTATTTTAGAAAAGAATCCAGTATTTTAGAAAAGAAATGCAATCTCTTTGAGCTTGCCTACCTCATAGAGCTGTTTTGGTGACTAACATGGGAATGTCTATTATAAAGAACTTAGAAAGGTACCTGGTGTATAATGGGTACTAACACATAGATAGACATTACTATTGTTATATATTCTAACTCGCCTCAAAAAAATAATTCTATCACATGAAAGATGATACAGGCATTTTCCTTTCTTGGATAACTGGAAAAAGTGAAGGTGTTCAGTATACAAAGTTGGAGAACATCTGCACCCATGGGCATGTCACAGAAGGGGGACTATGGCTCCTCAGGTGCCCATCTTCCCGGCCCACCAATACAACACAATTGGGCAGAGAAAACCAGGCACTAACTTTAAATACTTTGAAAAGCATCAATCTCCAGAAACACTTTGAAGAGCTTAAGAATTTGCTGTCATGAATAAATAGATGGATACCATAAACTTGGATGTCCTTTGATAAGCAGAGTTAAAATTCCAAAGGCAGTGCTCTATAAAATAAATGAATTTTATAGGAATGTGTGACTCTAAGTTCAGCATATCAACTCAGTCATGTTTTTTACTCATTATTAATTTCAAAGCCTTGAAGAATTTTGTTTTGTCAGTTGTAAAGTTGTGACTCAGAGAGAAAAAAATAAAGAAGATAAAAATGAAAGCAACTCCCTACCAGTCCACTAAAACACTGAATGCAGCAATGATGACTAGTGTAATAATCCATCTTTGTATCATTCCTATCAGCCCTAAAACTGTCTTCCCTAAAAAGCTGTTATTAGAGTGAAAATGTTGTTGATTATTCACACTAGTGTGTTTAAGGTGCTGTTGGGGCTGGGAGTGTTTGGGAAGCACACACAAATGGAGCTTCTTATTCATACTAAAGTGATATGGCATTTTTCAGGAGGGCTTTGAGATTTTGAAAAACAACATCTCTGTGTGTGTGTGTGTGTGTGTGTGTGTGTGTGTGAGAGAGAGAGAGAGAGAGAGAGAGAGAGAGAGAGAGAGAGAGAGAGAGAAAGATCGGTTTTCAATGAAATAATATAATAATATCAAAAGTTGTGGATTGATCATGTAAGAGACCTTCAAGGGGCTAGGATGGTGTCATTTCTCATTGTATTCCTAGAGCCCACATAGTGCTTGTCCAATAATAGTCAACTGATGGTGCACCAAGCTGAATTTTGTAAAAAGCTTGAATAACACATTCAGTTTTTCCTTTTGTCCAGGCTGTGAGGCAGAGGGATGGGCAGTAGAGTTCTTCCTACAGGTATCTTTGGAATAAACATTTCCTTACTAGTTTTCAGTCCCATGGGAGGGATCAACACTGCAGTTTCCATTGTCATGTCCTCTCCCAGTTTCTTTGAGGTCTTAAAATTCACAATTATTAAGTATCAGGAAAAGAAAAAGAAGCTAAAAGCTCATATAAGAGCTATTCCATCCACATTTTATAGATGAAATATTTAGTGTTTTAAATTAAACATGGCTAAGAATCTTATTCCAGAGAGGCTTTTGCAACTATCCTGCTTACAGAGCTCTAACCTTGGAACAGAATCTGCATATGAATCAAGGTCAGCCTGTTGGAGTTTCTGTAACCAAAGTCTAAATTCAAAATCTCAACCTCAGGGAAACTGCAGGGGCCTGGATATCTGGTGGAAGTACAAAACTCCGGGGGAGGAGGGGGTGTGGATCACGTTTAGGGGACTTGTGTAAAATCTGTACCATATTTAAGGTTGACAAATTAGTGCTCATTCTAGCCTGCTTGGTATTTTTTTTTTTGTTGTTGTTCAAATTAATCCATTAGAAATGAAAGAAAAAATCATTTTTAGATGCTGCTGAACAAAACAAATAAAAATTTAGCCAGTGTTGATAGACATATAATATCCATTTTAAAGAAATCCATGGCCCCCTATACTCTGCAGTTGATCGGCTTATAATTTTAGTGTAGTATTCAGTATCATACTTTATGTGGAGTATTGATCAAATCAAAATGTATTCAGACAAGGGGCACCAGTATGAGGATGAGTTTGGAAATCAGACAGGAGAGGAACTGTTGGGCATACCAAGAATCATTCAAGAGAATGTTGAATTAAATGACTTGGTTCATTTTGATAAAGATCAAACTCACTATTGCCTAAGGTGCCTTAAAGGTGATGAAGACAGAAAACAGTAAAGCAAGATTTATTCCTAGCAAAGCATTCTATTTCACTGCATTATGAACTTTTGCTTCCCACTTTTCCCACCTCCTGTCACACCCCTATCTAATCTCTGCATAGCTCATCTAGAATACCATACAATACATTTTTTTACAATACAGTACAGTACAATAAAACAAAATGCAAATCTTTGTACATGATCTAGTTCCTGCCTACTTTTCTTCATTGCTTCTTTGTTTCTGGTCACTTTCTCTTATGTTTTAGTGACACTCACCCTATGTCTGTACTTATGCATGTATAAAGTTTTTTCTTGCTTCAGAAACAAGCTATTATTCTGGAATCTGGCATGTCTGTTAAGATGTCAGCTGTCAGGAGCAATATTTGCTGTCATGACACTAATAGGTTCTTCCTCCCTCTCACCACCTCTGACTTCTTTTGCTGCTATTTGTTTTTTTTTTTTTTATTAGTTTTAGTATGATATGCCTACATGTGGTTCTATTTGCATTTCTACTACCAGGGAATCAGTGAACTTCTTGAATTTGTAGGGCTTTTTTTCAATCAACTTTAGAAAATTTTCACCCAAATCAACTTCATTTGTTGATTGAGCGATTGATTTTTTTAATGAAGTACCATTGTTTTACATCCTTGCTATTATTTAACAGTATAGGATTTCTCCTGTTAGGTGTGGTCACCATTGTTTTACCACCATTACTTCTGTCTGATCCTCTCTTTCTTCCCCTTCTGGGTCTCTGGTCACATAAATGTTCTAGAATTTGCTGTGGCATATTCAGATTCCAATTTTTGTCTCCCCAGCTCATGAGATCTCTGTTGGTATCTTTGATTCTTAGCAACTGCCTTCTACTCAGTTTCTCATTCTCTCATCTCTTTAGGAAAAACTGGAGAATGCCCTTACGAGAGTTGTTCTCATCTTGGTGAGCTCTCCTTCTCTTTGGGATCTTAACCCCTTAGCTCCTAGTTGACTGAGAAGCAACCTAAGTCTTCAAGTGATTTTGGTTTTTGGTATTTTATGCTGTTTTTATAGTTTTTCTTGGCAGATTTGTTGTTGATAAAATGTTTCTCCTGAGATTCATACTTGAAAATGCAATTGTATTGTGTTTATTATTTTAAATTTAATTTTTGTTAGAATGAGTGAGTCTGTGTTCTAGGGATGCCATGTTTCATTAACCATCTTTGAACTCCCTGTGGGTAAAGCCATCTGTACTGGCCTGCTACATCACTGGTGGTTGTTATCCAAACTGGGCCTCTTGGCTTCTGGCATGGCAGCCTTGCCCCTTGTTACTTCAGGGTTCTGTTAACCCTCAGGATACAAATGGGCCCAGATCTGTGACAGCATGTCCTACCATCATCTCTGGTTTGCAGAGGAGAGCCCACACCGAAGTTCTTTGTGATGCTGGTACTCCTTTCACCAGTGCATTCTGATGGCCTTGGTGAATGGTGTATCTTTTGGTCCCTTCTGTGGCACATTATCTTTGGCTAGTTTTTCTGGTTTCTCATAACATAGTATTGCATATTCCTACCTTCTGGGACTTTGCATTTCTTTATTTTATGCCAGGATACCTCAGGCATTTCCACTTCATTCATCATGGGCCACTTCTTTCTCCCGGCTTCTAAGAACCACCCTAGCCCTGAGTTTGCTGCATCCTCTGGGGATCCTTGGAAAAGTATAAATCCTAAGTTCCCAGCAAGTGCCACTAAGTCAATTAATTTTTGCTTATTCAGTCTTATGTTCTGGTTGCCTTAATCAAGCACCTTCAAAATCCAATCCCAGGAGTATTTCCCTGACTCCTGTTGGCACAAGCTGGCTGTTTTTTTTTTTTTTAATGGTTCCTTTAGCTTATAATCTCTTTCTTCCCTTTATAAAGCCCACCATCTCCCAGACAGGCTTCCTGGGATTTAACTCTAATTATATACCTCAAGAGAGAAGAGGAGGAAACACTTCTAATGGATGGGAGAGTGGATGGATAGATGCTATAATTTTTGTAGGGGAAAGGACTATGTAGCATTTTCCAGCACAGTAGAAGTACAAGCTCTTAGAGCAAAGTGTGGGACATCTCTGCAAGTTTTGAGTATTTGCAAATCTACAGGGTAAATATTCTCAAGATTATCTATTCCGATGACCCAGTGCATTTTAAAGACCCAGGTCGGGCCTCCCTGGTGGCGCAGCAGGTTGAGCACAGTGCTGTGAGGCTGTCTGCAGCCTCTGCAGCGTGGGTTCAATCCTGGCCAGCGGCAGAGTTGCCCACATAGCTCAGCTGACCTCTCTTGTCTGCTCCCCTCAGCAGTGTATTTCAGTCGATCTGCCTGTTCTGTTCCCCACTCTGTCTCTGGTGAATCTGCTCACCCTCCCGCACATCTGGCCTGTACCCCAGTTCTTGTATGCATAAATAAATAAATAAATCTTAAAAAAAAAAAAGACCCAGCCCAGGTCTTCCCGCCCAGGCTAACACACCTGCATTGGATGAACCCTAAATGTTTCTAGAGCTCTGTGACTCTTACTGTAAGATCCCCTGCTCCTCAGCAGTGTTTGCAATTCCATTGCAGGAGATAAAGACCTCTATTAATTCTCCCAAGATTTTTGTGTTTTTAAGCCTTCGCCTTCAACAGTTTGTTAGCAACTTATTAGCCCTCTTTAAGTCATCCACACAACTTAGCAATAAGCAGTATACTCTGTTGTTCTTTTGGTCATATTCTTGTCAATCTTTGAAATGCTTAATCATTGTTCCTGCAAGGCCATGCTCCACTGGAACATATCCCTCAGTCATCACAGGTGAAATGTATCCATTGGGCTGTCACCCTGGGGCTATCTCTAGCCAATATAACACTAAAAATAGCATTTTCTTTTCCCACTAGGCGGTGAGTGATCCAGTCTCCAAACCCTCATATTGTCTATTTTATTGTATTCCTCCTGGCACCATGTGTGTAAGGGTCCTCTAAGAATATATCAGGATGGAATTAGATTAGCAATAGATTTATTATCTTTTAAGGGTTGAATAGAAGGAGCCATTGATCAAGAGAGCCTTCCTATCTTCATATAGGTGTGGATACCCATGAAGGAGAGAGGACAAGAAAGCAGATTGGGTAGGAAGACTTGCAACATAGTTTATGAGAGTTTTATCCAGGCTTATAGGGAGATCTTTTTTTAAGATTTATTTTATTTATACAAGGACTGGGGTATAGGCCAGATGTGAGGGAGGGTGAGAGGATTCAGAGACAGAGCGGGGAACAGAACAGGCAAACTGATGAAATACACTACTGAGGGGAGCAGCGGGTGAGACAGGAGAGGTCTGCACGCCATGTGGGTTGCTCCGAGGCCAGCGGGGATCAAACTGGCACTGCAGAGGCTGCGGACAGCTTCACAGCACTGCACTCAACTGCCTGCACCACCAGGGAGGCCCCTTATAGGGAGATCTTGACCTAAAAAGTTTCCTAATGCAGGAGTCCTGCAACTCTCAGTAATGGGACTCTATTTATATTGGGTGGGTCCAGCCCATGGAAATAACCACGCTCAGTACAAGTATACTGATGGATCTAGAGGGGCAACAGCTGGGACCATCAGTTAATTTTGTTCTGTATAGTAAGAGATATTTTACAGAACTCTGTAAAGCAGCAGAAAATAGTCTAGCCATTTGGGTTAACATAATCTGTAAAATCCTCTAAATATTTTAGATAATTGCTTCATAATTTCTGTTTGATGGGGTCTTTGTTTTAGCCAACTCTCCAAACCTTACTAGTTTCCTCCCTAACTTCATTTGGATAGACCTGCTTTTTTTCAATGTGGATATACAGACTGTAGTATACTTGTTTGAATGTTTTATTTTTTTTTCAAAGAAAGATTTAGATAATAAAATGTTTGGAGGACTCAGTTTTTACCCTTAACCTGGTCAATCTCCTTTTAAAAGCAATGGATTCCGGGCCTCCCCGGTGGTGCAGCGGGTTGAGAACAGCACTGTGAAGCTGTCCACAGCCTCTGCAGCACGGGTTCGATTCCCGGCCAGCCAGGAAGAAACCCACATGGCACAGCAAACCTCTCCTGTCCCGCCTGCTGCTCCCCTCAGCAGTGTATTTCAGTCCGTCTGCCTGTTCTACTACCCACTCTGTCTCTGGTGAATCCTTTCACCCTCCCGTGCCTCTGGCCTGTACTCCAGTTCTTGTATAAAAATAAATAAATCTTTAAAAAAAATAAAAGAAATAAAAGCAAGAGATTCCTAGATAATTAAACAGCCCAAGTGAAAGAGCAGAGATGACTCAATTTATCTGCTTCCTACAACAACAAAAAACAAAACAACACAGAGTTTGTGTCCAATTGCTGATAGGTCAGCTTTGTCATTTTCACATCACATTGGTTTCCACCTACACTTGCAGGGATGAATATGATGCAACCGTGATGGTGTTTTACTTTATGAGATGTAAGAAATATCAGCATATGGTTCCCATGGGAACCTTACCCCAGTCTTTTTGTGCTACTTTAATGATTAGAAAATGGTAGGTAAATCATCAATAATTACTACTTTAGTTGAATAATACTGAATGTTTTATGCACAATGGATGGCACAAATATATTAAGATTCATATTTGGAAATTGTTATTTAAGTCTTAATTCTGATCCATTTATGACTTAATGGGGCTCTGGAGGTGTATATACACTGTAGGCTAATTTGCAGACTTTGGACTTTGAAGCTTTCCATGCTGTTATGGTACAGTGGAGCACATGCTGGGTTACCTGATTGCTCAAATAATTCTCAGTGATTACATCAGTACCTCTGCAACTGTTATAATGTACCACATAGCATTATTTTCATATGTTCTAGTGGAGTTTGTTACAACTGGGCTAAATAGAACATAAACCAGATGAGATATTGTAAGTTGTTCAAGAGCAGATGTTTCTAGTCAAATTAGTTGTCTTTTCATCTCTGGATGCTGATTTTTGATGCTGGGTAGTAAGTCTCAATTCTTTTTTGGCAATCTAATATCCATTGTACATATCGGTAATCTGTGGTAAGGTGAATAAACTCAATTTATGGCCAGGCTTACATGTGACTGTGAAGTACACAATTACCAAATGATATTATCTGAGGAGTACTAAAGTAAAGTCTGGAGTTAAACAGCTGCCTACTTTTTTTACTGCAATCCAGAATTTTCCACATTGGAGTTATTTCTCTGGTTTCAACAACAGTATGGTGTTGAAGGACACTGTGAAAATGCTTGGTATTTGAAAGAGTTAGATATGTCTTCACACTAGGTGAATATTCTTGTGAGACTTAGCATCTGAAAGCTTACCCACCTTGGAGTGATATAAAAGTATCATGTTCAATCTGCTCATTGTTTAAAAGTTGGGGTAGGAGTGGCTTGAGTTGTTAGTTCTTTGAATCCTTAGTGCTGGGAGAAGAAATCTGGCAGACCTGGGGGAAGTTTAAAGACTTCCATTACGGGAATGTTATTTAATGGATAAACACTAATGAGCATTAGTGGATTATCAAGCACCATTACTATTGCCATTGTATGCTAAGTTAAAATTTTCATTTCTGAACCACTAATGTATCTTCAAATAATTACCAGGGGAAAAATACGCCTACAGGGAGAAAGAAGTTTATCATACGTGATAATAAATTTGGGTCAATAATATGTGTGAGTATGTGTGTACATGTGTATAAATCTTTAAGTATATTCTATATGCACCACACATTTTGCCTAGTTCACGCCATGTGACTCTGCAGTGCACAGCCAAACCTCAGACACTACAAACAAAAGCCTTTATAGTACCCTCTGTTCCACATGGCATCTCAAGGTTTTCAGATTGCATTCATACTGGTTATCTCATTTAATATTGTCCATAAATCTTGATGTAAGCAAGACTATTAACATCATAGAATTGAAAATACTGGAGTTCAGAAAAGGTAAGTAATTAGTCTAAGGTCATGCATTTTTCAAGGTATAGAGCTGGCTCTCTAAGTCTGATCTTTTGATTACTTCAAGTGCAATAATGCAGTGAGGTCTCAAAGGAGAAAATGCCTGTGGATGCATGTGTAGATCTATGTATATCAGAAGTTGTGGGAATGGGCAGTGGTAGAAAGAGCCGCTCCTTACTGGAACTAAGACCTGATGAAAATCATGCTTATTATATGTCACTATTCATTACTGAGATTTTATGAGGTCCTTTTTTACTTTTCTTGTATTTTCAAAGTTTTTCTTTTGGTTTCTCTACATCTTCATCTAGTCTAACTTCACTTAGATCAAAAGAAACATCAATGATTATATTTAGCTGTGAAATTCTTCATTTCTTTAATATTTGTCATCAGTCTTACTTACTTATGATTAAAGGTTCAGGTTCAAACTCCTTTGGAGAGATTATTTTTGGGGGTAACCATAAATCTAGTCTGAATATACAACTCATCTTTCTAAGTCTTATAGAAGTCTTAACAGCACTTGGAAAGGAAATAATGATTGAGAGGAATTAAATATATATATATATATATTGCTTTGTTATCTCTAATATTTTTTGGTTTTCTGCTAACTCAAAGTACTAGAAATTTATTAGATAATGATAGCTAATCAATTTTATTAGCATTTCTTGGCTATAGGTAGAAAGATAACTGCAAGACAATGAAAAAGGTGAAACCGGTGGCAATCAAGTATTTCCTCTACAATTACCAGTAATCTAAACCTCTAAACTTCCCCAAGTCCACCACTAAGCATTTATTCTCTGCAACTCCTTTTAATTTAGTACTCTTCAAGGCAGCAAGGATTTATGTGATAGTCTAATTTGGGTTTAGCACTGAAATGAATTTGGAATATTTCCAAATATGTTTCCTTTGTAACTGTTGATAGTAGCCTCTGCTTCTCACAAGCCTTGCCATAAAGCTGCCCCTCCTCTGTGGACTCTATAATAGATTGCATTATTTCTCTTTCATTTTGTGACATAGTTATTGTAACTGTCATCTGTCTTGCTCAACTGTGAGCTTCTTGAAAATATAGATGCATTTTACTTATCTTTGTTTCGTAACTATCACCTAGAACTGTACTGGAGTCAGACTAATAGGGACTTAACAAATGTTTTCTTTTTTTAATGAATAATTTGAAGGTACAGATGTTCATATTAAGTATTTGTTAATTGAGCTGGAAACATTTTAAAACTATTAACTTCATTTAGGACACATGTTATCCTTTCAGAACAAATTCTTACAGATTTTTGTTTTCAATGTGTGTTCAATCAAATTGTGTATATTTATGGATCTTGTTTCAATTCTTGTTTTGTTATAATTTTAAAAGAACATCAATATATTCTATAGGACAGCATATCCATTCTTATTTTTAAGATATATTTTTATTTATTTATGTATACAAGAACTAGGGTATATGCCTGTGGCGCAGGGGTGAGAAGATTCACCAGAGACAGAGTGGGGAGCAGAACAGGCTGGTTGACTGAAATACACTGCTGAGGGGACCAGCGGGTGAGACAGGAGAGGTCTGCTGCGCCAAGTGGGTTATCTCCCTGGCCAGGAATCGAACTCATGCTGCATTGGCTGGTGATAGCTTGATAGCACTGAGACTTAACCCTTGGGCCACCAGGAAGGCTCCACTCATTTTTTTTTTAAATCTCTGAGTTACTGAAATTCATTCAATTTGTGATGAGTCTATATAGGCTAATTTAGGAATGCCTGATTGAAAATTTGGCCTTGTTTATCTTCCCCAAACTTCAAAAAAAATCTGTTTACATTCATAATTTATTTGTGTGATACTTTAAGCAAAATGTTTTATAAAAGGTACATTCTGTGGGAGCCCTGTTCTTTTATCTTTCTCTCCATTCTTTTTTTATTGATCTATTTCATATCCTCTTTGTGCTCAAAGCAGCTCAGCAGTGGTATTGTCTGCATTGAATAACATTTCTTTTGTTGAATCAAGGAAGACCTTCATTTTGGGGGGAATGATTGAAACATTTTATATTTTGTTCTTGAAACCAGGTCTTGCCAAATGAATCTAGTGACAGATTTGTCACTTGCTTAAATTTTTCATTGCTGAATCCATGATAAGTACATAGTAATAATTTTGATTTGGGTTTCAGAGAAACAGTTTTGCTTATCCTAAGCAATCTTGCCTTATTAACATCTGCAGAATACTAGAATATCCAGAGGAATTTAAAAGTCAATTTCTACATATTTCATTGACACAATTTCTAGCATAAGAATGTTTTTGAAATCCAAATGTATAGTGTAATAGAGAGCAGGACAATGAGGAAGACAAAGAACCTCACTGATTCTAGACAAAACTTTGAAATGGAGATCCTTTAGTGATCTTTTATCTCTTCTTTCTGTACCTCTCTCCCTCTTTATTCCCTCTCCACTTAATCTATTAAAGCTCTTTCATGTATGAAATCTCTATCATATAGGATGAAGAATTAAAAGTTCATTATATACTACTATATCTTATACAAATTTAAAAATGATTCATTAATATTAATAAAGGTCCTACCACCTCAGTTTTCACAAAGGAAAATAATAAGATAAATGAATGTAGACTCAGGCATAATAACCCGTCATACCTGAATTGACCATTTCACTTACATATACATTCCAAAACCAGAAAAACTAATATTCAGTGATGGAGTTTCATGTATCTATATGACATGAATGAGCAGGACAATAGGTTAGGGTATTGTGAGATAGAGACTTTCAGAATCTTCTGAAATGATATTGCAGTGGTAGATATCCTGTTTTGCTCTGAACTAAGTAAGGATTTTTTTTTTTGGTCAGGGGGTGGGGCCTGCAGCATTTAGAGAGATTTGTAGGCATCTCTGTGCTGTTCTAACACAGATTACAAGTAAAGAAGTGGACAGTTATGTGCCTGGAAAGGGAAGTAGATCTTTCATCATGGATGATCTATTTGATGCTAAGGAGTTTGTATTCTTTTCCTGAAGAAATTGGTGAGATCCTAAAGAAAATTAATTAACAGTGACACATTGATTTTGGGTTTTGTGGCAAGTGCCCTAAGAGAGGTAACAATAAGCCAGTTAGGATGGGAATGACAGACTGCAGTCTGGTGAATAAATTGGAATGGGAAAAACAGAGGTAAGGGTCACTTGGGAGGTGATTGAACAAATCCAGGCCAGAGATGACCTGGGCTTAGAGTATTTACTAGAGAGAAGCAGATGAATTGGTAAGAAAGAATATAGTCATGTTTCGAACTGAAAAAAAGTTCAGTAGAGCTGGATATTTGATATCTAAGTGGATTTTTTTTATATTGTGCAATATAGCAGAGAGGTATTTAGGGACAAGGTCATGGAAGGCCATATAAGTTATATGCTTTAAACAGAATATGTGTGTACCTCCCAAATTCATATAATGAAACCTAATTTTTAATGTGCTCTTATTTGGAAGTGACACATTTGGGTTGTGATTTGGTCATGAGGGTAGATCGCTCATGAATGGGATTAGTGCTTTTCTAAGAGTCCCCAGAGACCTTCCTTGTTTCTTCCACCAGCTGAGGACACAGCAAAAAGTTGGCCATCTATAAATTAGAAACTGGGACTTCACTAGACACTAAATTGGCAGGTGACTTGATTTTGAACTTCCAGCCTCTAGAACTGTAAGGAATAAATTTCTGTTGTTTGTGAGTCTTCCAGTCCCTGGTATTTTGTTAAGGCAGCCTGAATCTGAACAGACAAAATGTAAATTAAGGAATTTGTTTTAAACCTGAGATCCATGGGAAGGCATTGAAGATTTTTAGGTAGGGGGAAAAAGTGATGGAGGAAATTTTGGAATGAGTTGGGTAGATGGATGGTAGGCATAAAAGAAAAACACATGTGCCAAAAAGTCCTTTATTTAAACTAATTACTTTGTTGTGACCCGTGAATTTTTCTATCAGAGCAAAATTGATTTTTTTTACTTGACAAGTCTAAATTGCCCAATTTCAACATGCCAATAATGTTCAGATTGTCACACAAATTGTTGATTTTTATTCATTGCAGATAAAATGAGATGTTATGATTGTTGACATTTTTTAACTTATGTCAATTAACAATAAATGGGCTGGATTGCATTATAAGCATACAAGGGACAACATACAAATAGAAAAATATTTATTTTTAAGTTGAACACACTTTATTATACAATTGGCTTAAGTGCAATTAGAGTAAACAAAAATATCAAAAACCGATACACCCAGCTGTTCAATTCTGGTTCCTCCTGAGTAGGAATTGATGGCTTTTAATTTAGCTTATTGCCATAAATATAGACATGTGTGTATTGAAAGGGAATAAATATGCCAAAGGTTATCAATGTTTAAAACAAGGTTTTATAGTACTTTGACTCTCGATCAGTACTTGGTTATCTCTGAACCCTTTGTAAGCACCATGTATTAGTTACTTATGAGAAAACATGGTAAGGCTGAGCTCTGAAACTTAATTAGTGGCACATACACATAATAATAACACTAAAACCATAGAAAGCTATTGAAGGTCACAAGTCATACACATGGGAACGTAACCTATGTGCCAGTGTTCAGTGATGAAATGTAAAATGAAATCATGTCTGTTCTCACTGAATTTATGTATATTTGAGTATACATATCACTCTAGGTGGGACTTTGTAAAGTAAAATGTTTTATGGCTTAAATCCCTTCTCTTTTTAATGTTCATTCATTTTCCTTTGTTTTTTTTTTTTTTTTTTTTACTTTTTGTTGCCAAAGAAGCTAGAGTTGATAAAAACCATGGGAAGATAGCTAGTCTATTCAGCCTATTTTCCAATAATGAAAAAGGCTTTTTATAAAGATACCCCTGATGTCAATGGGGCTATAGTAGCCAGGCTTTCTCTAACCTGGAGGGTTTCTTTCTCCTTTGTGCAGAGGAGTAAAATGCTAATCAATGTTTCCTTTGAGTCGTCTTTTTCCATGCTGATGAGACACCTGTTATAGTGAACTAGATTCTCTGCTTATATGTAGCACTAGACTGGCTTTATATACATCAAAATCTCAGTTTCTTAGCTGATGTGATTCAAATGGTTTGCTGGCAATGATCTTTGCACAGAGTAGCTACTCTCCTAGCTTACCTGGGATTTAGTATCTACTCTACTAGTTTTACCCGGGACTTGTAATCTCAGCATTAATAACTGAGATTCAAAAGCCTCTGTGATTTCAAAGTGGTAAACCCTTAAATTATTATCAATATTTTATCACAAAATTAGTTTATATTTTTAATTTCTGGGCTCCTGGGAATTGGGACAGAAAGAGAAGTTTCAAAAAAACCCAAAGAGGGCCTCCCCTGGTGGCGCAGCGGTTGAGCGCTGGGTTGCGAAGCTGCCCGCAGCCTCTGCAGCGCCGGTTCGATCCCCGGCTGCTCCCAGGCCACCGGAGGAGGGTCCCACGTGGCGCGCAGACCTCTCCTGCCGCCCGCTGCTCCCCTCAGCGGTGTACCTCGGTCCTTCTGCCTGCTCTGCTCCCAGCTCTGGCTCTGGTGAATTCTCTCACCCTCCCGCACTTCTGACTGTACCCAGTGCTTGTACAAATAAATTAAAAAATAATAAAAAAAAAAATTAAAAAAATTATTAAAAAAAAAAAAAAAAAAAACCAAAGAACTCAGAGAAGGTTTTGCTTTCAGAAAAAGCAAACAGATGGGACATAGCAATGTAGAACCAGGGGTTCATGAGCATATTAATACTGTGTATGTGTTTTTGTGGACCATAAAGGGGAAGAAATATTGTAAATGGAGATTGGAAAGGCATAAAAAACAGGTTTCCATTTTTTGAAGTTTTGTAAATCGTGACAATGCTACAGAAGTAATTTTTGAATACAGAAACAAATATATGAAAATAAAGAAAATCCTCCTTATTAATTATTCCGTAATCAGATGCTTTCTGGGACTGCTTGGGGACTGTCATTCACTGTATTCATAGGTCAGTGACATCATCCAATAATACCTAGCGTAGCTTATCCCAATCATTGAAATATATATATTTTTTTGTCTGATAGAATTAGCCAAGGAGGTTAAGGAAAGGGTTATTTAGTTAATCTTTGTCCAAATGTGTTTCATTTGGTTTTCATCCACTGAGAGTTTTCTATACAGCCCTGGTACCACTCATGCTAAGATTTGCAGTCAGACTTGTCTGCATTCACAGTGATATAATCAGAGCTGCTAAAACCTCCTTTGGTCTCTGAGACAGAGAGACAGTGTAATATGGGAATTGATAGTAAGGACCTCAGAGTCAGACAGACCTGGGTTAACATGTTGACTCTGCTGTTTACTAGCACTGTAATATTGGCAAGTTATTTAACCTTTCTAGATCTCTATTTCCCAATCTGTTACATGAGCATATAAATAGTAACTACTTTGTGAAGTTACTGTGAGAAATGGGATTATATATGTCAGTTTTTCACAGTGCTTGGTAGTTGTTAATCACTCAATAAGATTATTTATAAGCATGGTATTTATATTACTTATAATTTTATTATCCCCATTGTAAACCAGGCAGCTCTTTTTCATCTCTCTTTGCACAAAAATAGGGTGAAAAGGAAGAGCTTGAGTATGTTTGGAAAGAGGTAGTCTAGGCTTTTGGATCACTGTTGTTCACTTCCTCCCCATGCCATTAAGTGGAAGCAAGAGTTGGCTTAATCATCATTATAAAAAATAAATTGGGTCCCTTTCTTTTCATTTGTTCTAAGCCTACCACTTTCAGTCTTGACTTCTCTCTACTGACCCATACAGATATCCCCACTCCTGACACTATCTTCAGATACCTTACAGCAGAGAGTTACCACTTTCAGAAATTGATCCATTGCATAACCTTATCTGTCTTCAAGGTCATCTTCTCTGTCTTCTCCCTGTCCAGGGAAAAGTTGCCACTGACAATCACATCTGAGCACTTAAAACCTTATCACCTCTGAGAAGCTATCTGCTATACTTCTTGTCTCCAGAGATTTTATGTGAGAGAGAAATACAAAGTAATCTATTTATAACTTCTGAGTGCTCACACATGTCCTCAATTCTGGTGGGGGCACTGCTACCAAGTAGCCTTTTCAAGGCTTGTTCTTTTAGCTGAATATTTCCAAGAAAAATCTTTCTCTGGTATTTGACACAGGAATTTTTTCTTGTGAATACTGTGTGGAAGGATCGTCCTTCCATCCCATGTGTGCGCTTCTTACTTCCAGGGATGGTGTGAAGGTTAGTTTATATCTTGAAAAACTCTCTGACCTCCTTGGATGAAAGACATCAGAGAATGAAAATAAACAGAAAATAAATAAATCATGCTAATTGGTTGCAATGGATCACTGAAGATGCCCCAAGACTCTGTTTCCTCAGCCCAACATAGTACAGTGTTTATCATATATACAAATTTAGAGAAATCTCTTTGGAGGGAAGCAAACAAAATTTAGAGTTCTAAAAAGAAATATCTAAAGTCAGAGGGGAATGTAAAAGGAGTCAGCCAATAGCCAAGCAGACAGTCATCCTGAGACACAACGAAAAGACTATAGTGCAGGATGAGTTAAATGAGTTTTAAAAATGGATATGTATTGAAAACACTAGTTCATATTCTTAAGCATAATGTGCCAAATTAGGCTAAGTGCTATAACTTCAGAGATCTATATAGGTATAATACCATAGTTAGTAGGTAACATGTGGAAGACATGAAGTAGATGTTAGTGTAAAAGTGCGTCAATTGGTTAGAGTCACACTGAAAAAGTTCAAAGCCCTGGGCCTCCCCTGGTGGCGCAGCGGTTGAGCACTGGGTTGTGAGGCTGCCCGCAGCCTCTGCAGCGCCAGTTCAATCCCTGGCCACCGGCGAGGGTCCCACAAAAAAAAAAAAAAAAAAATTCAAAGCCCTATCTATAAGCTAGTGTCTTGGCATTTGAACTCATAAAGAGTGGGTCGCCTGTCACATGTTTTTCACTTTGTAGTGGAGACTCTTTTATAATAATGGTTTTTTTTTCAGTTGTGTTTATATTGGAAGCGAATTGTACATATGTGAACAGTTTGTCTTCTCTACCTTTCTATCCTTGTATTCCCCCATTCCTTTCTTGGTCACTCACTGCCTTTTTTCCATCCTTTAGTTTCCTTCATCATCTTGGGTAGCCTACCAAGCTTCAAATCTTTCTTACCTCCCCTCACCCCTGTACCCTTTATAAC
Organism: Talpa occidentalis; assembly: GCF_014898055.3. Lineage (NCBI taxonomy): Eukaryota > Metazoa > Chordata > Mammalia > Eulipotyphla > Talpidae > Talpa > Talpa occidentalis. The sequence continues at coordinate 33,895,978 of NW_023601543.1, forward strand.
CCAGCTATCCAATACCATAGTCACTTAAGACTGTTATCTTGACCAAGAAGACTCATTTGTTTCCATTCCTAGAACATACCTTTCAGTTACTAAATTCAGTAGATAGATAATTCTAGAAATTGTACTGGGGTCAGTAGAGCAGAAATTTGTTACTTAATATATTGAAATTATTCAGTGACTGCATATTATTTTCAGTTAGTAAAGTTGTACCTACCAATAATATTGGCACAGACATTACTGGACTAGCCTACTAGGACTGTGAGAAAAACCTTGTTTTGTTCCTCTGGAAAGTGGTGACAATGGCGTGGCTATATACCATGTCATGCCATTCTAACCCGAGAGAAGAAAGGTTATATAAAACCTTTTATTCAGAGTTTGAGAAGTTTGGATTGGTTTAATGCCAGATAGAAAAGATATATGGAAGAAGGAGAAATGCCTATTAGGGAGGGAGCACAGTGAAGCAAACTAGCATTCTTTCAGTTGTGGTAACAGAAAATAACAGATGAGGTTAGTAGGCCCTTGTTATAATTGAAATTGAAACATATGTGTGGTTGCTGATGAGTTAAAAAAATAAAAGAATAAAATACTGGCTTTATGATTTGTATTGAAAATTATTGAGAGCTAATTGGCCTCCCTGGTGGTGCAAGGGGTTAAGACGCAACCTATGAAGCTATCTGCAGCCTCTGCAGCATGAGTTCTACAGCACGAGTTTGATCCCCCAACAGCCAGGGAGTGACCCACATGGCGCAGCAGACCTCTCCTGCCACTCCCGCTGCTCCCCTTAGCAGTGTATTTCAGTCAGTCTGCCTGTTCTGTTCCCCGCTCTGTCTCTGATGAATCCTCTCACTGTCCCTCACCCACACACATCTCTGGCCTTTACGCCAGCTCTTGTGTGCATAAATAAATAAATCTTTAAAAAAAAATAGAGAGCTAGTTGTATAAGAAGAAAATAATCGATCAGTAATGGGAGGCGGCAGGGGCGAAATGACAGGCACTATCATGTTTTGGGTATGACTTGGAGGATTGGGAAGTAATGAGAGAAGGGGAAGATACTGGGATTGGTTAATATTTTATGATGACTGGGATTTGAAAAAATAAGTGGATTAGTAAAGCTGTAAATGAGTTTTGTGGTATGTAAACTTTGGAACCTCTTTGTATAGCGTTTCCTGATACCTCAGTAAGTATTTTAATGGTTTTCAATCATTTTTTGTATGTTGACTTTGAAGTTTTTCGTATATACCATTGACCTGAGATTGAGCATCATGTTGACTTTGTTTTATATGGGTGGTCTCTGCAAAGATATAAATTTGTCTTGTGGAATCCAAGGAGAGTGTTGTAGGATAAATTGTGCCTACCCCCAGGTTGATATGATTAAGTTCTAACACCCAATACATCAGAATGTGGCTATCTTTAAGTAAGTGATGAAGGTTAAGTGTGGTCATTAGTGTGGGCCCTAATTCAGTATGGTTGGTGTCCTTACAAAAAGAGGCAATAAGAATACAGACATGCACGGAGGGGAGACCCCATAAGAAATGGGAAAAACAGCCCTTTGCAAATTAAGGAGAAAGGGGTCAGAGAAGACAACCTGCTGACATCTTGATCTCACACTTCTAGACTCCAGAATTGTGAGAAAATATACTTATATTGTTTAAGTCCCCTAGTCTGTAGGACTTTGCCACAGCATCCCTGGCCAACTAATTCAGGCAGAAAAGCATCTGGGGCTCAAAATGTCACTAGACTCATGAAATAGAAAACTTCCACAAATTCAGAGAATATATCTATTGTGTGATTGTCTTTCTCTGTTTCATTTTCTCTTACACTGAAAATTATCTTTGTTTCTGTGACCTTGTGGGAAAATATAATTGCCCTAAAAATGTCAAATTTAGAAACACATAAAAAGATTTACTTGCCATGTTTGAATCCTAGATTGCTGAATCCAAAATCCTCAGAGAAAGAAATTTTGTCAGCTTCCATTTGCTTTTGTGCCTACCTCTTATCAACCAGCTGTAGCTCCATGTGGGGCAAGTAGTCGTGCATGATGTAAACGTGATCACCAAAGCTTCATCCCTCTGGGCCTCTGTTATTACATTTTCTTCTCTTTTTCAGATCCTCCATTGATTCTGTTGTTTTGTCACTAGTGCTTTAAAAGGGATATCTAAAGATATTTTATCTATTTTTCTGAGGTATTCTGTATGAGGGGGTATTTTTCTGTACATCTAGTCCACTCTATTGTAAGAAACATAGCATAGAATATATGTTTGTAACTTGCTTGGCCAACTCAGTGTTCTGTATGAGAGGGAATTTTCCTGCATGTCTAGTCAGAAGCATCAAATATAGAGTGTATATTTGTAACCTATTAGGATAGATCTGTTCCTGAATTATATAATATTGGCAGCAAAGGTGGCCAAGATATTTATGTGTGTGGTTGATGGACTAAAAAAGCAATAGGAGAACAAAAATTTAAGAATGTTATCAATAAAGAAATGAAGAGCATACTGACAAATTCATTGTAAAAGTATATCTAAGCCATTCATACATACAATCTAGGTAGAATAGAGACAGATAAACCATTTTAACAATTCAGCATTGGTTAAATAGATAGCATTCCAGATATGGAGGGGGAGAGCATTGTATTTTTTCTCTAAATGGAAAGCAAAGCAAACATTTATTTTTAAGAATTTCAATTTCAAGTGAGACATTTGCATAGCACCACCAGCATCTTAATCTTTTGAAAGGCTTTTTATAAGTCATTTCAAGGACTCTAAAATAATGCTTCTTTTTATAGTTTCTCTGCTTGGCATTAAAAACAGAGCTGAATGTTGCCCCTTCACAGTGCAATTTGAAAAAGGAACATGGATTCTCTTTCTTTCTCTGCTCTCAACAGCTTTGTGACTCTTCAAGAAGGAACTGTTTGATGCTCAGAGGCTATAGTTGTGCTTTGCAGTCCTCTTGTTTGACGAATGTTTCCCCCCTTTTCATTATTTTAATTTCAAAGCACAAGGGAGTTAGATTTTCAAATATCCATCTCTCTGTATGGAGTATCAAACTGCACATTCAACCTGGTGTCTGTCTGTCTCTCTCACCCTTTTTTGTGAGAGAGGCTAGTCAAGAGTTTTAAATCAACACCAAGAACAAAACATCAAACAAGCACATTAAATAATGATGCTTACTGATTATATCACCTTTTTTACATTTATTTCCAACTAGAAGAGTGGTCTTAACTATATATACAATGTAAATATATACATATATGTATGTCATGTTTGTGTGTATGTACAAATTATTTGTCAGTATATATTATATCTGATGGCTGTTATATTTGACGGCAACAATATGTACTGCAATATGTGGCAGCACACTTAAAAATAGTTTAGATGTTTATTTTTTACTTACTGGAAAAACACTGAGAAATAATGGCTTCAAATACATTCAGTCCCATGAATGTGAAATAAAATTTCTGATTTCTTTGTATCATCAAAACAATTTAAGGGCGCTATGAGAATCTGCCAGATTTACATTCTACCTCAGTTGTCATGTACCAGGGCATCAAAACAGACTCAGGAAATTTTAATAGGTGTGGATCACTGATAGTAAGATACTCTTGAGGCTAAAGGAGACACGAGTATAAATACACTTAAAGTGGAATTTGAAGGCTAACTGAAATTTGGCACTAATTTTCTTTGACATTCATTGGCCTTAGTTACATCTATTAGTGAAGGAACCTTTTGACCTCATGCCCAGAAAAATCTGGAAATAAATGATATAAAAGCACCTTTATGCCTTGAGCCCATTATAAAAGATTAAGTGGAGATTTAAATCAAGAACTAACTTGAATTGGACTAAGTCATCTCTGATGACTAGTAATATATTTGCTCAGTGTGTCTAATTTCATTTATCAATGTAGTTCCATTCATTCAGTTTTTCACTTACTTGTGTTATTTATTCCTACAACAAACAGTCATTGAGGGTCCATTTCATGCTAGGCATTATGTTAGATACCAAGAATCCAGTGGTTAGCAAGACACGTAACTCCTGTCTTAGTTTTCCTTTATCCCTGACACAATAACTTTTTGATATCAATCTTAGTTACAATGAGTGTCTTTTTGTGGCAGAAACTTAATCTCTTATAAACAGGAAATATGGCAAGTTTTAAATTTAAAATGTCTTCTTTCTTCCATTCTAGCTTTCTAACAATTGATCCTGCTCTCTCTTAATTTCTCCTATAAAATTATGCATGGGTCACAATCAGAGGCCATCTCTGGTTGTAGACCACCATCTGTGAGACTATCAATTTCCAGGGCTTATTCATCAAGTCTGAAAGTTTCCACCAGAATGTGACAATTATTTCACAAGCATGAGAAGGAAGAATGCTGTGAAAGGAGATGTATATGCTAAAGGAAAATGGTTTTAGGTTCATTGACAGAAGTGAAATTCCTTCCATTAGAAAGTATAACTACAAAATCTTAGGAAATAGTGTATTTAACCAGAGATAGGAAGTCATTAGTATGACTGCTATCTACACCTTTCTGGAGGCGATATTATAACCATAATGTATACAGTTTATATGAATCTATACCCAGTTTTGAACAGTGCAAGTTTCATGAAATTTTTTCATTCTCTTCACAGATATCAAATATATTAAAATTTCAGAATCAAATCAGTGCATCTTGTCTATGACTACATGTAATTTGGCTATTAGAACTATGTGATATAGAGATCATTACTTTTGTTTTAAAGATTGAAGCATGGTGAGATTACACTGCTTAAAAATCAAGGATATCAAGAACTCATTAAGTGTAAGGCACTATGTTAGGTTCTAGCAATGTCATTGTAAGCAACAGCAACTTATCTTTTAAAAGTTTATTTTTTAGTGTGAAAGATACACATTTGTCAACTACCCTAAGAAATAATTGTGCAATTACAAATGTGAAAAATGCTATAGGACATATGGCCAATGACATTCTATAATGTAGAGATCTTATTTTTGGTGAATAGGGAGGGTTTCTCTGAAAAAATGATACTTAACATGAATTCATAAGCTGAGTTGGTGTGACAATGACATTCCCTGGGGACAGAATAGTATGTGCAAAGATACTAAGTAGGGAAGAAGAATGGTGCATATGAAGAACTCAAGACCAGTGTTGCTAGGTTATAGTAGTGACAAGGGGGCAGTGGTTATGTTGGTGGAAAGATGATTCTAGAATAAAATCTTTTAGAATAATAAGAGGTTCTAGAATGGAAAAGTAGTTCTGGCATGACCCATAAAGGGCTTAGTTTGACTTCCTTAATTAATTGGTTTGTATCCTAATGGCAATAGAAAGCCAGTTATAAGCATAGATAGTCTGAGACAACACAAACATTTAGATTTTGAAGAGATGACCCTGGCTGCAGTGTTCAAAAAAGATGTGGGATGCAGCTAGATTCACATACATTGCTGAGTTCACAATTGTATTTCTTTAGATTAAAAAAAAAATATGTTGGCAATTTAGACCAGACTAGAGGAAAAAAGTGTATACATTTGAAATAAATAAAACTGCCAAGTCTCAGTTGTTAACTGGATATAAAGAGTAAGGGAGAAGAATGTATTAAGGTTCTGTGTTCATGGTGACATTTGCATCTTTAAAAGGTGATTTTTGAACCAGTAATTTTTTTTTTCATCATGGTGACTATTACAGTTTCAAAAGTCTTAAAACTGGAGTGCCAAGAGGAACTTTGGAGAATCAAAAATCTTGTTTCTACTTTACCCCCTTATATGAAGACACAAAGATTGTTTTTCTAACCACATAGCTCATAGGTGGCAGAAATAGGTTTGGGTTCAGATTCCACAACCCTCATACATAATAATGGTTCACTCCAGAATGGGAGGCTTTACTGTTCATAGTTTATACCAGTTGGAGTGAGGAGTCTGGAAGTAGGAGGAGATTCTGACCTTGAGATAATAAACAAGCTGGTTATGACAGCATCTGAGACAGAAGAGAAAAAGGGTAGAAATTCTATACAATATAAGAGTTTATAGGTCAGTGTAAAGATGAATATGTTTGGAATATAGCGTCTTGTGGAATTGGCTAATAATTGCACTGTATTCATCCCTTACAGTTGACTATTTAATGGGAAAAAATGGATATCAGTTTGTTTCCAGACCTGGTAGAGCGATGTACAGCCCTCTGCAGTGAATAGCACCAATAGATTTGAAGTCAGTGGGAACGGAATGTATATTTTTTTAAATCAAAACAATTCCAAGAACTTTAAACTGCAGAGGATACATTCAGATACATGTGCTGTGCCTATTTTGATAACTTTACCACTTTATCATTCTTTCTGTAAAGAGGGACTTGGAGACAATCAACCAACCATTCAGCACATTGAATCCGTGGCCAAATTTTTGATGATCTGCATAAAAGTTTTGGCCTCTGATGGTTTTAATGGTAAATGAAGATATGTTCATATGTAGCATTGTATGGAAGGCAGGGTTTAGAGGGTGGAGGGAATAGAAGAATTTTTTTTAAAGAATTTTCTTTTGCTCTAGAAATATTCTCCTATAATGAAGCATAATAGTTGTAATGTGGAAAAAAGTGGTTTTGCAAGCTATGTGCTTTTATTTATTTTTAAAGTTTATTAGCATTTTATTTTGTGTCTGATACCTGTAAGTAAATTTGTCCATAATTTTTTATATTTATTTTTTAAATTTTATATATTTATATCATTTTTCATTTTTGTAGAATGTATGCATTTTCATCTTGGTTATAGTCCCTGTAAAATTCCCACCCCAACCTGGTTCAAAATGAATTTCATTGTGATTTTTTAAAAATAAAGCCTTAAAAAAACACAGTCATCCGTCCACTTACCTTTTTCTATCCCTTAAATTCCCTTCCATTTTCTTCTCTTCCCTCCCTTTCTCACTGAACAAATGAGTCCTAAATTGAGTAGATGGGCAAAGCAGTAAAGGTGTCTGAGCCTGATAGAATGGGGGAGTCTGTAGTGCAGAAGAATACATGGGAATATAGGGAGTAATGAGGTCATTTGCACATAAGACATGTGTGGAAGCTAAAACTTAAGCAGTGTAAAGAAGACATCTCCATGGAGGAGTGACCCAGTGTGGTGTCAGGGCTATAGTGGGTGAGGAGAATATTCACCCAAAGAGGTAACCCAGTGGGAGGGCATAGACTGAATGGAGTCAGACTGAAGTCCACACAGGATTGTTGACTCAGTGTGTGGTGTCAAACCCTGTCTGGAATGAGCAGGTTGACCACACATGGGACAACAGTGGCAACCCAGTACAGAATTCAATTAGGCTGAGAATGGAACTAATTTGGGGTGTGAAGAGCAAACAGTGATGATGGGGAATTAGTCACATACAGGAGAACTGATCAAATAAGTTGTTTTATAAAGGATAACAGAAACCAAATTCTTGGAGAAGGTAGCTACAAATATGGAAATGGAAAAATCCTAGAAAGTACTGTTACTGGATTGGACTGGTAACTCTCAGTGTGAACTCATTTTTAAATATACATAGATAGACATAGAAATATAGATGTTTATATGTGTGTATTCACTCATGTACATGTGCATGCATGCACTGGAGGGTCTGGGAATAATGATAACTTGATATGAATGTATATAGCTATTTCCCAGAACGTCACTTCTGAATACAATTATTCACTAAAAAGAAACAGGACTTTATGAGGAAATAGTTGATTCCAGGATCGCAGCTAGGAAAACATGAAATAAAGCTGGAACACTTTGTCAGAAAGCAAGGGAATTCTCAAATAATTTTGGGGATCTATCAAAAGATACTGTTGGGTGTCTTCAGTGATAGTCCCACTGGCTAAATCAGGAACGATTTCAGCATAAGAAGAAATAATGATAATAATGGATTTTAATCCATTGAATAAATGAGGTAACCATGAATCTATAGTGATAAATATTGATGAATACATAAATTGAAAGTGTATTGAGAGCCCTAATATTTACATAGATTCAAAGTACCTCTCCAGAAAAAGGATTATTATTTGCAAGAGGTTAAGAAAATAGGTTTACAGTGAAGAAACCCTGCAGACATCACTCCAATTGAATGATCAATGTCAAAAACATGTGTAATGGGGCTGATTGAAATTGTGTACCACCTGATAGGATGCAATGAGAAGAATGTAGCATCACTTCTGTGATAAACCTGTAAGAGATGCATAGCTTGAATTTATCATAAGAATTCATCAGATCAGCCCAAGCTGAGGAACAGCCTACAAAATAACTGGTCTATGGTATTTAAAGTTATAAAGTTCACAAAATGTAAAGGGTAGTTTTAGGAATTGTTCCATTTAAGGAAATTAAAGTGGTGTGACATCTAAATGCATGATTGTGAATTGGATTCTTTGCTATAAAAGACATTGTTGGGCAACTGGAAACATTTGGCTGGGGGGTCTGAGAAATAGATGGGAGTGATGTACCTATGCTGATTTTCTGGTTTTGATGGTTATATCATGGTTATATAGAAGATTGCATTTTAAGGTAGGATATACACAAAAAATATTCAGGTTTGGTGCAGCGTCATGATGGTAACTTACTCTCCAGTGGTTTAGTAGGAAAAAAACTCTTTTGCTTGTACCTTCATGTATGCAAATATTCTGTCTGGCATTATATGTGTTGGTATCTAAGCGGAAGACAACATAGTGGTAGTGGCTGAGAAAATGGGTTTGGTAAGTCAGACACTCCTATGTCTGATTCTTGGCTTTATCACTTAATTTTTGTGTGACGCTGAAGCAGTTATTTAACATACCTGAATCTGAGTTTTCCTATCTAATTATATGAGGATAATGATAGTTACATGCTCTCCAGTCTCCATTATTATTAAATGAGAGATGTTTATCATGATCTTCATCATTTTTTTTCCTAGTACGGAGAATTTGCTATATGCACATAATTTACTTGTGAAAATCTCTGTGATAAAAGAATCAGATATTTGAAAAATTTAATTCATCACTGGTGAATACTTAAAAATACAATAATAATGAATTTTTTAAAAAAAATAAATGCAAAATATAAGCCCACATTTTTATTACATTAAACAAACATAAAATTACATTGTAGTAAATAAGAACAGAACTCATAAGAAAAATACAATTAATTTTAAAATCTGTGTTGTTTATTGAAAGTGTGAAATATAAGGAATTAATGATTAGGTTGGTGAAATAGTGATTCCATGTACTAGATACCTATATAGATATTTTGAAAGGCACGATGTATCTTAACATCTGAAGTTTTTAATGTGACAAATGAGCCTGCTTCAAATTAATTTACATAATCTAGACTGGATTGATGGCAGTGCTACTGCAAGGAATAATATACATATAACTATCTCTATACTTTGTTGTAATCTCTATACTTTGTTGTAATAACACTTAGAGTTGAGATATACAGCTCACATAAGTATGTTGACAGGAATAAAAGACATTTTAAAGTATTTCAACAAGATCAAATTAATACTTCTACATGTTTACTCGAAATGAATGAGGTTATTTTAAAACTCATTTTCAAGTGTTCATTGAGCATGTCTTCCATTTTTTAATAAAATTTTGTTGATTTATCAAACTACATGCTCATCTCTATGTGTGTGTAAGCCTCACATCATCCAATATTCTAGCACTATTCCTACTGTCAGCTCAATGCCTTCTACCCTTCCTTCTCGCCTTTCTACCACTCCCTGCTCTGGTAACCACTACATTTTCTAGAGAGCTTGAGAGTTATTTTTGTTGTGATTTGGTACCATCTGCCAATTGCCTTTCACTTTCTGATTTATTTTGCTTTGTAATGGATCACTTTAAGCTCCATCCATGTTTTGCAAAAGGCAAGATTTCATCTTTTTTAATGACTGAGTGGTATAGCATTGAGTATATATACCATAACTTCTTTATCCATTCATTCATTAATGGGCATTTGGGTTATTTACACATCTTGGCTATTATGAATAATGCTGCTGTGAACTTTGGGGTACATAAATCTTTTTAAGTTAGTATTTTCATACTCTTTGGACAAATGCTTGGGGAGACATTACTGGGTCATATGGTAGATTTTATTTTTAAAGATTTATTTATTAATACAAGAACTGGGGTACAAGCCAGATGCGTGGGAGGGTGAGAGGATTCACAAGAGAAAGAGCGGGGAACAGAACAGGCAGACTGATGAAATACACTGCTGAGGGGAGCAGCAGGCAAGACTGGAGAGGTCTGCTTCGCCCTGTGGGACCCTTGCCGGCCGGTGAGGATTGAACCATCGCTGCAGAGGCTGCAGACAGCTTCATACCGTGACGCTCAACTGCCTGTGTCACCAGGGAAGTCCCCATATGGTAGATTTTTAAGGACTCTCAAGATTCTATGTTGTATATTTTTTTAGACTTTTAAGGAGTCTTTATTTTCTAGAGGAGTGCCATCAGTTTACATGCCCTCTGATAGTCAAAGGGAGATCCTTTTCCATCATACCTTCAACACATATTGTTTCCAGTCTTTTTTGATATAAACCATTCTTATAGGTCTGAAGTGATATCTCTTGGTGGTTTTTATTTACATTTCCCTGGTAATAAGTGAAGTTGAGCAATTTTTCATGTGCCTGTTAATCTTTGGTATATCTTCCTTGGAGAAGTGTCAATTCACTTTGCTCACTTTTTGATTGAGTTATATCTTAAGCTCTTGTTGGAGGTATGATTAGCAATATCTTCTTCCAGTCAGTAAGTTTTCTTTTTGTTTTTGTGGTGGTAACCTGTAGAATTATTTTTAATGAAAGTAATGGATTTCAATTTTTTATACATGTTTGAGTTTTAGTTGATAAATGGATCTTAAAATATCACACACAGTAACGTGTATGAGCATGACTACAACACAGCTTGAATGAGATGCAACTCATCACAGGAGTTCAATAACACCTGAGTTAGTCAATATCTTGTTCAATGAGAGAAGCACTTTCTTAGATATTCTGACAATGTCAATGTGATTATAGAAGTTTCTAAACTCAGTTCATTTAACAGTTCTTGTTCAAAGATTACATTTGAGTGTAGTGAATTAGTGCTTGGAATGGATTAACTCAAGAAATAATGAATGTAAACACTCAGTACAGTGAGACATATATAATAAGTATTCACTAAATATAGCTATTATTCATGTGGATATTATTATTATTATTTAAAATTTTGACTACCAAGCTTGAAAGGATTTGCTCAATGGGACAAACAGATTTCAGCTACCAGATGTAGCTTTAAGTTAAAGGACTGCTTACAGACTGTGAAAATAGGATATATTCACTCTGTCATCCATTCAAAAGCTGGTGCAGTTCCTGCAAAAAGACACGTAAAAGCTTCCTTCATTAGTAACACTTGTCTGGTCACATAATCTTTGCATAGTCTTGGTGCATATGCCTTTCAGGAAATATAGAGAATTCCTCAGGTCAGAAATACCCATAGAAATCTCTCTCAATAAAAAATGACCTTACACTACATTTATAGGCCTAAGATATCTAGGAAGTATCTATTATTCTTTTATCTGGACTGTTTATTACCATTTTTGTGATGGTGTTTATGGAATTACTCTGTAACTTCCTGGAATGTACATGCACATTTTCTGCATATAGTTTCATATTACTGTGGTTCAGTTGCTTTAATTAAGCAATTTAAGTATATTATTATGATTTTTATTAATTGCATAGTTTTAACTATTCTTGCTTTTATAAGTATACCACAACAATCTCAAAATATTAGAGAATGATTGACTTAGCAACCCCCCCAAACCTAAGAAAGCACAGCTTCATAGATAGTTCATTGATATGTATGAAAAAAAGTAACCAGAATGAGTAAAAAATGGAGAGGGGGAATAGTTTTCCTAATTACAGTTTCCTATTAAGTTAAACTATTCTAATGTACCTTGATTTCAATCATATATATTTCTAGTAGTAAATACCACAAATATGTTACTTTGAGAAAAAAATATGACTTTAAACAATTTATAGTTCAATTTTGACTTCTAAAAATCAGACAGCTAGAAATGACTATCCTCAGATTTTGAATACCTTTGATTTTAGGGTTAGTAATAATTATAGTCTTTTTCAAAAATTTAGGTCAAAAATTATAGTGATAAAATAAGCTTTTAGCACTTAAAAAATCAACTGAAATTTGATTGAACTTCATAAGCAGTATCTTTATATTTTCTTATATTTGAAGAGCATCTTCTGAGTAATGCTGAAGAAAAATGAGTTATCTTTGAATTCATTGAAATTGATTAAAAATCAGTTTCCAGATGAGCACCACAAAAATGTCTACTGCACTATAATTACACTATTGTTTACCTCAAATTTATAATAATTTGGTGTTTCCAAAATATAAAAGATCATGGTTTAATTAAATCATGCTGTTTTGTTATTCTCTATTTAAAATGAAAAAAAAAAAACATATATACATGCATATGTGGTAACAATATTCAATTAGAAAGTATATGAAAGCATACACATATATACAAGCATGTAGTCTATTATTAAGCAGTTTCCAGTTTTGCATATATTGAGCCTTGAAGGAAATATTACTCATGTTCACAAAGTGTGCTATTCAGATGATTAATGTATAAGTCAAAGTGTAAGATTATATGCTTAAATAGGGAACTCTTCACTGACCATCCAATGTCCCATTCCTTCCTGTCATTCTTTATATATGACACTACTTTGTTTCATGGTACCTATTCTAATTTTAATAACTTGACTTATTTTCTATGTACTTGATGTGTTCTTCTTCATGCCTTCATCATAAATTTTATGAGGCAGGGCCTATGCTAGACATGCTCACTATTTTATGCCTAGTACTTGAAACATTGCTGCACACATAAATGGAGCTTAGTAAATTTCAATATAATGAATGAAGATTCTTAGAATTCTTTGTAATAACCCTTGTGCTTAGGACCATAGTAGGTATTAGTAAATATTTGTTAATTATTATATTTTTGGATCTGACATAAGTAGGTTAGAGCTATCTCCTCTGTGTGATGTTAATATTGAACATGTTAGTCAGAATGATACTACATTCATTTCCTTTTGTTGCCTAAACAAAGGCTGAGTCTCTTTCTCCAGAGTGCCAACTCTAATAATGCACTCTCACTGTTCTGCTGAGTCCCTGAAACATATGTAGCCCATTTTTCAATTTGTTTTACCAACATGTAATATTCAGAGGAGCCAAGTACCATATGTGACCAGTAAATCAATGCTGCTAACAGAAATAGTGCAAAGGCAATACTTAATGCTGAAGAGGAACAAAAAAGAATAAAAAAAAAGAGAATAAAAGACAATAGTCATTAAGCAGTTTTGCAGTAGAAAGGAATAAAGCAGGTAACAAGCTGGTTATACCAGGTCTCTGTGTGTTAAGAGTGGAAGAGTCTGGATTGGAAATCAGAAGATTTTGAAAAACAAAGGAAGATTTTGGTATGAATCCTAGTTTGTTTACATATTAGCTACATGATTCCAAGAAAATTATTTACTGTTGTTTTGATTTGCATTTATCTAATGATAAGAGATGATGAACATCTTCTTTTGTGCCTGTTGGCCATCTGTAAGTCTCCTTTGGAAAAGTGTCTATTCAGACCATCTGCCCATTTTTAATCAGGTTGTTTGATTTTTGTTGTTGCGATTTATGAGTTCTTTATATATTTTGGCTATTACACCCTTGTCGGATGTATGATGTGCAAATATCTCCTCTCATTCAATTACATGTTGTTTTAGTTTGACAGTTTCTTTTGCTGTGCAGAAGGTTTTTAGTTTGATGTAGTCCCATTTGCTTATTTTTGCTTTTGTTTCAATTGTTGTTGGAATTGAGTCCCCAAGGAACCTATCACCTATGTTTTCTTCTATGAATATTATAGTATCTGGTCTTATAGACAAGCAATAAGGCAATATCACTTCAAATGTGTAGAATAACTACTGTCTAAGAGATAAGGAACAATAAATGCTGGAGAGGATATGAAGAGAAGGGAACACTTACATACTGTGGGTGGGATTTTAAGTTGGTACATCATTATGAAAAGCAGTATGGGGGTTACTCAAAGGATTAAAAATAGAAATTCTAGAAGAATACAAAAATACTAATTTAAAGAGATATGCATGTCTATGTTAATTACAGCATTAATATGTACCTTCATGTTCATTGAAGCATTATTTGTAATAGCCAAGAGCCGGAAAAAATCTAAGTGCCTATGGGCAGGTTATTGGATAAAGAAGATGCAGTATATATTCACAAAATTCACAATGTAATACCATGCCACTATAAAAACAGAAATATGAAACCCTGCCATTTGCAATGACCAGGGAAAGACTTAGAGGGTATTATGCTTAATGAAATAAGTCACATTTCACTCACATGTGGTACATAGAAAAACAAAACAAACCAATGTTCTAAGTTAAACAATACTAAACATTTGGTCTATCAGACAAACTTATTGGTTACCAGAAGTGAAGAGTGAGAGAATGGAGAAATTGGGAAAAAGGGGTCAGTTGTATGGTGAAGAACAGAACTGGACATTTAGTGGTGAAAATGTAATATAGGCACATGTTGATTTATAGTGATACACACCGAGACTATGTTATAATGCAGTGTTACTTCAGAATGGTGTAAAAATGATTACAAAAAGAAACTGATCTTAGATCTTATTTCTACCACTTTATGAAGGAGAGATGCTATAACTATAAACACAATATTGAAAACCAATGCTATCACAATGAAAAAAATTGGTGAATTTCAGACATTAAAAAACAAAGGAAAGAAAGGAAAAGAAAAAGAATAGTCCCATGGACTAAAGTGAGTAGTTTTTTGATCATGTATGTACAAGCCCATGGAAACTACATTATATTAAACATGAAGTTTAATTTCAGATAATTTTTAAATGAAATTTTTTATTGTTGATTAAGCAATGCCACTTACTTTGGTAATTTATTTGACTTTTGTGAGTTTCTGTTTCCTTATCTGAAAAATTAACATAATTGTATCTACCTAATTGGACTATTGGGAAAATTAACTTTTGACATTACTTGGAATTGTCCCTGAATACCTAGTAAGTAATTAATACATTGAAAGCACTTCTGTTGTTACTTTGTTTAATAAATTTAATTTCTCTAAATGTGCATGTGTATCTGTGTGTATAGGAATGAGGCCAAGAACTTGCGTTACTGGAACTTTCACCAGAGAGGCATACAGAAAAGTATAAAAGGGATATAAATAATCTACACAGACCAATTTTTTTTTTTTTAAATTGAGGTAATGTTGAGTTATAGATTAGATTGTGTTTTACATGTACAGGATCTCCTCCTTCAGGTGTTTTTACCATATCCCACCTGCTACCAAGACACCCATAGTCTTCCATCAGAGAATTGAGCTCCTTTCCCAATTTGTTCTAACTACTATCCACTTCTTCCCCCCCTGGTAGCCGAAGTTCAACAGTCAGGTTCCTGTGGTTTGTTGTTGTTTTGGCTTTATCTGACCTGTTGTTTCATTTTTCTGTATTCTGAACAAAAGTGACACCATCCACTATTTGTTTTTCTCCTTCTGACTTACTTTGCTTAGCATAATCCCTTCAGTTCCATCCATGTTATTGCAAATGACAAGCGTTTCTCACTTTTGACAGCTGAAGATATGTGTATATACCACATCTTCCCAATCTACTCATCTGTTTTGGGGCACATAGGTTGTTTACATAACTTGGCTGTTGTAAATAGTGCTGCAGTGAACATAGGAATGCATATTTCCCTTTGAATAAGTGTTTTTGGATGATTTGTGTAGATACCTAGGAGATGAATTGCTGGATCATATGGTAGGTCCATTTTAAATATTTTAAGAAACCTCTATACTGTTTTCATAGGAACTGAAACAGTCTCCACTCCCAACAACAATGTAATAGAGTTCATTTTTCGCCAAATCCTTACCAACACTTACTGTTTCTGGTCTTTTTGTATGGGCCATTCTCACAACTATGGGGTGGTGTCTCATTGTGATTTTGATTTGCATTTCTCTGATGGTAAGTGAGGATGAACATTTTTTCATTTGTTGACCATGTGTATGTCATCTTTGAGAAGTGTCTGTTTAGTGCTTCTGCTCATATTTTCATTGGGTAATTTGTTTGCTTTTGGTTTAATTGTGTGAGTTCTTTGTAGATCTTGGCTATTTGGCCCTTGTTGGATATATAGTGTGCAAATATTCTTGCCCATTTAATAGGGTGTCTTTTTGTTTTTGTGAGTTTCTTTCAAAGTGCAGAAAATTTTAGTTTTATACACTGCACTTTTTATATTTTCTTTTGTTTATCTTCCTCTTGGAGACAAATCCACAAAGACATAACTGAAGCTGATAAGGTAGAGTGTTATGCTATCTTTTCTTCTGTATATTTTACCATTTTAGGTCTTACATCTTCTCTTATCCATTTTGAGTTAATTGTTGTTATGGTGTGAGAAAATGATCTCGTTTAATTCTTTTGTTTGCAGTTGTCCAGTTTTAGGAATACCATTTAGTGAAGAGGTATTTTTTTCTCTCTAATATATATCCTTGGCTTCTTTTTTGTACATAATCTGTCTATATGGGTGTGGGTTTATTTCAGGACTCTCAATTATATTCCAATGGTCTATGTGTTTGATTTTGTTATGGTACCACACTATTTTGCTTACTATAGCTTTGTAGCATAATTCAAAGTGGTTGTGGCATACTGCCATTGTTTTTCTTTTTTTTTTTGTTATGATTACTTTGGCTTTTTGGAATTTTTGTGGTTTCATTTACATTTTAATAATATTTGCTCTATTTTATGAAGAATGCCATTCAGGGGCCTTTCCGGTGGCGTAGCGGGTTGAGCTCCACGCTGTGAAGCTGCCCGCAGCCTCTACAGTGCAGGTTCATTCCCAGCTGGCCAGGGAGATTGCCATATGGCACGGCAGACCTCTCCTGCCTCACCCGCTGCTCCCCTCAGCAGTGTCTTTGGTTCCTCTGCCTGTTCTTTTCCCCGCTCAGTCTCTGGTGAATTCTCTCACCCTCCCGTGCCTCTGATTGTACCCCAGTACTTGTATAAATAAATAAACCTTAAAAAAATAAAAGAATACCATTCAGAATTTCTTAGGTTTTGCACTGAATCTATATATTGTTTTAGGTAAGATGACCATTTTAACTCTGTTAATTTTTCCAATCCATTAGCAGGGAATATTTCCATATATGTCTTCTGCCACTTCTTTTAATAATGTCTATAGTTTTCATCCTATAGGTCCTCCTCTAACTTTGTTAAATTTATTCCTAGGTATTTATTTTGATATATGATTTCAGCTTTTTAACACTGACTATGGTATTGGCTGTGGTTTCCACTTATTCCCATTTTTTGGAGGGTCTTTTATCATAAATGGGTATAATATCTTGTAGAATGCTATTTTGGCTTATATTGAAATAATCATGTATTTTTTCTCTTTTTTTGATCTGATAGATGACACTGATTTACATATGTTGAACCAGCCTTGTATGGCTGGGATGAAGCCTACTTAATTGTGGTGGGTGATTCCCTTGATTTGCTAGAATTTTGTTGAGAATTTTTGCATCTGTGTTGATCAGAGACATTGGTCTATAATTTTGTATTTTTGTACTATCATTATTTAGTTTTGGAATCAGAGTAATTTTGGCCTCATAGAATGTATTGGGGGATTTCCATACTCTTTGATTTCTTTTCTTAAAGAGTGTAAGTAGGATTGATATTACATCTTCTTTATAGGTTTGGTAGAACTCACTGGTGAAACCATCTGGTCCTGAGCATTTATTCTTATGGAGGCTTTTTATTACTTTCTCAATTTCAGCACTTGTAATTAGGCTGTTTAAGCTACCTATGTCATCTTGGTTCAGTCATGGGAGGGTATATGATTCTAAAAATTTGTCCATTTCTTCTAGGTTGCCCAATTTGTATAGAGACTTTTTTAAATAGGTTCTTTTGACCCTGTGTATTTCTGTAATATCTGTTATAACTTTACCTTTTTCATTCCTGATTCTATTAATTTGTTTTGGTGTTGCTTTTGTTCTTTTTTCTAGTTTCTTCCACTGTAGAATTAAATCGTTAAATTGAGATTTGTGTGTGTGTGTGTTTTCAATGTGCTCCTGTATTGCTATGAACTTCCCACATAGTGCTGCTTTTTAAACATCCAATAGGGTATGGTAGCTTGTCTCTCAATTTTTATTAGTCTCCAGATACTTTTTTTTAAGGATTTATTTATTTATTTATACATACAAGAGCTGGGGTACAGGCCAGAGATGCAGGGGGTGAGAGGATTCACCAGAGACAGAGCAGGAAACAGAACAGGCAGACTGACTGAAATACACTGCTGAGGGGAGCAGCAGGTGAGTCAGGAGAGGTCTGCTGTACCATGTGGGTAGCTCGCTGGCCAGCCAGGGATTGAACTCGTGCTACAGAGGCTGCAGATTGCTTCATAGTGCTGTGCTTAACCCCTTGCACCACCAGGGAGGCCCCAGTCTTCAGATACTTTTTATTTTTTAAAAGATTTACTTATTTATTTATACAAGCACTGAGTACAGTCAGAAGTGCGGGAGGGTGAGAAAATTCACCAGAGCCAGAGCGGGGAACAGAACAGGCAGACTGACAAAATACACTGCTAAGGGGAGCAATGGGCTTGGCAGGAGAGGTCTGAGTGCCATGTGGGACCGTAGCCGGCCGGCCAGGGATCGAACCGGTGCTGCAGAGGCTGCGGGCAGCTTCACAGCCCAGCATTCAACTGCTGCGCCACCAGGGAGGCCCTCCAGATACTTTTTAATCTGCACTTTCATTTCTTCATTGACCAAGGAATTGTTCAATAGCATTTTGTTTAGTCTCCACGCAATTTGGTTTGTTCCAGAATTCATTTTACGGTTAATTTCTAGATTTACAACATTGTAGTCTGTGAAGATGCTTTATATAATTTCTATTTTCATATATTTTCTGAAACTTGTTTTATACCCCACTATTGAAAATGTTCCATGTGCACTGTAGAAGAAAGTCTATTCATTACTTTCAGGATGGACAACTCCATAAATGTACAGTAAAACCATCTGATTTAATACTTCATTTAAGGCCTTATTTTTTTGTTAATTTTCTGTCTGGATGTTATACCCCTTTGTGTGAGTGGTGTGTTGAAATCTTTGACAATTGCATTTTTGTTGATATTTTGTTTTAGGTCTTTTAATAGCTTTCTATAACTGGTTCCTCCTATATTTTGAGCATAAATATTAATAACATTTATAACATCTAGTGAATTGTTCCCTTCATCATTACGTATTTTAGTATCCATCTTTATCCCTCATTAGCCTTTTTAGTTAAAAGCCTAGCTTGTTGCGTATGAGAATAGGAATTTCCAATTTACTCTCAAGATAAAAGTTTGTTTTTATCTTTCAGTTTTAAATGGGTCTCTTGTAAACCAAGTATTGATGATTAGATTTTTATTTATTTATTTTTTTATATCATTGGGCCTCCCTGATGGCACAGCGGTTGAGCGCTGGGTTGCGAAGCTACCTGCAGCCTCTGCAGCACTGGTTCAATCCCTGGTCACCGGGCAAGGGTCCCACATGGCGTGCAGACCTCTCCTGCCGCTCGCTGCTCCCCTCAGCAGTGTGTTTTAGTCAGTCTGCTGCTCTGCTCTCTGCTCTGACTCTGGTGAATTCTCTCGCCCTCCCATGCTTCTGACTGTACCCAGTGCTTGTATAAATAAATAAATAAATAAATAAATAAATAAATAAATAAATAAATAAATAAATCTTTATTTTTTTTTATATCATTGTTCATTTTTAAACAATATTTGCTTCTGCTCCTCATGTATAGTCCCCATAGAATTTCCTTCACCAGTGCACCGTGCACCATCACCACAGTCCCCTGTGCTCCCTCCTCCTTCCTCTGATCCCTCTCCCTCTTCCTCCCTGCAGGATGTCTCTGATTTATAATTGTCTGTTTTTGTTTTGTTGTGTTTTGTATTGTTATAATTTTTTATACAGATGTCTTGGTTTGCCTATATTCCTCTTATAAGTGAAACCATCCAATATTTTTCTTTTTCCTTCTGACTTATTTCACTGAGCATAATTCCTTCTCGTTCTATACACATTGCTGCAAATGGCATAAGTTTATCTTTTTTTGATTGCTGAATAGTATTCCATTGAGTGTGTATACCACATCTTCTTGATCCAGTCATCTATTTGGGGGCATTTGGGTTGTTTCCTGGTTTTACCAATTGTAAATAGTGCTGCAATAAACATAGGGGTACAGGTGTTCTTTTGAATCATTGTTTTTGTGTTCTTTGGGTAGATTCCTACAAGTGGAATTGCTGGGTCATGTGGTAGTTCCATTTTTAGTAGACTGAGGAACCTCCAGACAGCTTCCCATAGGGGATGGACCAGTTTGCGCTCCCACCAGCAATGTAGAAGAGTTCCTTCTTCACCACATCTTGCCAACATTTGTTGTTGCTTGTTTTTTTTTTTTTTTTGATATGTGCCATTCTTAATGGTGAAGGTGTTATCTCAATGTGGTTTTGTGGTTTGTGTTTCTCTGATTATAAGGGATGTTGAAATTTTTTTTGTTTTGCCTGTTGGCAATTTGCTGGAATTTTTTTAACCCACATTGTTAGTCTTTTTTTTTTTTTTGGTGAATTCAGACCACTCGCATTTAGGGTGATTATTGATATGAACTATTTTTGATTTTTGATTGTTTTATTTTTCTGTCATTTATTTTTCCTTTGTTTCTCCCTACTCTTTCTGGCTAGCTTTCCTTAGTGTTTCTACCAATGTCTTCGCTTCTTCCTCGGTGGGTGTCAATTCTTCATTTTTGGTTAGTGGGGGTTTTACTTGAATTCCTTATGTTTTAAGTCCTTTATGAGGTGAGTTTTTACTCTCCAAAATTTAACTAGGCTCTACATGTTTCTTCCACTCCCTTAGTTTTTCATGTATTTAACTCATTATTGCTCTTGGTATTGCTATTGTATTACTCTTGTCATTTTGCTGGGGAGTTTGTGCTTCAGTTTTTCTTTTATTTTAATATTATTTGAAGAGTATGTCTTTTGGTGGCAAACTTCCCTTAGCCGCTGTTTGCCTGAGACAACCTATTTATTTACCACTTCATACTTAATTGGTAATTTTGCAGGATAGAATGTTTTTGCTAACAGTACTTGTCTTTTAGAATTGTGAATATTTCCCTCCATTCTCTTTTTGCTTGGAGAGTGCTGGGCAGAAATCTTTTGAAATTCTAATTAGGGAACCCTTACAAGGGTTCCCAATTTATTCCTTGATTCCTAATAATTTGTTCTTTGCTTTGGTGTCCAGTGTCCATGAAGTGCTTCAGCTTTACCCCAAGTCACAGGCTCCAGCAAGTTCAGTGTCCCTCTGGTCCATCTGAGATTGTACCCCTGAGAATGTAACAGGGAACCTCCTCTGTGGCCCTCTTCCTTCAGTCTCTCTTATTGTTCAACCCTTTGTAAGTATAAACTTATTATAAACTTATTTGCAAATATAAACTGCTTAATGAGAAAATAAAAAACAAAACACTTCATTTTGTTCAACAATAAAAGTTGGACAGATAATATAATAAAGATCAGTGATAATCACAACAAATGATATACTTTTCCACACTTAGAATCAAAGGAAATAGAGCAGGAAAATTTCAAATTAACAAGGTCATTTTCTGGGATAGAACATCTGATGATAGAGATTTGAGGTAGTAGTATTTCCAAATAATAAATTAAGATTCAATAAAATCAACTTGAGCTCCCACTGCTGATGTAGGACAGCTTGCTGTAAACACTATGGAAAGGAAAGCTTAAGTGTGGAGAAGTCACGTTCTTCTGAGTCACCCCTCTTCTTATCATTTCCATTGACCTCTGTTCACCCAATGGATATGTTTTACAACTTTTAGCTATGGGAGGTGACTGCTTTTGATGAGTTCATCTGGGTTAGAGCCAGTGATGTGCTCGTAAATGTTTAAAAACCAATACCCCCCCCACCCACACACACACATCCTGATTTGTAGCATTTTCTGATTTTCATGGTAGAAATACTCTCACTACTGATGATTTAAAACTACCAATGGTTTAACTACCAATTTGCAAAATGCTTACAAATGAAACAGTTAGTTCTTGTGGCCTGGTGGTAGTCAATACTAATACCACTCACTGTGGCTATAATTTACATGGTTCCTAGAATAGGTTATGCAACTTTCATGTGTAATAGTTGAAGCAGAGAGGCAGGATTTCATAGGAAGCCTAGCTGAGATGTCTTAAGTAATTCCACTATAATAGCAATACTTTTTTTTTTAAATGATTTATTTATTTATTTGTTTGTTTGTTTGTTTATTTATTTATATAAGCACTCAGTACAGTCAGAAGTGCAGGAGGGTGAGAGAATTCACCAGAGCCAGAGCAGGGAACAGAACAGGCAGAGTGATGTAATACACTGCTGAGGGGAGCAGCGGGCAGCAGGAGAGGTCTGCGTGCCATGTGGGACCCTCGCCCGGTGGCCGGGGATCAAACCAGCGCTGCAGAGCCTGTGGGCAGCTTCGCAACCCAGTGCTCAACTGCTGTGCCACCGGGGAGGCCCCGCAATACTTTATTTTTAATATTTCCATCAAATTAACTCTATTAAATATAATCTATATTTCAAGTCTCTGGAAATGTTTAATTATTAATATCTTCCTAGAGCTTGACTTCTATAAATATTACCTTCTATTATTTTATCCTGGTTCAGATATTCTGAAATATCCAAATGTATTATTTCAGGGGTGGAATTTTAACACTGTGTCTTTGTGGGTATCATTTTAGCCATTTAGCTAAATTGGCAAGTTATTTCAGAATAAACACTTAGGAAAACTGACTCAATCCTCAAAAGCCATCACGAGTGAGTGCCTATTCTCTGCTTGGTAGCATGCTGACCACAGGCCAATATGAAAATGAAGAAAATAGATTGTGCCTTCAAAGAACTCTTCATTTTGTGAACAAATCAGTTACTGCTATGGGTTGACTAGGGTCTTTTCAAAATTTCAGTGGTGAAATTGTGACCACTGGTACCTCAGAATGTGACTATATTTGGAGACAGTTTTCTTAAAGAGTTGCCTATGTTAAAATAATGTCATTGCAGTGGACTCTAATTCAGTCTGATTGTCCTTCTAAAAGGAGGAAATTTGGACATAGACATGAGGGATGTAAGTGCATAAAAGAAGAAACCATATGAAGACAATGAGGAGGCAGCCATCTACAAGCCAAAGAGAGAGGCCTCAGAAGAAATCAATGCTGCCTACACGTTGATCTTGTACTTCTAACCTCCATGAATGTGACAAAACCAACTTCTGTTGTTTAAGTCACCCAGGCTGTGGTATTCCTTTCCAGCATCATCCATGTTGCCACAAATGACATGAGTTTATCTACTTTGAGTGCGGAGTAGAATTCTATTGTGTGTATATACTACAACTTTTTGATCCATTTGTCTATTTCGGGGGCATTTAGTTTGTTTCCATATCTCAGATATTGTAAATAGTGTTTCAATAAACATAGGAGTGTAGGTTTCCTTTCAAATTAGTGTTTTTTGAGTATATTCCTAGCGAGTTTAGTAAAGCTTCAGGTCACAAAATCAATACACAAAAGTCAGCAGCCTTCCTATATGTAAACAATCAGTCTGAAGAGGAAGAAATTAAGAAAACCACCCCATTTGCAATTGTACCAAAATTTTAAATACCTTAGAATAAAGGTAGTAAAAGACCTACACAAAGAAAATTATAAAACATTGTTAAAATCAAAGAAGATAAAGAAATGGAAGGATAGCCCCTGCTTTGGATTGGATAATTAACATTATCAAAATAGCCATCCTACTGAAAGCAATTTAAAGATTCAACACAATCATGAGAAAAATATCAATAGTATTCTTCAAAGAAATAGAACAAATATTGATGAAATGTATATGGAGGGCCTCCCCGGTGGCGCAGCGGTTGAGCGCTGGGTTGCAAAGCTGCCCGCGGCCTCTGCGGCGCCGGTTCGATCCCCGGCTGCTCCCCGGCCACCGGAGGAGGATCCCACATGGTGCGCAGACCTCTCCTGCCACCCGCTGCTCCCCTCAGCAGTGTACTTCAGTCCTTCTGCCTGCTCTGCTCCCCACTCTGGCTCTGGTGAATTCTCTCACCCTCCCGCGCTTCTGACTGTACCCAGTGCATGTATAAACAAAACAAACAAACAAATATAATAAATAAATAAATAAAAACATGCCTCTATAAAAAAAAAAAAAAGAAATGTATATGGAGCCACAAAAAACAAAACAAAACAAAACCTCGAATAGCCAAAGCTCTCCTGACCAAAAGGGGATAAATGGAGGTATTACACTCTAAAACCTCAAACAATACTACAAAATTGTTATAATGGCAGCATGTTTTGGAACTAAAACAGATGTACAAACCGATGGAATTGAATTTAAAACCCAGTCATAAAAACATGCAAATATAGTCAACTAATCTGTGACAAAGGAAACACTGAAACAAAGAAAGCCTCTTCAATAAATGGTGCTGGGAAAACTGGATAGCCACATGCAAAACAATAAAACTACACTACTATTACAGATGATATGATAATATACATAGAGAACCCCAAAAACTCCACAGAAAAACTAATTAAACTAGTCAACCAGTTTAGTAAAGTGGCAGGATACAAAATCAACATGCAAAAATCAGTATCCTTCCTAAACACAAAAAATAAATCTGAAGAAGAAGAAATCAAGAAAACCATCCCTTTTATTATTGAAACAAAAATATCAAATACTTGGGAATAAACCTAACAAGAGGGAAAGGACCTATACAAAGAAAACTATAAAACACTGTTAAAAGAAATAAAATAAGACACAAAGAAATGGGAAGACATCCCCTGCTCATGGATTGGAAGAATTAACATTATCAAAATGGCCATCCTACCAAAAGCAATATACAGATTCAATGCTATTCCAATAAAAAATTCAATGACATTCTTCGAAGAAATAGAACAATTATTGATGAAATCCATATGGAATCACCAAAAAACCTGAATAGCCAAATTTCTCCTGAAAAAAAAGAAGGGAATGGAGACATCACACTCCCAGACTTCAAACTATACTACAAAGCCGTAATCATCAAAACTGCATGGTATTGGAACAAGAACAGACACACGGACCAATGGAACTGAATAGAAAATCCAGAAATAAACCCACAGATTTATCATCAACTAATGTGTGACAAAAGAGCAAAGAATATGCACTGGAGCAAAGAAAGTTTGTTCAATAAGTGGTGCTGGGAAAACTGGGTCGCTACATGCAAAAGAATGAAGCTTGACTACTACCTCACACCATGCACAAAAACCAACTCAAAATGGATTAAAGAACTAGACATAAGACCTGAAACCATAAAATATATAGAAGGAACTATAGGCAAAACACTACATGACATGCACCTCAAAGACATCTTTACAGACACATCACCCAAAGCAGTGATAGTGAAGGCAAAGATCAACAGCTGGGACTACATCAAATTGAAGAGCTTCTGCACAGCAAAAGAGACAATAATCAAAATAAAGAGAAACCCTACCAACTGGGAGAAAATTTTTGCACACAACACTAATGATAAAGGAATGATCACAAAAATCTACAAAGAGCTGATGAGATTCAACAAAAACAAAGAAATTAATGCAGTAAAAAAAAATGGGCAGAAGAGCTAAAAAGAAACTTCTCCAAAGAGGAAATGCAAATGGCCAACAGGCATATGAAAAAATGCTCAGCATCACTTGTAATCAGGGAAACGCAAATCAAAACTACAATGATATGCCATCTTATACCAATGAGTTAGCACATATTAAAAAAAAAAAAAAACTAGCAACAACAAATGTTGGTGAGGTTGTGGAGAAAAAGGAACTCTCCTGCACTGCTAGTGGGAGTGCAAACTGGTTCAACCACTGTGGAGAGCTGTGTGGAGATTTCTTGACCTACTAAAGGTAGAGCTTCCATATGATCCAGCAATTCCACTCCTAGGTATTTACCCAAAGGACACAGAAACATTAATTCCAAAGAGCACCTGCACCCCTATGTTTACAGCAGCATTATTTACAATAGCTAAGCTATGGAAACAACCCAAATGCCCCAAAATAGATGACTGGATCAAGAAGATGTGGTACATATACACAATGGAACATTACTTTGCAATCGAAGATAAACACATGTAGTTTGCAGCAACATGGATGGAGCTAGAAGGGACCATGCTCAGCCAAATAAGTCAGAAAGAGCAAGAAAAATAGCGGATTGTGTCACTCATAGCAGGAATTTAGAAAACCTAAATAAGGGACCAGGAAAAAGACTAATTAATACAAAGTAAAAATCAAAATCACCAAGCAACTGTAAACCAGAGACACACACTACGGGGACAGGGGCTAGGGAGAGGAAGGATTAGGGTCAAAATAAGGGGGGTGCAATTGTATGGGGAATATAACCAACATGAAAATGCATATATTGTGCAAAAATGAAAAAATGTAAGAATTATATAAAATAAAATATTAAATATATATTAAAAATGCTGTACAACAAAAGAGACAATAATAAAAACAAAAAGCCAACTGAATGGGAGAAAATATTTGCACGCCATACAACTCATAAGGGACTCATATCAAAGATCTACAAAGAACTTTCAAAACTCAACAAAGACAGAGCAAACAGCCCAGTTAAAAATGGGCAGAAGAGCTAAAAATTCTATGCTCCAAAGAAAAAATGGAAATGGCCAAGAGGTATATGAAAAAAGTTCAGCATCACTAGTTGAGAAAATTCAGCATAAACATAAATATGAAGGGTCTAGAGTCCTACCTGGGAGATGTTCAGCACTGATTGTCTTGTCCTTTCTACAAACATTTCTATAAACCACTTTGAATACACCAAAAAGACAATATAATCTACAACAGTTGACTCAATGATAGTATAACAAGGTGGTAAAAAAAGGGAATTCTAGAATCACAGACCTAGAGTTTCTACCTATTCCATTATTTTGTATATATCCATCTCTCTATATATATGTTATATATTGTCACACTTTAAATGCCTCATTGGTTAATTCTAACAACAGTCCTGTGAGTTCAATATTATTATCCCTATTTTGAAGAGATGAAATAAACTTAGGCAAAGTGATATATCCATGCTTACAATACCAGTAAGTAGCACATATGGTAGCTGAACTCATGCCTATTTAATGTCAAACCCATAACCTCTTCTATTATATTGTGTTGCCATTAGGGCTATACATTTCAGATCAGATAAGCATTGTCACAGCCCTTTATCTTTAAAGGCTTAAGATATCTTGTAGTGGAATAATAGGTTAGATAAAAGCAACACCCATTGGTTTTCATTTCTGGTTCTTTGATACCACTAAGGGCTTCTCCCTCCTTTGAGTCAATTTCTTTTATTATCTATGATAGGAACTGCTTCTTTTTGTTCTATTTTAGATGAAATATTCCCAATTTATCTTTAGCATTTTGGAATTCTACACTGGTTCTCAGTTTGTTAGTTGTATCACAAGTTTTCTGAAAACTGGATCGTGCTGACGGTGGAACGGTATCATGCAATGTTGGTAGACTTCTTTGTAATATAAGGCAGGTGACCTTGAAAGCAGACTCTGAAGATTTTAACTATTTTGTTGTTTAATGTATTGGATATTGTTTCAATTTTTAAAAGAAAATGTCTCAGTGATCACACTTTTAACAATCACCATCTTACTCTGTGGATATATTTACTACAGGAAGGATGCTTTTGTGAGGAACACCAATATCTTTAGTATAGATACTTCATTTACTTATTTTTTAAGGATATATTTTATTTATGCATACAAGAACTGGGGTACAGGCTGAAAGTGTGGGGGTTGAGAGGATTCACCAGAGACAGAGTGGGGAACAGAACAGGCAGATTGACTGAAATACACTGCTGGGGGAACAGTGGGCAAGTCAGGAGAGGTCTGCTGTGCCATGTGGGTTGCTCCCTGGCTGGGGACGGAACTCTTGCTGCAGTGGCTGCGGTTAGCTTCATCGGTTGCGTCTTAACCCCTTGCGCCAACAGGAAGGCCCTTCATTTACTCATTAAAAATAAGTTTTGTAGCTTCTTTCAGTTCCACATGTATTGCCTCTGTTTTTGAAGCCATTCTTGAAGTCTGTATAGCTAAGTTCCTTGAAAGCTAGGAACTTGCTTTCTAAAAATGTTCAAAGTCAGTGAAAGCCTCAATATATCACCATATTTTCTAATGAGAGTGGTTGTGTAGGAGTCTCCATAGCAGTTATTACAATTGTCCACAGGATTTAGAGTTTTAAAAAGGTAATCCAAAATTTTAACAGTACTAGTATCAAAATAATTTTCATTCATTTAGAATTAAAATCTTATGAAGATTATCATGTATATCATTGATGAGGTGAAATAAGCCAGAAGGAAAAACAAAAGTATCAAGTGATTTCACTTATAGGAGGAATATAGGGAAACCAAATAAGGGATCAGGAAGAAAAAAAATAATAATGATAATAAAACAAAACTAACAGGCAGCCATAAATAAAGACATTCTGTGAGGGACGAGGAAAGGGATCAAAACGGGGGAGAGAAAAGCACAACGGACCATGGTGATGGTTCATGGGTGCACTGCTTGTGGGTATTTTACGAGGAATACACAATGATGTAAGAGATATAAATAAAAATATATTTTTTTAATTTTTTAAAATAAATTATTAAATAATAATAATAATAAAACCAGGAGAAAACCCAGTAAACTTTTACTCTGGGTTTGTTACTTAATCAACTGAAAAATCATGCATTTTCAAGATAAGTCATGTTTGTTATAAGAATACTTGCAATAGTCTGAATCATTTTCCAAGTACTTAACATTAAGTTTCTTATCAGTATTGACCATTTTCTTACTTTTTAGAAAGCCTTATCTTAGGTTTTATGAGCTAAATTAGTGTTAATGAACTAATATCAATGATGCCTGAGTGTTGCTTAGTGTCATTACAGATTAAAAATGTCCCAGTGTCATTAATAACATCAGTGACAATCTTTGTAAATAATCTGATACTGTCCATGAAAATTTCAACAGTTAGTTGTAAGTAGAAGTAAAATGAGCTATTTTCCCATCTATAGTTAACTCTTTAAGTTATGAAATATATGTTTTAAGCATAAGAATAAATTGAAGCTATTTCCTGGGCTAGCTATCATATTTTAACATTTTAAGGAGGAACATAGCTTGGCAAAAAATGTAATAGTGATTATTTATTGGATTCCTACTATATCACAGGTGCTTTCCTAACAGTATGTCATTTAATCCCCCATGACAGCCTGTGTGAAAAGTACTTTTATATACATTTTACAGATAATGAAATTGAGTATTTTAGAGGTCGTGTAAACTGTTCAAGTTCATATGGCTAATATGTAGTAGAGCCAGAATTTAAATTCAGATATATCTGCTTTCAAAGCCTGTTCTTTTTCACGAGATGAAATTTCATCCTTATATTATTTTAGATGTGAAAAGTACTACAGAATTTATGACATATGTTCTGGATTATTTTCTTTGAGAAAGCTAGCTTCTTGAAAGCTGAACTTTTATCATCAAAGTTAAAGCTACTGTTTATTTTTCATAAATTTAACTCTTTTGGAGGCTTTCTATTTTCATGGCCTCTTGATTGTGAAATTGGAGGAAAGGAAGAAAGGACTGGTATCCCTTCTAGGAATTTTGTTATAAGGGGTCTCCCTGGTGGCCTAGGGGTTAAGTCTTAGCACCACAGGGTGCTAACCCACATGGCACAGCAGATCTGTCCTGTCTCACCCTCTGCTCCCGTCAGCAGTGTATTTCAGTCAATCCGCCTGTTCTGCTCCCCACTCTGTCTCTGGTGAATCCTCTCACCCCCTGCATCTCTGGCCTTCACCCCACTTCTTGAATGCATAAATAAATAATTTTTTAAAAAGAATTTTGTTATATGTCATTAGGTTCACTTGAATTAAAAATTGTCTTTCAATGTCTTCAGTTTTTATGTATGTCCCTATTCTATCATCCTTAATGTAAATAGTTTAATGTATATCTGGTCTTTATTTAGCATTGTACTAAGGAGATCCTGTTTGTTTTGATAATTACTAAACTATATTACATTGTTATGAAGAAATCATTATTTTAAAAACGTTAAAATTAATAACAATGAAGAAAAATCCCAGTTGGTAAAATACAGAAAACTGAAAAATGTAATCCAAGTGTGCTTTTGTCATAAGACACATGACATTTTCATTTGATTGAAAATGGACAAAATTTCAGTCTTTTAAATGTATTGCCTCTTAGTAATCTGCTGAGAGATGCAAACAAGTTTCAATGACCATATTGTACTTACTTAAATGATTCATTTCAGGGATATTATTTATTGCCTATTAAATAAAGCATTGTTCTTGTCAAAATGAAATTTCATCTAGTGAAAAATAACATAAGAAATTATCATATTTTTCTACATAATTTGTTTTTTTTCCAGTTTCAGGCTATATTTTTCCTCTTGTTCCTTATAGATGTTTTGCAAAATATGAGGGAAAATAATATTTAACTTTAAAATATTTTGAAGAACTTAAAAACAAACAAATCAATTTGTGCTTTGAAGAACCCCTCCATCCATCCTTAAATCTTCCTGTCTAGTTCAACCTGGTCCTCAGTTTGATCAGAGACATATTGCCTCACTGTTCTGTCTCCACTGCTTTATTATTTCTTACTGTGAACAATACTCATCCAGTGTAAAGGTAAAGCTGCATGCCATATATGATTTATAGGTCACAAAATTTGCTCTTTATGGGTAACAAAATTTGCTCTTCCCCAATAGCTCCATTTTGTTTAGATATCCACAGTGACTTGTTCTTTTGCAATTCCTATAGGTTGAGTGTTGAAGAAATTATTAAAATGCAGATGTTATATGGGTACAGTAAGCTATGGCAATGCACTAACTTTTTTATTATTGATGTAATGTTGGAATACCTATTATATGGAAAAAATGTATGGCTTGTTGCTGTAGGGGTGAAAGCCACATTTAAGAAGACAGAACAGTCTTGGTCCTCAAGGAACTTAATTGAGGAATAAAAACAATTCCAGCTTGAGTGCAATCCTGAGCAGTAACCTAGGCAAGTTCAAGGTGAGAGTATGGTCTGGATAAAATTGTGTGGGCTATTTTGGAAAAGGCTGAGGATAGCAGTGGAGGGGCAGTTTGATGTTATCGGGTAGTCTGTATATGCATGTTTGTGTGTGTGGGGGGGCACATCCTGAGGGACAGAGAAGGAGGTTCTAACACAATCTTCTGATTACTTTGATTGTAAGGACTGTTGGATTTACCTAAAATTATATGTTACTTGTTGGTTCTTCCATTCCAGGAAGTGTAATTACTGTTTCCTATCTAGTAGACTTAACTGAAGACCAGATGTCCATTATAGTGAAAAATGTATGCTAGGAATCAAAATTGGTGATTAAAAGGTTAAAAAAAAAAAAAGGTGGAATTTCAACATAGCTTGCTATGTCTTTGATCCTGTTCAATCAATTCTAGCTGCCTGGGAGAGCCTACTCACCTCTACCAAACTCCAGAGCTCTTTTACTTGTAAACAGAACTTAAAAATATGTTTTCCATGGGAATTTATACTGGTACAGCCTCTGTGAGTTCAATATTATTATCTCTGCAGCAAAGACTATGTTGGTCCTCAAAAAATTAAATATAGATTCACCATGAGATCCAGACTTTCTGTTTCTGGGTATAAATTCAAAATAATTGAATGCAGAGACTTACATACTTTTATACTAGTGTTTTTAGTAGTATTAGTAACAAGCCAAAAGTTGGAAACAACTCAAATGTTGATTGACAGATAAACACAATGTGTTCTTTACAAACAATGGAATGTTACTCAGCCCTTAAAAAGGAATAAAATTATGAAACAAGTTACAACATAGATAAGCCTTAAAGACATGCTATTGAAATAATCCAGACACAATGCATATAGTATGATTCTACTTAAATGAGGTGCCAAGAGGGGTCAAACTTAGAGATATAGAAAGGTGGTTGCCAGAAGCTAGTGAAAAGGAAGATATGGAGTTACTGTTTAGTGAAAAAGGAGTTTCCGTTTAGAATGTTGAAACAGTTCTGTAAATGTATGGTGGTGATGGTTGCACAACAATGCGAGTATGCTTAATGCCATGGAACTGTGTGCTTAAACATGTCTGATTTCATGTTATGTTATTCACTACAATAAGATATATTTAAAAATTTAAAAAAGGTTTCCCCAAGCCATCTTTAAAGTAAATAGAAAATGTCATGGTGCATCTGCTTTATAAATTTTATATAGAGACAGAAATCTGTATTTTTAAAAATTATATCCTTGAAGGCAAAACCCATTCTTCTTCTTTTCAGTAAATGCTATTTTTGATGCCATGGGACTATACAGAAAGATAAGTCTTAGTTCTTATCTTCAAAGAACTTATAAATGTTTTAGATAGACAACAATCCCACATAGAACAAAGAACACTTAAAACACAATATGTAAAACACATAATACTAGATTCTGTAGACCATAACTATTGTGTAGTTCAAAGGAAACTTGTATTCACGAGAGTTCAATTATAGGGGATAATTTTATTGAAAGAATGAGGGTTGAATTTGGTTTGAAGAATGAATACTATTTGGGTAGCTGGAAAGAATAGTGTGGCATCTTAAGCCATGGGAGGATAATTGGAGTAACAGCACATAAATAGGGATGAATTTGGCTTATATATGGGAGAATGAGAATAAATATCTGGCTAAAGACCATGAAATAAAGTTAGATAAAACTACTGAGGTCAGATTACGCAGGCAGTTTATAAGTAGAGAGGAAGCTCAGTGGGCTCTGGTGGAGTATGGGTGCCTTGGTGGTGGGTGTGATAGAAAAACAACACCTGAAAGAGGAGAACCTGTACCTTTAAAACACAACCAAACTTGTAAATCAGTTACCTCAATAAAACAGAATAAAACAAAACAGTAAATTAGAAAAATAAAGATAGCAGGGAATAAGTGAATTTCTTTTGAAAGTACTATATGTATGGAAAGACTAATTATTCTTGGGGCTATTTTGGTACCCATTAATATGAACTGCACAATAAAAAATCTTCATAGAAAAAGAGCCTCATGACTAAAAAGCATATCTCATAGAAAAGAATAAAGAAAAAATAAATGCTATGTGGCTAATATATCAGTTACAGCCTTTCCCAATTTCCCACTGTAATCTTTTTGAGGCATATACATGTATGCATACACACAAACTCCCGGCATTGATGAACCATGGCACCAACAATCACTTGCCAAAAATATGGGGAACATGTTCACTACTAGGCTATTGGAATTGACCTAGAAACACAATTTGTGGTCAACATATGCTAAATTTTGGGAATAAAGCAAATCTCTTAGTCTGGAAGAAAATAAGAAAAGCGTTTATTTTTGCTTTTTTCTCCATCAATGCTTTGATTCAAAATTTTAAATTCTGTGCTAACTGTAATACTTGGTCCAAATTTTTCCATTGTGTATGTCCTGATTTTTTTTTTTATTTGGCTTATGGACTTCTCCACTTTTTTTGTTTGTTGTTGAGGTAATATTGGTTTATGTTGTTTGTATTTTGAGTCTCTTACCCAACATATTTAATCATTCTCTAGAAATACATCATGTTCTAAATCCTGTTAGAATCTATAACTCCCAAGATGACTCAACAATGATGTAGGGAGGAACTTACAATGTGATATATTAGTTCTGGGGTCTATAGTTTCCTGAAGTAAAGCACTATAGGCCAGCATGATAGACAACTACTTATCTTCTGAATACATATGCTCTTTCCATAATTTCGAGTTGTATTTGGGATCAGAGAAAAAATAATACCAATAAAAAAACAAAACAAAGCAAAATCAACAGGCAACTATCAACTATGCTAGGGAGAGGGAGGGATCAAAACAGGGAAGGTAAAACCACAAAGGACTATGGTGATGGTGCATGGGTGACTGACTTGGTGGTTGAATTCTATGGGGACTACACCTGAAAGGAGGAGGTAAACATTGCACAAAAATGAACAATGATGTAAAAAAATATATAAATAAATTATTATAAAAAATAGAGTTGTATTTGGAAAGCAGTTCTCCCTCTAGAAATTGTATTCCTTTATGTTCTCATACCTAGATATAGTCATGTTTCTTGCCAAAAGAAGGTGAATGAAAGTGGTATGTGTAACTTCCATTAGAAGTAGACATTTCTTTCCCCTGCAATTTTTCTATCTTCCAGCTGAAGGTCAAGGATCCTAAAACTCTAGTGGGTCCAGAGCCATAGGTATGAGGAAACTGAGTTTCTAAATTTGGGCATGGAAGTTTACCCACTGACTATTCATCCTGCAGTTATTTCAACAAAGTACAAATTGTTATAAATTACTGAAATTTTAGAGTTTGTTATAGAAGTTAGCTTTGCTATAACTAATAGCATGGGTGGACAGAGTATGCTATCTTTTAGCAATGTATGCTGGTCTAGTGGTTTTAAAAATCATACTTCCTGTATTAAGAATCTTAGCGTATGAGCTTGTGGAAACAATAGAAGATATTATATCAGTTCAGCTGAAATAAACCACATTTGATACTTGGAATTGGACTAGGAATTATGCACAGCAACTGATGATCTGTATTAATAATATATGCAACTCAAGTATCCCACTACATGTGTCACCTGACTTCATCCTTACAACCCAGTAAGTAATATCCTAGTTTTACAGAAGAGGAAGTAGAAATAACCCCCTATGAGCAAGCAGAAATGGTGGAGACAGGGTATGGACCCCAGTATTTCTTATTTCTAAAATCAATTTCTATCATTTCCTATAAAAAAGTTGAGAAAGATACTTGCCAAACTGACAATGATAGAACAAAAAGTAGAAATCTACTTTCTGTTAGAATTTTTAAGATGTAGATAAATTTAGTTTCATACAAGAATAAGATGCAAAATGGACATCTTGGAAATGATTACTGTGTAACTGATACATATATCAAACACAACTTGTGAAATATAATACAAAAAATTTGTTTCAATTTCCTATGCCTTATTCAGATTTAGTCTGTTCTTCACTTTCCTCTGGATGACAATCAAGGAAATGTCCATAACTTTCTGATTATGCTTGTGTAATAAGAGTCTCATTTTAGTAATTAATGAATCTTCAACAATGTAAAATAAAGCTATAAACTTTGCCTAAATCTTTGCCCTTTTCCTAGCCTTGCCTAGCTGCCAGGCTCACTAACTTGAATGGGAAAGGGAACATATTTTCTCTACCTAACATTTTCCTCCTTGTCCTCCATCTTGCTAACATTTTAACTTCTTCATGGTTTAAGTAAAAGGCATGAGAAGGAACATCTGTTCATGTGGTTGATAGGTGTTTAAGCTTGAGTATTTCTTCCTTGGAATGCTTTATTATCTTCTACAGAGACCACATCTTTTAAATTCACCCCTCTATTGAGGGTATGTCTCCCATGGCAACTCTAGACAGATTCTATGGAACCCCATGCTTAATCTTTGTTCTCTGTGGCCTACATATATTCTAGAAAATACAATTGTGTACTGTTTTGAACCAACAAAATTTGGGAGAATTGGCATTCTTCAAGTATAGCATCTTCTCTTCATTCTTCTTTAAGAGCAATTACTAACCAGACTTGTCTTTAGATTGTCTAGGTGCTATGAACTATACACCAATCCATAATATATATGACTCCAGAAAACATATTTCAAACTCTTCAATGCGACTCTTTCCTTAAAATTGTGGTAAGAGCCAACCATCCCTCACTACACATACTTTGAGAAGATAGTACTCATAGTTTACCAGGAATTCTTCAAAAATCCCCTCCTAAACACCTGATCTTTTATCAAACATGCCAATGTTTTTAAAAGGCTAAAGTAGATTAGTCTACTGGAATCCTGAAACCAGTATTCAGCCTCCTTTGTAAATTCCATAGGGTAAACTTCCACCTGTTGAAATGTGATATGCAATGTTTTATGCAAATTCAGACTTAAACATTTCGATTTTAACATATTACAAAGCAAAACAAATGATAAAAACAATAACTAAAATGTAACAACTACACAAGAGAAAAAGGACATTGAGAAGTACACAGGAAGGTCTTAATCCTAAAAACAATCCAATTAAAAAGTCAAAAGAATTACTTTTATGAAACATAATGACATCATGAAATAGTTCCCAAAAGGTATTGCTTTTGAATAGGGTTCTAATTTTCATTAAAATTTTATAGAGCCAATGAAATGCTAGTATTTCATTGTATATCCCTGTTTCCTGAGGGAAATGTTGAAGTAAAATTTTCAGGACTAAAAATTATCTCTGTCAGAACATTAGGATTTGCAATTCTGATAAAATGGAGGAAAAGAGCACCCCTAGTTTCTAGGAGTATTAGCCAATCAAAGAAGGCCTATGCAAAAGGTCTGTGGGTTGGAGAAAGACTCTTCACATGTGACTGCTGGTCCATTTAAATAAATTTTATCTTCTGATTAAAAGCACAAAAAAATGCAGTATGGCAAATTGGGATACTTAATTCACTTACTGCTTATAGAGCTATCCTTTTCCAAAACCAAGCTCCATTGTAATGGTGAGCAATGGGGTTAATGACACCAAAATTGTAGCCAGTGGAGCCCATGACTGGAGCAGTGACCCTGATGTGATGAGGGTGTTGTCAGCAGTAGTACTGCTCACATTTTGTTAGAAATGTTGGTAATGTAGCTCTATAAAAGTCACCTTTTCAAGCAGCAGTATGAAATAATAGTAAAATAACAGAAAGACTCAGTATCCCTGAGATGTTATCACCCACCCATGGCCCAGAAAAGGAAGAGGATTTGAGGGGTTTGAATAGGATACTATATAATTTATTACTTATTTTTAATTTTCTTATAATTTCTTAATACTACATAGCTTTCTGACATTTAATTTTCAGGTGTGCTTCAGAAGTCACTATCTCTAATCACTTGGTTCACCACTAAACATTCAGTTCTATGCTTCCTCAAACAATTGACCCTTTTTTGGTGATCTAATTGTCTTCTTTATTATTTTTTATTTTATATATTTTTGCATGATTTTTCTTTTATTATTTTTTAAAAGATTTATTTATTTATTTATACAAGCAAGCACTGGGTACAGTCAGAAGCACAGGAGGGTGAGATAATTCACCAGAGCCAGAGCGGGGAGCAGAGCAGGCAGTAGGACCGAAGTACACTGCTGAGGGGAGCAGTGGGCTGCAGGAGAGGTCTGCGTGCCATGTGGGACCCTCGCCCAGTGGCCGGGGAGAAGCCGGGATTCAAATCAGTGCTGCAGAGGCTGCGGGCAGTTTTGCAACCCAGCGCTCAACCGCTGCACCACCGGGAAGGCCCTCATTTTTCATTTTTGTACAATGTATGCTTTTTCATCTCGGGTATAGTTCCCATGGAATTCCCACCACCAATTCATCCATGTACCATCACCATAGTCCCTTGCGCTTCCCACCCCTGTTTTGATCCTACTCCCCCTGTTCTCCTGTAGAATGTCTCTTTTATAGTTACCTGTTGATTTTGATATTTACTTTATTATAATTACTTTTCCCCACTGATCCCCTATTTGGTTCCTCTACATTTCTCCTATAAGTGAAACCATCCGGTATTTTTCTTTTTCCTTCTGGCTTATTTCACTGAGCATGATCCCTTCCAGCTCCATCCATGTTGCTGTGAATGGCATGAAAATATCTTTTTTGATTGCTGAGTAATATTCCATTAAACAATAACATTTCATTCTGTTGACTTCATGCCCATCTTTTTGCTCCCTGTAGGTAATCACATGATCTTTCTGAGTCTCTCTAAACACAAACATACACCAGAAACTTTCTCCCATGAGATATTCAATTGACCCTTTAAACCAATTTACTCACTTCATTTCCCTTCTGATAACCACTAATTTTGTCTTTTAGCCTAAATGTTTATTTTTGCTTTATTTAGTCCAGTTGTTTGTTTTGAGGCCATGTGATGTTTGTATGTCTCTGTCTATTTCACTAATAATAGTATGATCTAGGTCCACACATGTATACTTTCTGTCATCATTTATATAGTTCATTAATGTATTCTTTAAAGTGGGGTATTTTTAAGAGTAAAGGTATATATTAATAAATATGCCAGTGCAGCAGACATAAACTAAGATTTCCTGGGTCAGTTGGGATATATCAGAGTCATGAAATGGAGGACAATTTAGGTTTCTGAATTGAAGTTCTGAATCAATAAACAATAGAACAATTACCCAGGTTCTTGTCAGGTTAGGATTTATGTGGTTCATGCAAAAGATGAAACTAGACCACTATCTCACATCATACCCCAATGTCAGCTTAAAATATATAAAAAAAAAACTTGAAGTAAGACATGAAAGCAGGAAATGCATCAAAGAAACATAAATAAAACACTCCATGACAAACTTCAGAGATATTTTTGCAGATTTGTCCCCAGCAACAAGTAAAACAAAAGAGAATGATAAACAATTGGGAATACATCAAATAAGGCTTCTGCACAGTGAAAGAGACCATAACTAAAATAGACACCCTATTGAATGGGAGAAAATATTTGTATACCATACATCTGACAAGGGACTGATATCAAAGATCTACAAAGAACTCATACAACTTAAGAAAAACAAACAATACAAAAAATGGGCAGAGGAGTTAAATAGGCTCTTCTCCCAAGAAGACACAAATATGGCCAATAGAAGAAAAAAAATATTCATCATCATTTATCAGGGAAGTTCAGGTCAAAACCACAATGAGATACCACGTGACAACAGTGCCCATATCAAAAAGACCAGAAACAACAAGTTCTGGTGAGGATGTGAAGAAAAGGAATCCTCTTAAATTGTTGGAAATGTGACTGGTCCATTCTCTAGGGAAAGCAGTATGGAGATTTCTTAAAAAATTAAAAATGCATCTATCATATGGATCTAGCAGTTCCACTCCTAGGTATCTACCCAAAAATTATAATAACATTTATTCAAACTTCACTGCTATATTTATAACAGTGCTATTTATGAATTTACGATAGCTCAGCTATGGAAACAACCTAAACGCCCAAAAACAGATGTGTGGATCAAGAAGATCCACATCTTCTTGATATATATACACAGTGGGATATTACTCATTGATCCAAAAAGATAAACTCATGCTATTTTCAGCAACATGAATAGACCTGGAAGGGATTATGCTAAGTGAAATAAGCCAGAAGGAGAAAGATAGATACCAGTTGGTGTCACTTATATGTGGAATATGGAGAAACCAAACAAAGGGTCAGACAATGGCAAACATTAAGACCAACCTTTCTATTCTAAAGCGGCCCATCAATTTAGTTTTCAGAGGGGAAGGGCCAAGGAGAAGGGGAGGAAAAGAAGGGGGGGTGGCGAGAATGGACTTTAGTGGAGGACTATGTGTGATTTGGTGTAGGAGTTCTACAGTGACTACTACCTTAGGGAGGAAACCCTATACTGTCAAACCACTAGCAAGATTGTAGAATAATGGTACTTTATTGACAATAAATTAAATTAACAAAAAATATGAGTGGCTAAGGCATACCCAAGTGATTTCACCATAACTATTTTTGAGATGGGCATTTAGGAATCAATAGAGACCATTCCCTATTCCTACTCCTTCTTGTTCTACTATTTCCCAAGACATCTTACCTTTATTTTCAGCCATTAAGTATCTACAAATATGCTCTTATTCTATATAAATTCAGTATAATTTATGATTTAGACCTTGAATTAAATATATGAAGAATTTTGCTTACCTTGACTTGCTTCTTTTGAAAAGCTATTAGCTTTTCAATGATTTTCAGAGTTGATTGAGTTGATTTAGGTAATATGAGAGGAGAGGCAGGTGACCAGGCAGTTGGAAGACTAACAGCAAAGGCTAAGGAGCTTAATATTGATATGGAGGATTATGAGAAGTTCCTACAGAGTTTGCAAAAGTGCTGCAGTATTCACTTGAAATAAGTACAGTTTAGTGCCTGTTCTC